>NC_141615.1:28780903-29111737 GCF_047967505.1 Dipteris shenzhenensis
TTGATGCCAAATTTGTCTCTAAGGAAGGTTCTTGTATGGCTCCCAAAGCAGAATTTATTTTTGTCTTGGCAGTTTCTTGTGGTACTGTCTCTTTTTTCAAGATAGGTTCTTGTGTGACTATCTTTTACCTTGAAGATTATGCAGTAAATTCAATGGCATTTTGATGCACTTTTGGTCGACTAGGTTCTTGTGTCACTACCTTCTTTTTCAAGATAGGTTCTTGTGTCACTACTCGATAGGAGGTAGATGATAGATTCTTGTGTCACTACCTGCTTTTTCAAGATAGGTTCTTCTGTTACTACTTTGTAGGAGGTAGATGATGTCATTTTTGTGTGATCCTCTTGGATTGGTGCTTTTCCCTTGTCTTTGCGAGCAAGTTCTTGTGGTACTACCTTTATCCGAGTAGGTTCTTGTGGTACTGCTCATCCATTTTTGCTTGGAGATTGCCTCTCAATTGTTGATGATAAAGATGACGGAGGATCTGGATTCCATGCAGACTTTTGCTGCTTACGGAACATATGGTGGTTTGTGTTGTAAGTTGAGGGTGTTGTAGATGCCGCACTTGGTACTTTAAGTATCCAAATGTAAGCATTGCCATGGTAATACCCTTGGGCTTCCAGTATCCTTATGGGAACCCAACAATAATGGATCTTCCTTGTTGGATGTTATCGCCTTGATTTCCGAGATCGAGGCTTTTTGCTGACATAAGGGGGGTGGCTTGCGATGTCAAGGTTTTGTAGGAATCCAAATATATGATTGACCCTCAAAGTATCCTTGAGCCTTTAGTAGATCCTTTTGGACCCATGTTTCCTTGGGCGCTCTTGTTCTTTGTTTTCTTTGTTGAGAGGTGGAAGCAGATACAGATGCCAATGACTGAATGTTGGTCTGTTTGGGAGCTATTGGTATAGCTTGATGGGTTGATTCATCAGCAGAAAAATTTATGTAAATATCTTGGATCCAAGGTCTACCAAGAACCGCAGTTGTTGCTAAGGTAGCTGCAGGTGTTACAAAAATCTTGCAAGGCACATGGTGATTGTCCATGGATACAAACAATAGTATAGAACCAACAACATTACTAGAGGTACCTCTTATGGATGGAACTTCATAAACACATATGTCAAGGAGTACCTTACCGAAATGCTTTAATGTTTCCCAAGCAAGAAGGTTGTGTCTTACTCGATCATCTGCCAAGGCTTGGATTCAGCAAGTTGCAGTTGTTGCTAATTGTAGCTCCACCCAGAGTTGAGATGGAGAAATACCTATTTCCTTAGTATCAATGGAGTTAATACTTGCAGGTTCAATTTCATTAGGTACTACTGCCCTTATAGTGTAGAAAGGTATAATGGCAGTAGGTTGAACATTATCAAGGTGCACAATTTGAGTTCCTTTAGCATCTATTGTGGCTAGTGTATGCATCCAATTAGGTGAGAACTATGGATGTAGGAGTTGAGCATACCAGTTCTCATCCCTATCATCACCTTTGTTTATTTTGTTATATGCATGGACTAGCTTCATTGATGCTAACTCCTGGATAGTGTTAGACTCAGTGGCAAATAGGTGACTTGCCATGGGGTGGTATGTGCAACTGTTAAGGTCCACTCTTATGACTCGGTCTTCATGCCTTAAATATATCATGTTGGCACACCAATCATGGACCCATTCTGATTGGTGCAAGAAGTGTTTTGAATGACTTGAGATCTGGTCGTGTTGGAGCATTGCTCCATGGGGATCAATGCCCATGCATCCCCAATGAATGCGCAATCTATAGGCCACCTAGATCCTCATCGTGTCTTGCAAGGGAGGGCAGGTTTTGTAGCCTGAAGTCTTTGTGGGAGCCAGTGGTTTGTCCAAAGGGAGACCGTGAGTGAGATAGGATTGAATGCATTAACGGCACATGCTAGCATTGCAGTTTAAAGCTGAAGAAGAAGACATTCCATGTATGTCCAAATGAAATGAGGGAAGTGCAAAAGAGAAGCTAGCACGATTGCAAGAAAATTAAAGGAGTTCGTGGTTTGCACAGCATATGGGGCTTTTAAACAACCAATTGATTAAAACCAGAAAACTTTCTAGTTTCTACAGTGCGTGCATCATATGGGATCATGATGATTGTGAGAACATTGCAACTGCGAAGACATGGGATTGAGTTCAAGTTTTTTCTCTATGTTCAGATGGAGTCACAAACAATGGAGAGACAAATGATTTGCCACAGTTTGGGGAGAGTTTTGATGACCTCATTGACTATTTGGAAGAGGGGGATAACTTTGCAATTGTCGTAGATTTTGGGGAGAATGAGGAAGATGACCCATACTTTCTCTTGCAGTGCACAAAACCTAAGTACAAGGTTGAGGAAACATTTAAGGATAATGGGGGAACAACCTGTGAGAAGTGGGATGTAGTAGTCGGAGCTTTTTGGTACAAAAAAACATCCAAGAGAGGCCGTAATTACAAACTACTACATAAGAGGCCACAAACATGTGTGTACTCTCATGTAGTAAGAGCTATTAAGTTTCAGATGTAACCCGTGCCACAATGAAAGAGGGGCAAGAGTGTCTTCAAATTGGATTTAGACATGCATGAGCACATCTTGGGGTATCTTGGAGTGGTGGACAAGGACGACTGCGATAGTACTAAGAAAATGTATGTAGTCTCATTGCAGGGAAACAATATGTCCACTTGTCCTATAAAATGGAATTTGTATTGAGACTGCTTCTTTTTAGTATATCCCAAACAACCACTGTGTAGGTTTTATTAAATTGTTTTTGTAAATCCCAAACGGTAAAACCCACGCTTGTTTTTAGTATATCCCAACAACCATCATGCTGGTTTCCCATAATGAATCCACACATCCTACAAATCCATTCATCTTGTAATAATAGAAGCAAACCCATATCCTAGTGCAACCAACCACCGCGCTGGCGATAACTTATCTTGCACTACTGCCGTGCTATCCTAAAATTTGTTGCAGAGTGCTATACTAAAATAGTGCCCTTTAGACTGTTTATCATTTCGTTAACCGTCATATTTCATCCCATGCTTGCTTTTAGTATATCCCAATAACCACCGCGTTGGTTTTCATAACGAATCCATTCATCTTGTAATAATAGAAGCAAACCACCATGCTGGTGGCTGTTCATATTCTAGTGCAACCAACCACCGTGCTAGCGATAACTTATCTTACACTACTACCGTGCTATCCCTATTATACTGCCGCGCTATCCTAAAATTTGTTGCACAGTGCTAGTTCCCTTTAGATTGGGTATATTCAACCATCAAATTTCAACCACTAGGCTACTTAAAACATTTAAGTACTAGCATGGAAGCAGGTCGATACAAAATCAAGTATTACAAGCACCATGAGAATATCCACAAGTTCAAGGAATGTCTGCAAGAGTTTTATTATTTCAAGGAAATTCCAAACTCCCAACTATCTTATCAACCTCTCTATAGCAAGCATCTCCTAGCTGTGGAGGCTAGTCTGCTGCACTATGGCAAACCTCTTCACACATTCGAATCACACACTGCTTGCTTGACTTTGCTAACTTATACGCCCATAGTAACTCCTCCTTTCACTGGGGGACCTGCTCTTTGTGCTCTATACATCTTCGAGCCTCTTTCATGTCCTGCCAAAAGAAACCTACATCATGAGCTTAACAAGTACCTTAAAGGAGCAAAAAAAACAATAGCCAAGGAAATTAATAATCACCGTCTATGCCAACTCCAAGTAATACACCCACCACCAAAGCATGTCCTCCTTGTAGCTACTTTCCTCCTTCTCCAGGTCTGTTTCTATGAGGTTGCCATTCAACATCATTTTCAAATAGAACAAAAGCATTCCAAAGTCTTTTGGGTATGCCATAGATTCATAGTAGGTAGATCGGTGTATAGAGTTTGGATTGGTGTACAGAGTTTTGAGACTAGATTTTGTAATGGGCTCTTAGTTGTGTCTGCACTACACCTAAATAGAGAGAGATTTTATTGAGCCCGCGCTTCTCATTCTTTAGTCTCATGTTAGTTGTCTAATCTAAAATTTTCATCTCACATTAGTTGTCTAATTGAAATCTTTCATGGTACAATAGTTCACTAATCAAAATCTTTCAGTCTCACATTAGTGATCTAATCAAAATCTTTCGTCTCACATTACATGTCAAATCGAACTCTTTCACATGGCGATTTTGTATGCAACCACACTCTAAAGCAAAAAATGTGCACAAGGTGGTAGCATGCAGACCATTGGATACAGTAGTCATCTATGATGGGAGGTCTGGCAGACAATGCATTTCGACCCTGTTGCATAGCAAGATAGGCATCCGATTTAACTATTGCAGCCATCAATACCAAAGTCTTGCTCTGTACATGATGAAGTCACTTCTTGATTCCTTCCTCCCTCATCCTAAGGCTGCGGATGCTCTCCTTCATCTCCTCCACTTTTTGGTCACTCTGTGCAACAGCTTCATCTGAATCCCTCAGCATCTGTTGAGCTTTCGTAAATTCCAAAAAAACTTCTTCATGGGCAATTTCCAATACTTCCACTCTAGTTTGGAAATCTCGCAAGGCGATGGACTGCTTTTTATAACTATTGAAAACCACAGAAAGCTTGTGCAAACATCTATCATGATCTTCTTGCAGGGTATTGTAGCTTGCTCTTTGGACTTCCAACAGTGTTTCAAAAAAACAACCCTCATCATGGCTACTGCAAATTTCTCCACCGCGGTGGCTAGAACTTGCTCCACCGTGGCTACTCTCTACATCCTTCCTGGCCTGGGGAGCTGCCTCATTGTCTTCTCCACCCCCACTGCTCTCTGCCCCATCCTTCCTTGCCTCGAAGCTCTCTCGCAGTTCATCACCTTTTTGGTTTTTGCATTCTCCCTTTTCAGCTTCTCCATCATCTGGTCTTTTTCAATGTTCAATGAGTTTTGCATGTTGCAGAGCCGTTTGTAAAGACCCTCCTTTTTGGCTCTCTGACCTTCAAGGTCCTTTTGCATCTTTTCTAGCTCCTTGTCTACCATGTCCCTATCATTTCTCACTTCTTTGAGTCTATCTCGGAGCTCCTTCATGTGCTTCTCTGCTTCTTCTCTTCTATGCCTTGTCAACCAATTTTGTGGTGGCCTCAGCTTGTTCTTGTGCCTACAACGCCCTCGCTTGTGCCTCCTCTACCTTGGCTTCTGCACCTTCCCTGAGACTTTTCTCAAGTTGCGCTGCCTTTGCCGCATCGGTGGCTTTCTCTTGTAAAAAAGTCACCTTCTGAGACATCGACTTCTCGTATTGCTCAAAAATCTCTTTGAGGGTAGGTGCCATTAGGTGCATTGTAACTCTAGCGGACTAAGATGACAATTGGGATTTGCCATCCATACAATTCTTCAGGTTGGTTAACATGCTCTTGGAGATCGCCCTTGAGAAAGATACATCACGTCCTTTCAGTTACTCTACTGCTACTTGAACCTGCCAGAACTTGCAGGTTCCTCTCGTATCAGGAAAGAAGTGAATGGTCTTCTTCAGTACATCTTGGAGGCTCGTTGGCAAGCTCAAAATTTTGACTCCACCATCTTTACTAATCTGAGCATTGGGGTATACATCTAGAATATCATGTCTCTTCCACTACTTCTCTAAAAAGTGTGCTTGCATACTGCCTCCAAAAATTCCTAGAGCCTTTTCAATCACGCTTTCATTGATGGTAATCTTGTGACCTTGACAGACTAGTTGACCCTCCTTCATGTGAAGTTTTGTAGAGCATCCAAATTGGGCTTTTTAATAGCAAGAGAGGAGCTCCCATATGTCACAATTTCAAGATTAGGGGAGGAGGGGCTCTCGCACTGTGCTGCAGAGGGGGAGGAAAGATTGTGTGAGGAGCTCCCGGACTATGTAGGGTCCATTATGAGAGGGGAAAGAAGTTGCAGGAAGAGTGCAAGGAAGAAAGAAATGGTCAAGAGGGATAGAAGATAAGTAGTGAAGGAAATGGAATAGTGGAGGCTTCATATTGCAAGGGAGAATGAAACATTTGAGAGGGATATAAGAGGAAATAGTTAAGGGAATAGAATAGCTAACTACACTGTCAAGGTGAGAGCCATCGCAGTGGTTGTAGCCCAACTACTGTCCAGGTGAGAGGTGAGAGTCACCATGGTGGTTGGCCTGAATTTTGAATAATTCAAGGTGGTAGTATTGACTTGCATGGTAATGAATGATTAGAGGTGGTGGAATCTAAGATTCCCAGCCACGTCTGTGGTGGCGGCTAAGATCCACCGGGCTATCAGTTAATTACCAACCACCGCAGTGGCCCGCAATTACTCAGCTTCCAGTTACCACCACCGGGCTTGCATGCATGATTACTACGAGTGTAGTAAATTATGGTAATGAGGGATTAGAGGTGATTAGGCTTCATGATTTACTTTTGTGGGAATTACTGCCTGATGGTGGTGGCTATCATTAGCCACGTCTGTTGTGGCTATGATTCAACCGTGCCACCGCTCACCACGACCGTGCTTTAGCATGCATGATCACTACGAGTGCAGTAAAAATTACCAGTCATGCCACCGCTCACCCATGTCATCATCTTGGATAACATGCTCATAGAGGGCCTCTTTATGGCTGTGTTGTATGGGTTCCCCCTAGATGTCAGCTGTTGGCCATCTGTGCATCCTTGGGGGCCTGGATAGAGGATAGGAGCGAGGTTAGAGGTCACTCCGAAGCCCTCACTAATTTTAGAGCAGAGTACTCTCGACTTGCTAGGGGGCCATAATCTAAGTCTTGGAAATGTGCATGGTTTTCGACCTCTCCTTCGTATCCTCCTTTGGCTCCCTAAAAATTTTTAATGCAACAAGCTAGACTGACGGAAAATTGAGTTGTACAAATTTCCTCTTGCTTAGATGAGGCTCTCAGCAATGGCTGGATGTAATCTTTTTGGCGAGCTCAATGATCTTTTGGCTCACTGGATTTAATGTTTTGGACTCTAAGGCATTTATGTAATCTCTTTTGTTCAATTTGAGGCTCTCAGTATGCACTGTTGTTAACTTTTATATTTGTATTTGAATGGTTATGGCCGGTACCTATAATCTTGTGTTTGAGGCTCTTAGCAATTCTCGAGTTTTTATAAATGTAAGATCCTTTGTTCAATTTTTGCTCGGTATAAGTTGATAATTTGTATATAACTTGTTATTGGACGTAAATGTACATTGTAATCTCTTTTGCTCAATTTTCACTTGATAAATTGTACTTTTGCCATCATTTATATTTACTGTAACAAGGACTAAAATACTAGGAAAGGACTACAATTTCCTTGGTTTATGACCAAAATAGCGCTAAAATAACTCCAACGACCCCACCATTGTGGTTGCATGGAGATACACCTAGAAAAATACAATTCAACTTTCAGAAAATGCAATTGATGATATGGCCCTTGAGGGGTCCCCTATAAGGACTATGTCTCCTCTCAGGTCTTTCACTTTCGAACCTGCACTTCCACTTTCAAACTTCTGAACATAGTTCCAATCCTACACCCGTCATCATTGAATAGAAGCTAATCTCCAACCATACAAGTTCCCACAAGTAGTGAGAAGGGAAAAAATTAGGGGCGAATTTTAGCCCAAGGGCTAATTAAGAGGCTTTCCCAAGTTGGTTGGGCTAATATTTAGAACTTTAAATTTGATAAATTAGCCCAAAAAATAAAAGTGGGCTAATTTTTATAGCCTCAAATTTGATAAATTTTCCCTTAAAGTGGTAGCAGGGCTAATATTTATAACTCTATATGGGGAAAGATTTGCCCATTGACCTACGATGTCATAATCTTTTTCCCTCGTTTTTGACCTTGGTAGTGAGGCTACTCAAGTCTCAATAGTACTCCAATAGTATTGGTGTAAGCATGCTTCAATTGGGGAATCAAGAAACATTGGTGTCTACACCGCGTAGAACCGGTGTTACTAGTTAGAGTGGAATTTGGACCATGAGGCAAGCGTAAATTATAGAGAGTATTTAGAAGCAAGACCTAAACATGGTTCAATACATTCATGGCTAATCAATTTTATGGTTTGGTTATCCATTGAGTATGGTTGATGCATTGACATGCAAGATGCATGGAAATACATTGTGCAATATGGTGTAGATTTTTTACCTCTTAGTTATAATGCCTTGTACGAAACTAACTAGACAAAGCATATGCCAAGAAAAATTATCACATCAACCATAGTACTTTTCCATTTTTGCATAACAAAGGATGCACAAATGTTTCAAATGGATGGAAAAATTTTAAAGATGCCCATTGTTCAATCAAATCCAAAGAAGAAGAATAAAACTATACTAATTTGATACTTTTTAGATTTTAATTCAAATTATTTTCTTTTAAAGAAATTTTGGAATCACATGCAAATCTTAAGAGTCTTCATGAAAATTTGACCTTGTGATCGGATTAGTTGAGTCTACAAGGTAGATCGAGCCCTTGGACTTAGATTAGCCTGTAGCCTTATGCAACTCCAATCTCGGAGATCAGATTTGCATGCAGCCTTTTGAGGTTGCACACAACTTTGCTTCCAAGGATCAAATATTTGTGAGCTTGTATCCTAAACCGATTAGGGATTAGATCAAGTTAGGATGCAAAATTACTAAATCTACTCCTGGGGAATACCCTTAGGATACATGCTAGTGTGAATATAGGGTCAAAGTTTCTCCAAGAATTAAATGCAGACTCTTCTTAGGGATCATGCTCTCAAGAGTTCACCTCACAAATAGTATTATATTTGTACATTCATTTGGGTGAAGGCATGGGAGTTTAGCCTTGATGATATCTCACATCATTTTGAAGACTAACTACCTATTTTCTTTTTAATGTATGTTTTTGTCATTGTGGATGATTCTTTGTCAATGTGTAAGAAGTAGGGGAATACTTCTGTGCGTCCCTATTATGTGCAAGGATAAGAATATATGAAGATGAAAAGGAGCAAATGATGGTTAGGATCAATGTGCAATCATGAGATTTGATAGCTCTTGATTATCTTATCTCCAACTCCTATGAATTGTTGAAGCCATTTTTTATTGGACTTTAAAATTTTGTAAGTAACCTCAAATATCTTATTTTAAAATATTCTATTATTAACATCAAACATTGATTAACTTATGTTTCTTTTATCATATGAAAAACTAGGGCAAAATCTTGTAGCTTGGGATTCCCATGTCCAAGAAATTTCCGAGCACACATTGAAGTTGCATGAGTGAAGGAGACGATAGAGATTTCTACCAAAATAATGGCCATGTAAACCCCAAACTTTCTTTCATTTTTTGAATCACGACTTATGAAATCCCTCTCTTCTTAATGATACAATAGCTTGTTCTTCTCGTGTATTCTCACTAACAAATTAGCAAGCGAACAATCTGGTGTTGCGAATCTACAAAGGTGCAGGCAAAAGGCCCAACTTACTCCGACCTCGAACCTCATACGAGCTAGCTTGCTGTCTGCGGGCAACAACATTTTAGCTCAGCGAGAGCTACTCCAGCCAGCCTGCACGCAACAAATTGGAACTGCGAGACGATAAAACTACAGGACAAGCAAAAGGCCAATGCAAAGCAAGCGCTATTTAGCTCAGTAACGACCCGAACAAAGGAAAGACGAATCTACAAAGCAAGCAAGTAAAGACCCACGATATGCCACCCTTGGAGTTTTCAATCCGCGAGCTTCCATCCAACAATGCTGGGCAGCTGTGTAGCTTAATGAGGACTCGAAGAAAGATTTGCACCTTGAGAGCTAGCTGGATTGAGCTATGTATGAGTAGCTCAATCTTGCAGCAAGAGGGATCTGCAAAGTAGGGGTGGAGTTGAAATTGTAAAAGAGCGAGCTATGCTTGGATTTATGATCATAGTAAGCAGCTGGATGTCTAGTATAAGCAGCCGAGGTGACGGAAGCTTGGCACAAAAGAGGCGGGAGTGCAAAAGGTATGGGAGCTTTTAAGGCGACCCAACCAAATCGCACAGGTGGAGGGGAGGAAAGAGAGTAGAAGCAATAGATTTATGAGGGAATACGTCTGGTGAGCGGTTTTAAATGTAAGGGTCTGATGAGTTGGTGGACTCTAGATAGTCGAGGAAAATCAAGGGTTAAAAAAACCTTGAATTGCACACCGAAAAAGTTGGGGGACGGGGAGGTCAGGTTTAGTCTGGGGCGTGGGTTTTGTTAGGAACTAAATAGGGGTTTAAATAGGAGGTCGGAGGTTGTCTAAAAAAGATAGAAGGTTTTAGTAAATAAATGAATTAATACAAAATAAAGAAATCAAAAAAGTAATAAAGATAGCTTTTTTTTATAAAAATTATGAAAGAGCATAAGAGGATGATAGGGATAAATTATAAATGAAAAATTTGGGGGAAATAGCAAATTTTAAAGGAGACGTACTAATGAAAAGTATAAGAAATTAGAAAATAAATTAAATGAGAAATAGAATTATAATGAAACTAGGCTGTAAAAAGAAAAATTTAGAGGAAAAAAGGAAAATAATTAGAAAAAAGTTAGGAATTTAGGAAGAAATTTAAAAAAATTAGGGTCAATAAGAAAAATTAGGGGGAAATGGGAAATTTGGAAAAGAGGGAATTTAATAGGTAAAAATAAAAATTAAAAAATAGAAAAATAAAATTGAACAGTAAAAAGCAAATAAGGGATAATGAAAAAAAAATCTTAAACAAGGAAAGTGAGGGGAGTTTAATGATAGCAAAAGCTAATTAAAATTTACAAAATTAAAAATTAACTAATTAAATAAAGTAAATAAAAATTAATCAATTAAATACACATAAAAAGTGAGGGGGGTACAGTGGGAATATAAGGGATCCAAGGTTTAAAAAGGGAGGAAGGGGTAGGATGTGTGTGTGTGTGTGTGTGTGTGTGTGTGTGTGTGTGTGTGCGCGCGCGTGCGTGCGTGTGTGTGTGTGTGTGTGTACGATTTTCATATGCATATGTATATTTGTCTATACACACACACACACACACACACACATACATTTACATATCACACGTGTGCACACATGCTCAACTATATGTATACTTATCTAAGTATAAATGTGCACATCTATATGTCTAAACGTGTATGTGCATTTTTTCCTATGTGTACGTCAATATGTCTACACATGTCATGGTGTGTCTATGCACATGCATTGATTCTTTGGGCATACATTTGAGTTTGTATGTCTCTATCTACATGTGCATGTGGTTTGTGCTTACTCTATGCTTATGCATGTGTACATGTCACATATATGTGCATGCATGTGTATGTCTCTATCTACATGTGCATGTGGTTTGTGCTTACTCTATGCTTATGCATGTGTACATGTCACGTATATGTGCATGCATGTGTATCTTTGTGTGTTTGCTCATACATAAATATAGACATCCACACATAGAGATATATACATGTACAGCTCATGGGGGATTCTTTTTCTACGAGCTTTTTGTATCAAGCTTTTCTCAAATGCATAAATACTTGTGTGTTGTGGGTTTAGGTTAGCGTAGACCAACAAAGGCTGGTTTGCATTAGCGCAGACCATGCACTTCCTAGATAGCCATGACTATACTAGAAATGTCCAAATATAGTCATGTTTGTAGTCAAAACAATCAAATTAGGACCAATGATTCTAAATCTATTATTATTTTCATGCAAAGCTGTCTCCACTAGTTTTGTAATAGGACATAAAAGTGTCCTAAGACATAAAAATGTCTTGCCAAGTGGCCATGTTTGAGGAATTTTCACAAGCTACATGTAGTGAATTTTCATATCCTCTCTTCATCATGTCCTTTCTTATGATCCAAATTTTATCAAAAGAATATTCTATGTATAATTATATGTCCTAGAATTAAAATTTATACTTTTTTCTCCACCCTAAAATCTTGGTGGTCAAAACAGCACCCAAAAACAACAGCTTCGGGTTCTATGAAAAATGGGTCTTATAAGGTCATAATGCATAATTTTTTGGATTTATAAAATTATAAGCATTGGTATATGGTCAAAACAATATTATTTGAATAAAAATGTCCAAAATTTATGGATGTATCTAGGCTTTGACTACTATTTTCTCTTATTTTTATTGTTAAACAATATAAAATCGACTTGTAATCAATGTTTTTTCCCTCAAAATTTGTATTTTTATTTTGAGGTTTCTATATATGGATGGAAACTTCTTTGTATATCAAAGATGATGTTACATTTCTCAAGTCTTTAAATTGGTTTAATGTGAGGGTTTTATCATCTTTTTTGGGTCTATCCAAATGGTGAATCATCGTAAGCATGCCTAGAGGTAATGTAGTGTAAAGGTAAAGGTAATATTTTCCTTAAGGAAGTTTCAGGTCATGCATGGTTATACATGATAATATGGGTTATATAAGATATATTCCCATAATTTAAAGTAATATAAGAGCATTAGATGAGCTATAGAAAGTTTTAATGGCACGTAAGCTCCATTATAGCAAGCTACAAGCTTTTGAACTGTAATTGAATGGTCCAAAAATGATCATGAATTGGCATTACATTATATGATGTAAAACAAAAGTTCCAGGTTTAACTTTGGTAATGTGTATAAAACATAGGTATCATAGGTATATACCTTTTAGTAGGATATAGCCAATGATGACATATACATATTTATTCAATTTTAAAGACCATAAGATATTTTTAGTATTGAAAGCTCCACCCAATTTTATATTCTATACTAAAACCATATTCAAAAAATTGATAACACTAGAAGTAGATTTTTTAATAGAGCTATATGCCTGAATTTTGTTCAGCCAATAGTTTGTCCAAGCCCAAACAGGAACCATGCAATTCTTCCAACGAAAATGGAGGCTTTGTGATAGGTTTTTGTCTATAGAAGTATTTTTCCGACAAGAATGTACGTCTTGAAGGTACTTACATTGGATAGAAGTATAAAAAACAAATTTGGAACCCTTCAAAGGACACTTTTATGTCATGTTGAGCTACCAAACTAGTGTTAACCTACACCCAACACTCAAAAAAAAGTTGTAGAATAATCACACTCCATTTTATGTAGAATAACATTACATGCACACAAACACACTCTCACTCATGCTTAAATAATCAACATACACATGCATGTTTAGTATGATTGGGTCACATGATTTGGACAATCATCTTGTGACTCATGTTACGATGATAGGCTTCACCTTCTTCATCATCTCTCATAGCCAACTTAGCCCTTTGACATTCTTATGATCACATGAATTGTTGGATTGAATCTTGGAAAGTAGGTTGGGGAGCAGCCATGTGCTGATTAAACTCTACATATCTTGCCTATGTTGCAAATATATATCCACCTCTACTATGAAAATGAAGAGCATGCTCGCCTTTGAAGGGTATGTGGTTGGTGTGTTTTGTATCTCCAAAGATGTGTCTGCATTGCTTGCTAATTTGTCTAATTTAATGTCATTGCATGTTCATGAGTCCCACTCTTGGCTTGCTGATAGGTGTTTCAAATGGGGCGTAGGTTGGCCGAACAAGAAGAAGATTGTCTCACAATCAAGGATAGTGGTGTCACACATGTAGGAACTTCATCGGGCTTATTGCCATGAAGAAAAGTCCCAATGGCCTCAAAAGATTCATAAAGAAATCCACGAAAGAAATATAAAAACATGAGAGATTCTCAAAAGTAGCGGAATAGAATGATCATTGTATTTAGAGTTAGAACCTTGTAGTAGTTGGATGATGGTTATGAACCATCGCAATGTGAACTTGGTCTATGTGCATTCCAATAGTCGTTTATAGTCATGGTATTTTACTTTGAAATTTGAAAAGAGCCAGCAGATGGTAGTTCCACATAGAGAAAAGTTGCAACAATGCATGCTTAATCATGACGTGTGGCGTGAGAAGATTTAAGGGAGGTATTCATGTCCATTTTGAAGAGACAATTGATTTCTTGGTCAAAATTAAAATCCCAATCAATGGATGACTAATGAAGAACGTATTGATGCGGGGTAAATTTTTCATATTTATGATTTTTGTTACATGAGAAAATGTTGTGTGCAGAAAAATAAATTAAGCATACCACAAAATAGTTTAACGTTTCTTACTCAAATTTGTGATTCCAAACTTATTCTCAAGCTATCTATTAAATATTGCATACCTTAGGCTACAACAGAATGCACTCAAGAGCACATTTGAGCTTCAAGGTTGTTTATGTTCTTTACCTACATACTAGCTTAGCTACTGATTGGTTGGAGGTAGTCAATAGAGCGAGCGAGAAAAAGCGAGCGGGCCCAATGAAGCGAGCGAGTTTTTTTACAATTCCTCCGATGAGAACAAATTTGAAACCAAACTTACTATAGCAAGATGTTGTCATAATAAGCATACCAATAATCAGACTTACAATCCACCCTATCTTTCACTTGAAGAACA
Organism: Dipteris shenzhenensis; assembly: GCF_047967505.1. Classification (NCBI taxonomy): domain Eukaryota; kingdom Viridiplantae; phylum Streptophyta; class Polypodiopsida; order Gleicheniales; family Dipteridaceae; genus Dipteris; species Dipteris shenzhenensis. The sequence goes on from NC_141615.1 coordinate 28,795,267, forward strand.
TAAACTAATTACCAAACTCATAACATAGATGACTGTTGAAATACCACTTCACCTGCAAAATGCACTAGACCAAAACTTTCCAAATGTGTCCATGGTTCACCTCAACAATTATCAGTCTATGAACAAAATGGTGTTTTAAACCATTTTCTAATCCCCCTGACATTCATCATCAAGAAAGTAGTTGCGCGCATGTGGTTTATCTAATTGGCACTCATCATATCTCTTGTCAGCGGTCATGAATCTTGCCATTTTTTCTGCATAGCATGGTAACAAACTACAACAAAACATACATTTCAAAGGAAAGTAAGTCAAAGTTGAACAATGAAAATAATTTCCAATAAGAAGAACTTGCCATCCTTATGCGTTATACAAAAGACAATTTGGTACCAACAAAAAGCAGAAAAAATCAATTGCTAGATCAAGGCCTTACAAACACTATCCAAAGCATCAAATTTTGTACTTTTTTGATTCAAAGGCACCCGTAAATGTTTACTATCTACCATATTATAAAGATGCTAAATAACACTTTCAAAGTCCTCAATTTTAGCATTCAAAATATATAACAAAAAAACTCAGGGCCAGTAGCATACTACTCATCAAAGGGGTTTGTGACAGGTTCCACTCTCTCTTCTTCCCCTCTCCATCATGCTCTGACCTGATCCGTTTTCCAGAATGATCTGCCACAAGTGGCTCAACAATGCTAGCCACAATACCGTTGTCTGAATCAAATGAAAAACAAGGCCTGCCAATGGCCTGACAAGCACGCATAAGAGGGGCTGTATCACAACCCATCTCTAGAACCAGCCCTCCAGGAACACAGAGAAGAGACATAATGCAACCTACAAAAAAACTACTCCTCTCTAGTCCACCTCGTGCTAGCTGAGAAGACATCGGCACAATTGTCCTTGCAGAGGGAGGTATGTGATGAGTCCAGACATCTTCACAGGGATCAATCAAAAGCTGTTGGAAAAGTGGAAAGCTCTCCTCCCAAAAAACTGTTGGATTCTTCTTTGCTCTACGTATTAGAGCTAATACTGAAGATTGCATCTGGAAACCACATGGAGAAAAACATGTATAGTATACTGACTTCAACTAGCAAGCATTATAGCATGAAAGATGGCAAACATAGCATGCATAGGACTTATCCTTCCAAACATAGCATGCATAGGACTAATGAGGAGACAGTTGTCAAAGACACATTCATCATGGAATGCAAACATAGAATGCATGGAATGGTAGCTTACCTTAACACTTTTATCATGTTCTCTACAAAATCCATGTGGAAACTTGTCATGAATGATCACACGTCTGACAACCTCCAAGCCCTGGACATATGCAAACCGTTCCATCCAACCAATACATTGTCCTGCAAGCAATTAATTTTATTTAAAACTAGTAGAATGGAAACACAAAATGTGAAATGTCAATTGTGGTATTGTGCCTTACCTGCCAAAGGACATATGCATGCCAACCAACCACTATCAGACAAAGAAGCTGATGCAACTGCAAGCCCATGCCGCACATGGTCCTCGAGCAAGACATTCCAAGTAGGAGTGGATCCTCTCTCATCAAGTGGATAGCCAGATGGAAAATCAAGCAATATAAAATCTGAAGCCCACTTCACCTTCTTACCCATCCTCTTGTAGTCCTGATCTCGACTAGCCACTGTAATAAAAAACTCATGCAAAATAGCATACTTATCATTTCTTTTAGAGTCAGCAAAGTCTTTGCCCATTGCAATGTAATCTCCAACTGTATAAGCAAACAAAGGTGTGATGCCAGGGGCCAAGGAAATGTCAGGTGACTGTGATCGATGGAACACGTATTGCTTCACAAGTCTCGAGATTGATTCTCCACCTATATGCAAAAGCAAATCAATTACAAGTAAAACTTGAGAAAATCAAACATCGCTAAGACAAGACACAACTTCTCTCTTGTCTCTACCTCACTAGCTTAGATCCGATTTGCGTTAAGCATGGAGAGTGCCAAAGAATGCACAACCGCAACCACTTCTATGGCCAGCATAGTCCTTGTCTAGGCTTGTAGCACCGGGAGGAATTTATACCAAGGATGAGAGCAAGCAGCTGAGAAGGCACAAGCACGTAGGTCGCATATGCAAGAGAATTCGACACTCTGATTTGACAATGCACAGCCAGCATGCTCATGAGATAAGATAGCGCAAGAAATGCTAGAGATCAGTAAATAGCTTTCAAGAAATATAAACTGCGCAAAATGAACACGCTGGGGAGAGCCTCCCAATAAGAGCAACATAAAGACGACCAAAGCAAACCTCTATAATTGTGTAACAAGACACAGCAAGCTAGAGGAGAGGACGCCAAACTTGATGAAGGGTAGAGGAGAACCAGCTACTGAGCGATCGAGGCTGAGCTTTTGAGTAAAGATTCGTGCAAGGAATGAAGACGTCAGATTCTTCAATTTCTTCAATATCAATCTGTCTCCAGATTCGTCTCGGCTCTTCTTCCCCTCCTTTGCGACAACCCTGGATCTGCAACAAGTTGAGCAAGATCCAGTCTTGGATCTGCCATGCCCTCCGTGATGCCCATGGATCAAAAACTAGAAGGGGCAGAGGGACACGTGGTGGAAAGAGAGGAGAAGAAGAGAAGAAAAATTATGAATCTTAAAGAGGAGAAGAAGAGGAGAAGAAGAGAAGAAGAAGAAGAAGAAAAGAGAAAAGAAGAGAAGAGAGAAGAGAAGAAGAGAAGGGGGCAATACAGATCTGCCTATCTCCTTAGTGCATGAATTGTGGATAAGCTCGCGGACAAGCACAAGCAAAAGGCCGAGCCATCCTGCCCTCGCTTCGAGCTTCGAGGGCGACCTCTCGGATGCTTTATGAGCAAGGAAACTAACCAAGCTCGAGGATAAGCAAACGCAAAATCCTCATGCCTTGTGCATCTTCATGTTCTTCTTCTTAGTCGGCCCCTTCCACATGAATAATATCATCTTATGCTGCGTGCCCACACAGCAAGACGCTCGCACTTTGCTTCAATTCAAGAACTCCATTTTCGATCCCTCCCACAGCCTCTCAACCTGGCTCATCAATCACACCTCCTCCTCCTGCTCCTCAACTCGCAACTCTTCATGCCCACCTTGGTTTGGCCTCGTTTGCCACCCTCAAAATCACCGTGTCACCGGTCTCTCCCTCTCCCACCTTGCCCTTCAAGGCATCATCCCTCCCTCGCTTGCCCAACTCCCATTCCTTCGCACTCTCAATCTGTCTATGAACGGTTTCACTGGTATCATTCCACCTCAACTCGCCAATTGCAGCGCTTTACAAACGCTCGATCTCTCTCAAAACAATCTCACAGGATGGGTCCCTAGCGAGTTGAGACTCTTGGGCAAGATGGAGCTGCTTGATCTTTCGGCAAATCTATTGGTAGGGAACATTCCGCCGACCTTGTCAAACTGCTCTGCTCTACTTCAGTTTGATCTCCACTTAAATCAGCTCTCTGGCATCATACCGCCTGAGCTTGGCTTGCTGAATGCACTGGAGAGGCTTTACCTTTCGGCAAACGCACTGACAGGGGCCATCCCGCCGACCTTGTCAAACGTGCTGCTCCCCTCGCTTTCGTTTGTATCTCTTCTTGCATGCTGTTGAATGGTGCTTTAATTGGTTGGATCTCATGTTGGCTCACTTGAACGCTCACGGCCTCAGCCTTAGCTCAGAGGTGACGACGGGCCGCATCACAGGCCCCTCGTCAAAAGTTTTCTTATTCTAACTCCCTATCCACCTTCTTGGATTTCCCATCTTCACGGGTATCCTCTGGAACTTCCCCCAGACTTGGACCCAAATCTGCGGCCCCTCCGTCGATCCTTGCTATCGTATGGCCCACATCTCCACCCTCCTTAAACTTGGACAATTTGCGGCTCTGTTTCCTGTGTCCACCCTCTCTTGGCCTCCATTCTATTCTTTGCTGCTCATCTTGGTCGGTCAGTTCCTCAACTTCAGGTGGGTGCTTCGAGAAGATCTCTAATGCTGCTTCAGCGCCTTCACAAAGCTCAAAATGGTTATCATTTTCTTTCTAGTTTTGTTCAGAGGGATTACGAGCGTCATTGTGTGCAGGGTTTATCAGCTTCTTGGAGACGATGTGTATTACGGAGTGCACTTTGGGAAAGACTACTGTGCTCAGCAACAACGACTACTGTGGGAGAAATAGTCTGCTTTGTATGAGTTCGGCTTTTCTCCAGTCTTGGATCTGCAAGTGACAACCCTCGCCTTTTCACTTTCGATAGCATATACTTACAATTACTGGTACAACCCTTTGACGATCAACATGTGAGCGTCTCGAGCGAGTTTGCTCTCCCAGTGGCCAACCCGTCGGCCGTCTCATCTCACCAAACATGCCCTTCACCAACTATGCTCGAATTGAGAAAGTGAGGTTAGAGAGGTTTGAATTGCCTCATCATGTAGAGGGTATTAGCCCTCAAAAAACCGATTGCTGAACGCAAATCTTACCGAAATAAAATAAGGATCGGTCTCGAACTTGTCGAAAGCTTTCTGACCTGCAGAAGAAGAAGAACAGCAAGGTTCAAAAATCAGCCCTTCGTAATTGCATTGCAAAATATTATGCCTGTATATACTTCCCATCAGAAACAAACTAAGCGTATGGGTTCATATATTTCATGAACCTGAACGCAAGTATGCTATAAATCCATGAGAGTATGTCCTGTAAGCCGCTCTTAGATACAGATTATCCCCTGTAATGGTTCAAAGTTGGTCTACGTTTACATTCCAATTTCTGAAATTTCATAAAACCCTCTTAAAGATTAGCATCGTCATTTTAAGCAGCTCTCCAAACACACCTGCTGTTAGTTGTAACACACACTCCATTTTCGCTGCCAAACCGAGGAAAGCCACAGCAGCTGAACTAGCATTGGATATTACTCTTACAAACTTATCGTGTCAATAGCTCTCCACGGGCTAGGGCGCGCGACGAAAAGCAATTCGAAGATCACATGAAGGGGAGGCTGATGTTTCGAGGAAGGTTACTTTCTTCTGGACTGCCTGGGGCCAACTTCCTTCCTGGACTGCCTGGGGCAGCAAAAGAGGCAGCGCGTTAACGCGCTGCCTCTTTTGCTGCCCCAGGCAGTCCAAGAAGGAAGTTGGACTGCCTTCCTGAGCAAGGTGGCTCGCTGTGGTGGCAGTCCGGAGCATGGAAGAAGGATGGAAGGTCCAACGCAACTCTGCCCAAGCCCCCTCCCCATCTGCCCTTCAACGTCGTCTTCATCCCTGACTCATTGCCCATCCTCAAAAACTCCTCCCCTTCATCTGCCCTCGCTCGCGTGCTCGCTTCTGAGCTTCTCGTCCATGGTTTCTCCCAAGTCCTCCTCTCCTTACTTCCCCATGTCTCCTGTATCCTCTCTGATGCTCTCTTGTCGTGGACTCATCCTCTCGCTGCTCAATTCAACCTCCCCTCCGCTTCCCTCTGGACCGCCGCTGCTTCCAGCTGCTCCGCCTACTGCAACATCCCCCTTCTCGCTTCCCAAGACTACCTCCCCATTCACGGTACCTGATTTGCTCGCTTTTTGCATCTTGCGATCGAAATTGTGATGCTTTTGGCAAATATAGATCCTTGATATACGTATATCTTTCTGGCCATTCGTTCCCCTGTCGCAGACTTTCTTTTGCATTTTGGGATCGAAATTGTGATGCTTTTGGAATACATCTTTGATATGGATCTTTCCCTCCAAATTTGAGCAGTTTCATTCGTGCTCCTGTCGCAGACTTTTTCGAGCAGCGTCTCATCACCTCCATCCCTGGCCTTCCACCCATTTTTCGAGTCATGGACCTTCCATCCTTCTTACAGGTCAAAAGCTGGATTCGAAGATCACATGAAGGGGAGGCTGATGTTTCGAGGAAGGTTACTTCCTTCCTTGACTGCCTGGGGCCAACTGGAATATCTGATGGCCAACTTCCTTCTTAGACTGCCTGGGGCAGCAAAAGAGGCAGCGCGTTAATGCGCTGCCTCTTTTGCTGCCCCAGGCAGTCTAAGAAGGAAGTTGGCCATCAGATATTCCAGTTGGCCCCAGGCAGTCAAGGAAGGAGTTAACGCGCTGCCTCTTTTGCTGCCCCAGGCAGTCCAACTGCCACCACAGCGAGTCACCTTGCTCCGGACTGCCTGTGATTGATCATCTTCCTTATCGTTCTCTTCTAAGCATCTATACGAACATGCTCTCCTAATTATCGTCAGCATGTATCGAATCCGTCCCCGCACTAGAAGAAATTTCAAGGTTTTTTTCCCTTTTGCTCTTTTGCATTATCCCATCCAGTCGTACTCATGTACATGTAGCTGGGACATCGATTGCTCTGTTGGCCATCAGCTATGATTGCGTCGTTCGCTTTGAAAACGATTTGTTAGCACGTATTTGTACTAGTCCTTTCCTAACATTTTACACCATCGGCCAGAGATTCTCTTCTTTCCGCAAGGATGTCTGTGAAGATTGCAAGGTAGTTTCCCACGGATGAATTGCTGGAAGCATGCTTCACGTGTTCATTGTAGTGAAGCGCGACGATCGCCTGTGTTCTAAATTTCATTACTGCACGATCGATTCGTTGTTACTCATTAGGTTGTATTCGGTGAGAAAGAGGACAGAGGCGGGTAGCGAGCCACCTTGCTCCGGACTGCAACCACAGCGAGCCACCTTGCTGAGGAAGGCAATCCAACTTCCTTCCTGGACTGCCTGGGGCAGCAAAAGAGGCAGCGCGTTAACGCGCTGCCTCTTTTGCTGCCCCAGGTAATCCAACTGCCACCACAGCGAGCAAGGTTATCCAGCTTCCTTCCTGGACTGCCTGGGGCAGCAAAAGAGGCAGCAAGTTAACACGCTGCCTCTTTTGCTGCCCCAGGCAGTCCAACTGCCACCACAGCGAGCAAGGTTATCCAGCTTCCTTCCTGGACTGCCTGGGGCAGCAATGCCCCAGGCAATCCAACTGCCACCACAACGAGCAAGGTTATCCAGCTTCCTTCTTGGACTGCCTGGGGCAGCAAAAGAGGCAGCGCGTTAACGCGCTGCCTCTTTTGCTGCCCCAGGCAGTCCAACTGCCACCACAGTGAGCCACCTTGCTTCATATCTCTTTCGGCTCACTTTGCTTCATATCTTTTTCTTGCTTGCACTCTTACCGTTACGCTTGCCTCAAAAGAGAAAAGAGGAGTACTTACCTCAAAAGCTCTTTGCTCGTTGATGTTTGTTGAAGGCCGCAAGGAGGTTGATGTCGTTGAAGTTTGTTGAAAGCCACAAGCAGCTCGACGTCACGGCAAGCACCTCGGAAAGGAAGGAGTCGACATCGCTAAACTTTTGAACTGTGGGAAGATGAGAGGGCAAGAATGGAAGGGGGTGGGGAGTGTTGGAGGAGTTTGAGGAGCATTTGAGGGAAGCTTCAAGGTTGGAGAGAAAGAGAGATAAAATCGCTTCAAGGCTGGAGAGAAAGAGAGATAGAATCTGACCCAGCCCACCACGCCATAATATCTCCAGATTTTGCAGGCGATTTTGTAGTAATGATTTTGCAGGCGATGGTCATTATTAGACAGATTTTGCAGGCATAGCCTTTAGAGAAACGATTTTTGAGGGATTTTGCAGGCCTGGTCATTATTAGACGGTAGGAGAAGACCGCATAACTAACACCTTGTAATAGTGAGGAGAACACCATGTAATGACTCATGATGGAAATAGTAATATTGCTCGTTCATGCAAATGTGAAGTAAACTAACACATTTCGATAGTTTTCATTTTAGATATGGATTTGAAGATACTACTCATTCTAACTATTGCTAGTAAAATATAGTAATTATAAATCTTTAATTTTTTTCTTGATATTTTAGTCTTTCAATACCAATATATAAATTTGAAAGTTACTTCTCTTTTTATTCATTCATTTTTATTCAATACCTTACTGAATGAAATGCATGGAGGCGTCATTCAAGTTACTATATGCATGAAGGCATCTTGTTCAAAGATTACCATTATTCTAAACAAATAAACACATATTGTTCAATAAAGACCTGCAGTTAAACGACCACCTTGGATGCTAATAGTGACATCCATTTGCATTTGACACTTACAGAGACGAACTTGCTTCTCTCCCATAATCCCTCTCAGTGGCTCTTTCAACACTTCTCTTTGCTCCATTCTCTTCGGTCTCCAACACATCTATGCCATTTCTTCTTTTGCCTCCCTACTTTCGGACCCTTTGTGTAGCTAGCTTTTCTCTTGTTCTTTGGTTGGTGTCGTCTAGTGCTACATCTTGGCTCTAGCATTTGAATCATGCCTTTCTCAGTTTTCATTTGCTTTGGAGAACACGAATCATTGACCATTCGTTTTGACACTCCTTTCCTGGAGGTTTCATTGGTGGAGCTTAAGGAACACTTTCACATTGAGAACGAGGACATTGAGCTGCATCAAGAAATCAGAATAGATGAGCTTGCCATTGTACTTCCAGTGGTGAACTTAGAGGATGGTCAGAAAGGGTTCAAGATTAGTGGTGGCCAACAATCAACCTTAAGAGTTCACATGTCCTATAAGAGAGGTACTCATGGTGACTTTATGAATCATGAACTGAATAGTGTGGTTTCACTTATAGAGAGCATGCCTTTGAATAGTTCTCTTCATGTTGCGCTCAAATCTGCAGTTCGGGTGGAGAAGGTTACTGAGCTTCCTCTAACTTACGATGGATATATTGTCTTCGAATTTCCACCTATGCCTAAGGGTTCACCAATGTCTAGAATGGAACAGAATGCTGATGGTCATGTTTGGACAAAATATTCCACATGTTCGCAAGACTGCTTCAATGGTGTTGTGAGAATGAGTAGATGTTCAGGTTATTTGAGATGTTGTAATTTGGATTGTCCTTTCCTTGAACAAATGGGAATTTTAAATGATACACAATGGAAAGGAAAGCTTGGGAGACCTCCTCTACCTGGTCCCATTGATCCAGCCTTGGGGTCACTTGTGTGCAAGCATTGTGATGCAATACCAGAGTGTGTTTACCTATGCAGTGCTATTATATATTATTGCTTTCCCCATGAACGAGTGAAGACAACGAGATGCGCAGTGCATGTGGGTTTCCATGACCATCCAGTTGAAAAAGGTAGAAGTCAAGCAAAGGAAATGCAAGTAGAGGATCTCATTTCAATGCGTGCTAGGTTGAATGGAAATTCCTCTTGCAAAAATATCGAGGTGTCTGTGGCACAAGACCTTGTGATGGAGATGATGCTAGCAAAGGATGGGGTTGTTGTGGAGCCCCGACATACAGTCTGCTTCTCAAGCATGGATCACTTTGGATACCCTTTTTGGACCCAGATCTAAAAACTCTAAGATTGCACTTATGATCTCATTCTTTGATCTACATATGCAGGAGGGAGCTACTATAGCCTCTCATGTCAATTATCTTCACAGTCTTATGGTTCAGCTTGCATCAGTAAAGTCTCCCATCTCCGAAGGTATTGCTATTGCTGTGCTTCTTAAAAGCTCGCGCTGCCTGCACCTCCTGGACCGCGCTCCTTTTTGCACCTCTGCCTCTGTCTGGGATTAAGGTACGCTAGATGATCAAAAGTTCGAAGAAGTGCTTGAAACCATTACACCAATTACCCAGAGAAGGAGGCTTCAGAGAGTGGTGCAGAGCACAAGAAGTGAGGCTAGAGGAGGGGATGGTGGAATGGATTCAATACTTGATTTAAAGAGGAGATGCAAATATCCATACCTACACAGTATCCTATTTCCTGAACAATTGCAAGATGAACAACAACCACATATCTTCAAAATGTTGACCATTGGTCCAGGATCAGGAGTTGATCTAGTGAATCGCATGCGGCCTGGTGGAAGCTTGGGATCACAATGGGTTCATTTTGACCATGTGCATCGAGTGAGGGGATGGTCAACAATGGTGGCTCATGTGTATGACCCATTCATAAGGGAACTATTAACTATAGCAATATGTGAATTCAAGGTGGAGGATAACCATGCTCAAGTTTGATTCTGGGAGCTACTGAACAATACAATGGAGAAGAATGGTTTTAAAAAACCTGAATTCCATGGATTCATGGCAGATGGAGCAGGAGCAAATTGGCTGGCTGTCCGCACTGTTTACAATGGTGGACCTGAAAATGTGATGGATGGTAGAAAAAGAACTTATGTTTTCCATTGGGAGATGAGCATGGTTGAGCACACCAGACGATGCATTAAGCCACAATTTCAGGAGGAGAATAAAGTTCTATGTCGGAAGTGGAGAGAGGCAACAACTTCAACTTTTGCAGACCAATGCAAACAAACATTGAATTTGTATTGGTCCCCGATTCATGTGAAGGAGGGTGAGCTACCAACATTGCATACGTGGCTTGCTTGGTGGGATGTTAGAGTCAACCAGTGGGGAGGAATGTTCTTGCGGCAAGAAGAGCACTCTGGATTTGTTCCTACAGTGAACCTTTCAGAGACAAAACATTCTAGCATGAGAGCAGCACATGGATATGCAAAACACATAACATTGTATGATGCTTGTGCAGTAGATCTTGCAATGAGTGTCCTTCAGAGTGCCCACTACAATGCCTTTATGAATGGAAGACACTTGGGTACAGGACCAAATTTGGATGCTCTCCGACGAAAAATACTTGATGGTAGTGGGTCTGGTAAAGGGGACAGAAATAGGCTTGTGGATTTATCACACACAGTGATTGAAGAGGCTGGGATACAATCTCCTGAGATGAATAGGCCAATAACAGAACCGGTGAGCATAAGAAGAAAGAGGGGTTCAAAATGTTCAACATCGGTCCATGGAAATAATAGTCATCGACCAGAATACATGACAGTGACAACAAGGAGAGTGATAGGAAAAAGAAGACAAATTGATTTTAAAAGTCCATCACAGGACGTGGTTTGTAGAGAGATAGATATTCATGAAGCCAATTGGGCGATCAGGAGAACCGAACCACATAGCATTGTCACATGCTTTGGCTACTTGGCAGAGAGTCGGAGATGATGTGGGGCACTAATCAATTCACTTGGTAGAAGTGCAAGTTATGGTGTGCCAGCCCCTTGTTTTAAGGGAAGAAGGCAACATTCTCATGGAGTGATAGAGCAGTTTGTATGGTTTTGTAATACTTCTGTCACCCATACATGGAATGTGGATAAATCCATTCAAGGTGTTCCTGGGGTCTCTCCAGGTGTATGGAAGGTTGCAAGTGGGACATCAATGACTGTAGATGAGAGGGGTGCCCTTGTAAGGGCAGGGTTTGTATTTAATAGTGATGATTCTATTGGTGTGATGGGACCTCCTTATGCACATCAGATCCATACACCTAGCCATGTGTGCCCTTCTCATCGTGATGGAAAGCTTGTTTCATGGAGAAGTAAGTTGAATAAAGATTTCAAGGAAAGGATACACAAGGCAGTTACAGAAAATGGGGAGGTGGTGAGAGAGAACATAATTATTCCACATGAGGTGCATGTATTCCATGTTCGTACAACAGGATCAATGTCCAAGGGGCTAACATATAGTGTCTTGATTTCAGAGTTTCCACGTTGCACATGCCTTGATTTCACAGAAAGGGAAGCAAGAAAAAGTCCCTACATGCCTTGCAAGCACATATACTTCGTGTTTATTGTTGTCTTGGGCTTAACTAAAATGGTGCATCAGTTTATGCATCAGGCTGCATTGACAAAAGTTGAATTGTTTCAAGCTCTGGGTGGTAGAAGAAACCCATCAGGTATCTAGTGTATGGCTTGGATGCCCTTTTTTTGCATTTCCTTCAGAATCGGATAATATATGTAGGTGTGCTTCCTTGCATGAAGCTGCACTAAGTTGTATTTTTTGAAGGTGGAAGAAACCCATCAAGCATTTAGTAGGCAGCCTAGATGTCCCTTTTTTATATTTCCTTTGAAAGCGGATGATATACATAGGTGTGCTTCCATGTTTTGGCAATGCACGAAAAAACATTTTGTACAATCATTCCAAGGGTTGGAAGATATTTTGAAGCATCAAATTTTTATATTATTTTTTTTTTGTATGACATATGCTTTTTGTGCTATGGAGTTAATAACTTTTAGAAAAAAGGTGTCTTCTGACAACATGAAGAGCAGTTAATGTAATATGTTACTATTCTCATTATTAAAAGCATTCAATGTTTTATTTTATCATTACTTTTTCACAACAAAGGAAACATGATTTGAACATGTACTTTTGGAAACATGCTAGCCAAGATGCAGGCGAGTGGGTAAGCTTTCTCGGAGCATAAATTGTGGTAATTGGCTGTCCTGGATGAATATGATGTGGTTGTTATTAAACAGATAACACCTTGCATTGTTGTTTGTCCACGCTCGCTTATTTGGCCTCGCTCGCTTTTCTTCGCTCGCTTTTTGGTAATCCTCATTGGTTGAGAGCCTATTTTCTCTCTCTTCTAAAAGGCCCCAAAATGAGCTCCCTTTTTTCCTAATGTGTAACACCCGCATAAATCCTCTCCCCGTATCTTGGTGAACAACCTCACAAGGTGGATCAAGCGTTGGGGTAGTGCCTATTTTGACAATGAGATCCTCTTCTGCAACTCTTTGTTTAACTCAGGGAACATTTTCAGGCATCCACAGTTTGCCTACAACTCGTCTTGAAGATTGTGGACGAGCATTTCTAGTTTCAGGCATTTTTGATTGTGTCATAGTCGTAACGCATGCCCTATTTTTGCTCAAATCATTGCCATATCGTCTCCCCCTTCTCTCCATACCTAAGGCCCTTAGCTTAAGAGTCAAGACTCCTCACTAACAATCGCATTCATTGGCACTCATGATCATGGTCCACAAGTTCCCCAAAACACAAGGAGTCGGAGCATAGACCAACCCTCAAGAACACACAACAAACACTCGCATCCACTAGCCCTCGTGTTCGTGGTCTACAATTTCCCCAAGATGCGAGGAATCAGAGGAGCAAACCACACCCACAAGGATAATGAATGCCGACTCACTCTCCCCCACTTAGCCTTACAACTATTCATATCCAAATCGTGGTTCACTTTCTTTCCCAACTTACCATAGGGTTTATCAGGATATGAACCACAACTGGATCGAATGACAAGTCTCTATCACCATTTCCACCAATATATAGCATCGGGCTACGTGGGAAACTGGGGATCTGTAACCCACGGCACCTTCGGTACATAAGATACTACCAACATTAGTTCTAACAATACTACCGACGGTAGTACTAACATTACCGGTGGTAATGTTCATTATCTCGATGATGTATATTACCTCCGGTATTTATACCGCTGCGATAATGAACATTGCCGCCGGTAATGTTAGTACTACTGCCGATAGTATCTTAAGTACCGACGGTAGTTTTATCCAGTTTCCCGGTGATTTTTTTCGGTAAACAACGTGATCACATTGTTTTCACACTACTTTGAAGAGTAATTAACAAACACTAATAACCCATTAACGCAAACGTGAAAACGCAAATGTAATCCTTGATCGTACCCAAGTAGAGGAAAGTACTTGTCTCACTAAAAATTTCATTGTCTTGAAGAAGAGATTTTCAATTGAGTTTGCGATGGTCTTTGTTCATCAACTCCCACCGTGCAATATCATGATAGCTTGTACGTGGAGGAATATCATATTGCCTAGGTTGGCCGTAAAATAAAGTCAGAATTGTGAGCTCTTCACAAAACTTGTCCTTGAATATACTAAGAGGTGAAAAGCCTTTTGAAGGAGCAACAACGATTCCTTTGTCCTCATAGTCCACAACTTGTTGAGATGTGTATATACCATGTACTAATACATCTATCTGGACTTCATCATCTTCACTGACTTGGTTGTTATTGGAACTTTCATTAGTATGTTGGTACCTGTCTTGTAAATTAAGGATGTGGTCGACCTATTAAGGGTTCAATCTCACATTGTTGTCCTTGTACAGTCTTGTTTCCAATAGTTCTTTTAGAGCACGTATTGTCAATGTGGGACGTACAATGCCACTCATAAAGTTGTGTGTGTACTCTAATTTCCTTTTAATGGCAACTAGTACTATTGATTGATTTGTCAAAAATCGTGGGAGGACTCTTTGTGCTCTATCGACATCAACAAGAACATTAACCATATTGGCCGCCTATTGGCCATCATACGATAGCTCTCTTATTTGCATGAAAGGAATCCTTATTGCAACAAGTCTAGCTTCAATTTCGTTAAGTTTAGATGTGAATGTCGTCTTCTCTGGAAGTTCCATATGTGTGTGGGAAAACATGGGGATCTTATTTTGCTTCACTTGGTTTGCACATAACGAACAAATGTTCCTTTCATTAAGATCGAGTGGTTCTTTTGCTAAGCCAACTTCATTCATGAAATCATGCCAAATTTCCCTTGTTCTCCTAAGTTTTCTTTTGAATGTGAGACATCCACAGCAAAGGCATGGGAATTGTGGAGTGTCCTCATTGGCTCTTTTGTATTCTGCTTCAAATCGATTGTTGCATTGTTTCCTCTTGTAGGTTCTTGATTGACTAAGGTATTGGGCATGTGTAGAAATTGTTGGATTATTTGGATTAATCTCATGTTGTTCAATGTTGCTATCAACAGCTACGATAAGGACACTCTCATTCTAGAGATTTTCTTTTGATCGCCTTTATAGTGTATGTTTTATGCGGATATCGATCGTAATACATTCGTGCTACTTGCATAGCAGGCAAAGATTTGTGTCGTGTAATTAATTTACATAGTTCCTCCTCATGGTCACGTCTCCACGTGACATGTTCGGCTTGATTGTTGCCTTGTTAATGGCATAATAGTGTGACATGTATGTCTTTGGTCAACTAGTATGTCGTAGCATTTTCTAGTTGAGGATACTTTTATGTGGAAAATCATTATTAATGTGCTCCCATCACCTGTGAACACCTTGAATGAACAATTAGTTATGTGGAGAAGAAGTTTAGTGCGTGCAGTAGTAGCAAGTTTGAGTCGATCCACAATCGAGTAATGCTTGGAGATGTTCGCGAGGCAATGGTTCAACATCATGATAATGAACTGAAAGTCTATACCAAGGAGATGCTCTACTTTCTTCAGGTTCAATAAACAAGTACAATAGCTAAAAACGTTTTTCGTACGATAAATTTTTGGAAAAGTATGCTATGCAATGGATCACATTGTTGTTAAGAGGGTGTTGTATGTATTAAATTCCTCAAGTTTATTGCGGTCATGTTGTTGCAAGGAGGCTTCAAAATAGTCCATGCTTTAATAGCATCAAAAATATTCAACAGTGATTTGAAAATGCAATGACATGTACAATGACAAGGCAATTGTGGAAAGGGAGGTATTTTATTCCATTGTCGCAATACAACTAAAGAAGTTCTTTGTAAACAACAAAAAAACAGATACAATTTATTGATTGAAGAGCTCAAGCAACTCGCTCTTCAAAGTTAAGCAGGAAATTCACGCGTCAAGCTCGTAAGATATGACGGAGCCAGTGTTGTTGATTGTGAAAGTGCCGCTTGACTTGATGTCAAGCAGCAATGATTGAGTACCCACAACACTGGTGCGAAGTAGATCCAGGAATGGAGAATCTAGCTGGAGCACTACATTGACATGGTTGCCTCTCACTTCAACTGAAACGTCATTCCCATTCGGAATCCCATGGGATTCGTAAAATACGTTGCACACAGTTGCATGTGAAACAAAATGGGCGTGTTGGCTCACGGCTAACTTGGACGCCTCTACAAGAAGCGCATTGGTAGTCAATTAACTAAGCATTCAAATCAGTGACCTACCAAACGAGGAATTTGTTAGATCATTCTTCGCAAACCAGAGTTAAAAAACTAGCAATGCAAGAGGTACAGAAGGGCTACCTTTTGTCCGTAGCCTAACTCAGAGATTTGGTTGGTAAAAGCTTGCTGAGGGTCCTCTCTCTTTTGCCCTTCTGGAATGTCCACTACTATGGTGAAGTCAAAAAAGCCCAAACAGTTTTTGCTACACATGTAAGATACATTTCTCAGTGTGTACATCACAATGCCTTCTTCGTGGTACTCTTGGATTAGGCGTGTCAAAATGCTTCTTCGTGGTACTCTTGGATTAGGCTTCTTCGTTCACCAACAAAATGAAGGTGCTACAAAGGCATGCAATATTACAATCAATGGTAAGAAGTCTATCAACTGACATTACAATGTCAGTAAAGGAAAACATAAAAACTTACAGTACCACAATCTTGTGGCAGTGGGCCATCAGCTATCGTGAGGTTGTCTAAATTTGCCTTGATGATCACGAAAGCTACCGTATCAACAACTGAGGAGATTATGCCTCTTGCGGTGCGCACTGTAAACGAAGCCCAAGGGACATAGCAGGCAATTGAAGTCTCAGGCAACATGTTTATGGTTCTATCAAATGGTTCACCTTTTACCACGTTCGTAGTAGCATCAATGTGAAGAGAGAGAGCTAGGCTTCTAACCTTAGCCTCTAAATCTACAATTCAAGATGTGTGCAATAAATGTGCTCTCCAAACGTAGATTTAGAGGCTAAGGTTAGAAGCCTAGCTCTCCAAACGTATTTATTGCACACATCTTGAATTGTAGATTTAGAGGCTAAGGTTAGAAGCCTAGCTCTCTCTCTCTCTCTAGAGCAAGACAGCGAGACTCTCTCTCTCTCTCTCTCTCTCCTCCAAATGTATTTATTGCACACATCTTGAATTGTAGACCGCGAGACTGTCTCTCTCTCTCTCTCTCTCTCTCTCTCTCTCTCTCTCTCTCCTCCAAACGTATTTATTGCACACATCTTGAATTGTAGATTTAGAGGTTAAGGTTAGAAGCCTAGCTCTCTCTCTCTCTCTCTAGAGCGAGACAGCGAGACTGTCTCTCTCTCTCTCTCTCTCTCTCTCCTCCAAACGTATTTATTGCACACATCTTGAATTGTAGATTTAGAGGCTAAGGTTAGAAGCCTAGCTCTCTCTCTCTCTCTCTCTCCTCCAAACGTATTTATTGCACACATCTTGAATTGTAGATTTAGAGGCTAAGGTTAGAGGCCTAGCTAGGATGATCTCTCTCTCTCTTTCTCTCTCTCTCTCTCCAACCAATCAAGTAGGGGGTTTGGGCCGATGCAAACAATCCTTCCCACCCGACTTTTCTGGTCTGTAAAACCCCCTGGTGGTGCACACAAATTGAGGGCTGGCTGGCCCAGCCTACCACTAGCCCAAGCTCTACCAGCCGAAACCTGACCCATTTCAGGGTCCTTTTGCCTTCCGAGACTACCGTGATTCTTGTGCCTCCTTGTTATTGCAAATTCGCACCTGTCCAGACCTCCTCTAGACCCCGGAGCCCTTGCAAATTGCTTCGTAAACCCTACTGCAAGTGTTCGTACCAAGGTTGACATCAGCACCATGTCATCACCCTTTTTTTCTACCTGATTCGCTACGCAGATCTGGCCTTCCCAATCATTGGCAACCACGTGGCTGTTCCGTACCATTGCTGCCCTCCATGCAGGTCCCAAACCTCTAGGTATTTCTCTTTGTGTGCTACCCACATGACAACCTGTTTGCTGCCCATGTGGCACCCCCTTTTTTTGTTTTTCCATGTGTGAATGCCAACATGATGTGTCCATGTGGTAGCCATCCTAAGTTCTATCGCCCGCCTTAAATCAGTGAACGGTGGCCCATAAACATTCTCCCACTTCACCGTTGTCAGTTGGATCGGGGAGGTGGCCACTACTATTCAAAACAGATGAGTAGTAGTTCTTGTTCTAGACTAGTATATGTCATCCAATAGAAAAAAGACATGAAGTCGATAAGGGAGAAACAACAAAACTAGCTTAGCATGTAGACAAATGTTGGGGAAGCTAAAAACCAGCACCGAAACAGTAGATCTTGGTCGTATAGGCCATGTTGAAGATCAGTCCAGGCTCTAATACCATGTTACATTTACATGGTGAGAAGTGAGGGAATCAGTACAATGGAGACGACGGTGAGGCAACAGTACTCGGATTGACGTGATATCTTGGTATAGTGGGACTCTTTTATAGGCTGAGGTAGCCTTACACTACACATCATAGTGATGTCACACAATCAAATCAAATCAAATCAAACTAATCTACTCTACTCCCACAGGTCAAGTGACCTTTCGAACTCACACAAGTCACAAACCCAAAACCCCTTTCTCACTCACTCGTAAACTAGAGGCCTACTTCTCACACTAGGCTCCAAAATACCCAAACACCATTTACCTCTAATACAATCTTTTGATAAAAGTGAAGAAGAATCATCAACACCTAGGAATGCCAAAAATGAGGAAACATGCATCTTAGATTTAAGGGCAACCTTTAAATAGGGATACCCTTTCAATACACCTAAGAAGAACTATCATACCTCGAAGGGAGAGAACTTGCATTAAATTACATGTAGTTAGTGAATGGTTGCATGGGATTACATCGTCCATAGGTCAAGTTTGTAGCTTCAAGTAGCCAATCAGGTTCGCAACCTGATTACGGGCTACTGCATTGTTGATTGGATCATGGAGAGAGGTAGAAGCTGCTGCCTTATTGTGGCCTTCCGGATGTACCTTGGTGATGATTCTTGCAACTGTGGTGACCTTTGATGATCATAGACAATCGTGACCTTTGCATGACTACATCTACAATGTCATGTGCATGTGATGTATTGGGTGGTTTTTCTTCCTTATATTTGAGTCGCCTACAAGTGAGTGGAGATGGAATATAGCAAGCTTGGTCACAACTCTTATAATAAGGCATATAACAACAAATCAAAGGTTACAAAGGGTGATGAAAAGGGTAAGAACTTGAGAGCGCGTGTGGTATTCTTTCCCAACTACTACAAGCACATGCTTGCTGATATCTAGCATGTAAGTCTTCTTCCATTAACCTGGTCCCTGTTTGTAGCTCACCAAACTTAACATGTTCCCCACCCATCCCGACCTGCAACACGAGGGTAAGCCGCCTTCCTCTTCATCATACTTTCTCCCTCCACTCCAAAGCCAAAAAATAATAATATGATGCACACCATATTCATATATTATATATTGATAAGGAGATTTGTAGCCAGATCATATCACGCTCGCTCCTTCGCTTGTGTGTGCACCTGTGAGCATGTGAGTGAGTGAATTAAACAGGTAGGATGCTGAACCTAACCAGGTAGCAACAGTAAGAAGGCAGGTTTAAACCTTACACATATTTCATGGGTGTGCGTATTAGGATTAGGGTTTACAACCCTTTTAGCACTCTTATATGCTAGTGCTTATCCACATTATATCACATGATGTTGAGATGATCTTGCTTAGAGACAGTTTTTCTTGAAACTCGTTCAAATGCTCACATTTTCTTCTTACAAGGGTACTGCCCTGCTCAGCTAAAAACAACAAGAAACTGCAGGCTTCAACTTCAAATTTTAAGCTTGGTGATATGTTACAATTTTGTGTTTTTCTTGAACAAGTACAATTGCAATCCCTTTACAATTCTTGAGAAGAGACAAATTTGTCCCATACCATGTTCGGTAGTTGTTAATAAAGAAACTAAAGAACACACCAGTGCTATCTTCTTCAAGGTCGGCAACGCCAGAAAAAGTCTCAGCATGTCCTGTATGTACACTCGTGTCATTCATGGAGATGATCTACCAGTAAGAGTGGAGAACATAATATGAATCGTGGTTTTTCTTCACAGTGACAGCATGCTGATAGTGTGATTCTGGTTCGCATTAATGAAAACATAAACACTTGATATCATTACACGACCTTGGAGATAGCAGGGCTCAGGCAAGATAAAGCCGGACCCTTGAAATCCTAGGCTGGGATAAGCTGATTGGAAGTGCTTGTTGCTGCTGTTATCTGTGGCACAAAACATTTGCAACTGATTCCCACTGCCAGTCTATGAGCTGTCAGGGCAATCACATAGCAAAATATTGTTAGAAGACTCCACCCTGTATTCAACAGTAACAGTGGTTTTTTTCTGAGTCGTGCCACAGCTGTTCGAAGAAGAAACCACAACTGCCTGCTTCTGAATAAAGAACTGTCCAAAGTATCAGAACAATTCACCAAGGATTTCACTTCATCTGTCAACAATTTTTCAGAAACGATAATTGCCGGTTGTGACTGTTGTTCTGAAGAAATTGGCAATGGTTGTGTATACTCCACAGAATCCTGAATTGCAAGTTTCATGTGCTCCTTGAGAAAACCCTTTCCATACTGATAAAATACATTGGCTACCGATGTTGCAGCCTGCCTACGAAAGACTGCTGCCTTGCTAGAATTAAAAGCACGTGCTAAGCCAGCTGTGTCCTGCAGTTTTTCCAATTGAATATTCAACGACGCCACAATTGTAGCATGTCAAAAGATTAACATTTGAGGCTAGAAATAAACTGATACAAAGAGCATAAGAGGTTCATACAGCTTCTAAAATAAGCCGCCGAAGAACAGAGCCGTCTTTTGATAAAAGAAGGTTAACTAATAGTGGGATCAACTCAGGGTTGCTGTTTGTTTTATCATATGCAGACACAGACAGATTCTGTATTTCCATCCCTGATTCAAGCGCAACCCTCTTCCTGCAATCACAGACATGTTCATACCGTTGTTCATGTCATGGGCAGACTTCGATAGGGCCAGACTTCAGTAATATTGTGAATTTCATATGAATCAACATGCATATCAGGACCCACATAATTGGGAGATAAAAAGCAGTGAGCATTATTCACCGTGTGACATCAGTTTTAGCAGATCCAGAACCCCAGCTAGGCCAGCTAGGCTCACTTGCAGCTCCAATCTAGTACTACTGCTGAACTAGGATCAAGTATTCCCACCAACGAAGTTGCATAAACGTTTCCATGCAGGAAATACCTAGGTGTTGGAACTTTGCCGAAATTCCATTGAGTTAATATGAAACAGCAGGGGTAAGCGTGGTAAAGAAAATTTATTGTCACATACACACAAGCATGAACTTCAGGAATCCTATATCTAGATGAATCCAGGAACATGCCCAAACTCATCCTCTAAAAATACAACACATAGTGCAGTTTCAATCTCATGATAGCACTCATAAGGTTGAAAACCATAAACTCCATCACGCATAGCAGGGACTAGCTACTATGACATCCCCACTGATGCCATCAGCGCCCAACAGTGGGCGTAGACCACATTATAAACATATGCTCTCACACATACGAATGCACACACCCATAGTATTAACTTCAGGAATCCTCTTGCCAATACAGCAACATGTGCACACACACAATCTAAATGCCATGTTCCATTAATTTCAGCATTTCAAATATCATGTGCACACAGGCATTACAAACATTACTGAACATTTGGCTTCCATACCTTGCCACTTCCATGGTCAGAAGTTTTGAACCCTCCCTCTTCCTACCTAAACGTCAGATTACATGGAAACTGTACTGTCTTCCTCTTCCCCCTCATGAACATCCCATTGCTGAGAAGGGTCAGACTTATAGGATTGATCACTCCTAGAACAAAGCCTAGAGTTTCTGTGCACAACACAAGCTTCTCAGCCATTAATTGATGAACCCATTCCATCCATTCTAGAGGAACTCAACACTTGTGAGAGAAGCCTGATCACCAACTTTTGCAATTGAGGGGCTTATCTGACCCATAGTTGTCCCACCAAGCAACGGGAGACTCTTTAGATCTGAAGAAGCAGATAGCTCACCAAACACATGCACTTGGCCAAGATACATTGACAATTGGTCCTTCATCAGATTCCTCATTGTAGAATCCTTTCCCACTCTATCCACAGTAGGCCTCAACCTCTCCTCACTGTAACATCTTGTTGTGCATTCTTGGAAAGACATTTTGGATTTAGAAGAAAGTTAGAAGTTCAGAATACGTACATTGTATGTTGCCTAGCAAGAGTGGCAAAAGATGCCAGTCGATCCCAACGGAACTCTTTTTCTTCATTCAGAACTAACTGCAAAATACAAAGGAATTCAGGGTGAACACATACATTTATATTCTCTAAATGCAGTTGGTGATGAAAATGATTCACTCCCATTCCTCTTTATCTGAAACTCCACTCCTCTCCCATGAAACCCAAAACCAAAAACTAAAGAATTAGAAATACACATGAAGGCCTTTAAAGCATATTCAAATCCAAAAAAATTATTCTGCACACCTAAGTACACTACAAATCTGATTGGAAACAAGGATTCCTGTACCACAACAGAAAAAGGGGATGACATGGAGCTTCTACACATAAACGTCCATTTGGTCCAATTCACTGACATATATATCTAGACATAATTGATGTAGACCCTGCCTGTAGTATTGTTGGGGCTATGATGGATAGCCGGACCTATGGCCACATTCATTGGCGTGGGATGTTTCAAGGGTTATACACGCCATTCAGGATATACTCTTGGCAAGACTTAAAGAAAGAAAAACCAGCTTATGTACAAGATTTGTGGCCTTGTGAGGAAAGCCAAAAGTAGGTCAAGTCAGTGACGGTTAGGAGGATTAGTTTTTGGGGGTGTTTGCAAGATGGAGCAGCCACAAGAGGATAAGAAGGTACTATATGAATACCCTCCCCTCACGTGCAAGATATCTTTTGAAGTGGCGCCTTCCTAATCTATACTCAGCTCTCCTACTTCCTTCACCTCTATCGACTCCATATCTCTCTCTCGTACTCAGCCTCTATTGATTGACCACTGATCATCGCTGATCATCGCTCAATCGCCGCTGCTGATCTCTCTCTCTCTCTCTCTCTCTCTCTCTCTCTCTCTCTATCTATTTTCACAATGCGACAAGTGATGCAAGGCCACCTGAGCAGGAATACACCGTGCTTGCTAGACTTGTGCGGCAGCACTTTCACTGGCAACCTATCCAATACAAATTGGGCTCATGTAGAGAGGCTTCAGGTTCTCTTGCTGTCCACGGATGATCCAGAGTAAGCCCTCAGTCCCACATCAGATAGTCTTAGCCGCCACTACACCTTGCTGTAGTATTCCAAGTTATCACATAACTTTACCACGTCAAAGATTATGGCTCTTGTACCACGGGCCAACATAGGTTATCGTGATGGGCCCTACTTCACCTATGGCTTTCGCAGCTAAAGAAGATCAAAGGTGTCGGCATGCATGTGCCATGCACATGCAGATGGTTTGAGAGTTTTGGCCTCCACACAGATAGATTACCTACCTTTCAGTATAGCATTGTTGCCCCCTCTATTCCGCTCATGTATCACAAGATGGACCAGGTTATCCTGGAGTTTCTCTTACAGCTACACACATTCAGGACATAGATGGCACCCAACGAGCTTCCAGTGCATCTCAGCTTCTATAGGGACCATTGCTTGCAGATTTCAGAGAAGGGCTTCATCGACCCAATAGGATATACACAGATCCACCTCCCCCATTCCTTGAGGATGTCGATCGAGCAGTTACTTGTCTCACATCGACTTCGTATAGAGAGTGCATGGGCTCAGGGCATACCTAGAGAGTCGCATTTGTACCTTATGTGAACGATAGGGGATCAAACAGGAGGAGCGCTTTGCTATTAGAGGCTTAGGCAACGGAGAAGATTGGGACTTAGAGTGACGGGAGGAGCAGATGGAGGCGAGGTGCGGGGGAAGGCAACGAGGAGGGGGGACAGGGGAAGATCGGGGGGGCGAATGTGTGTATGGCATGTTGCTGTGCAAGAGCCTAGAGTACACCGAGGCTGACTGAGCCACACTAGCTGAGGTTGGTCTGCTGAAAGGACGGAGAAGATCTCACCCTCAGGAGTATGCGGATGTCTTGAGGTGGAACCACCAGGGTGGAGAGAAAGAATCCTGGTAGAGGCCTACAAAGAATCATAGGCAGTGAGCGACACGTAGACGGTAGGTAAAGGCACATCGGATATCAGCTTCCCCTCCACAAGGGAAATAGACAGGTCCAAGCCCCTGCGAAAGGCTCTACCCAAGGAGTCTAGGACTTCTGTTGCTGCTTGGACTCCCTCGTGCTAGATGGCCCATGTGCTGCAACGAAGGCACTGCCCTAGAAGCCCAGAACCCTCAACCCTGTGTCGGGCAGGTTGGGGGGGGGGGGGGGGGGGGGGGGGGGGAGGGGGAAGGGGGGTTGTGTATGGCTTGTTGCTGCGCAAGAGCCTAAGTACTCCAAGCCACACTGGCTAAGGTGGTCTGCTGAAAGGATGGAGAAGATCTCACCCTCAAGAGTATGCGGATGTCTTGAGGTGGAACCATCTGTCTATTTCCCTTGTGGCAGGGAAGCTCATGTCCGATGTGCCTTTCCCTACCGTCTACGTTTCGCTCACCGCCTACAATTCTTTGTAGGCCTCTACCAGGCTTCTTTCTCTCCACCCTGGTCCTAGCCCCTACGAAAAGCTCCACCCAGGGAGTCTAGGACTTCTATTGCTGCTTGGACTCCCTCGTGCTAGATGGCCCATGTGCTGCACGAAGACACTGCACTGGAAGCCCAAAAGCCTCAACCCTGTGTCGGAGCTCAAGAGTCTCGAGGGGATCTCCTACGGAAGACTCTTAGGGTCCTCCAAAATCACCCCGAGACGAGGGACCTCATCATCTGCCACCACAACCGAGGCTGCTGAAATCAGGTGGGAACTATTAACACTATGCCAAACAATACCAAACGGAGGGAAGGATAGGCCGATACACCTTTGGAAAGCGCCGAGAAGCAAAGCATCACATGATCAAGTGTGAATCCGCAATACAAAAGGATCAAGTAAACAAGGTGCGGGCCAAGGAAAATGGGGTTCTCCTCCACCAGGGCCAGGTTGTTCTCAGTGGAGCTCAATTGAAGAAGAAAAACTCCTCTCCCATAGATGGTGACCTCTTACATGTAGTCACCGTTTATGGGGATTCTTGAGGCATTGAGGACGCATTCTCGTGATAGCCATGGTGTAAGTTGTAGTCTCAAGGTGACCATTAAAAATATATTTGAGCTCGAAAATAGAAGGAAGCCAAAGATAACCCCAAGTGACAAGAAGCTATGAAAGAAGAGTATGATAGCATGATACAAAATAAGACTTACACCAAGCAAAACTCCCATTAACAATAATGGGTTTATTGCCTTGACGCCGGGAGTAATGGAAGTATCAAAAAGTACAAAGCTAGATTGGTTGCAAACGCAAAGGGTTACGCCTAGACGAGAGACATAGATTATGACAAGACCTTTCTATCTGTAGCCAAACTTAATATAATTAAATTCATTAGAGCCATTGCCACTTCGTTATGGTTGGCTTATTTATGAGATGGATTACAATCGCATTTCTTAATGGTGATCTGAAAAAGGAAAGTCTTTATATATGAATGTTCTGGATTTGAGGTTGAAGACAATGAAAAAGGAGGTCTGTAAGCTAAATTTAAGAAATCTTTGTATGATTAAAGTAAGCACATCTTGGTGTGTATTCAAAGATAGATGATTTCCAAAAGAAATGATTTAATAGAAGTTTATCTGATTATAATCCATGTACAAAGTAGCTATTGTAACATTATATATTGATAACATAGTCATCACTGAGAACAACGACGAAACCGTCAAACATCATCTAAGTAAATCCTTTCACACGAAAGACCTTGGCTATATGCTTTTTCGTTGGAAACAGAAGTCTGAAATGACAAAGACAAGACATTTATATCCCCAAAAAAATATGTAAAGGAGATCCTCAACACTGTTGGAATGGAGGATTACAAGTCAATATTACTAGCAAAAAGAGAGACTCCTAGAGTAGATGGATCCTTAAACAAGCAATTAATAGGTAATGAAATATGTCTAATCACAACTAGAGCAGACATATCTTTTTCCATTCAGTGCAATATCCCAATATATGGCAAACCCTAAGAAATGCCATTGTGGGAACTGCTAAACAGTTTTCTAGATACATTAAGGAAACATTGACTCAAAAGGATACATTGATAGTGGTAGGGATGGATGTCCAAAATGACAGTAGATCAGCTTCCGAATATTGCTTCAGCATTGGATCCAAGCTCATGCCTTGGAGCAGTAAGAAGCAAACTACTGTTTCTCTATCGTCTGCGAATCTAAACATAGAGAAGCAGCAAATGCAACTTGTGAAGCTGTATGGTTAAGGAGAATCCCTAAAGATATTGATTTGAGCAAAAAGGACCAACTCCTTCATACATAGATAATTCGAGTTCCCTATTTAACTAGCCAAGAATCTAGTATATCATGCTCGTACTAAGCCCATAGATAGTTAGGCTCAATTCACACATCAGAAATTTCTGAGCAGTGAGATGGATTTAATCTATTGTCCAACAGAAGATCAAAAGGTAGATTTTCTAACCAAACCTCTTTCAAGGGTTAAGCAAAAAAATGAAGTACAGATTAGTTCATTACATTCACCCTTGGGGCGATCAGTGTGTTAGGATTATTAAAGGTAGTACAGTGGGAGTTAAACCTTTCCTAAGTTAGACCACCTACGAGGTTATGTCATTAGTGGTGGTTAGAGATTTTTAAGTGGCCACATGAGGTGGCATACCCCCCATATGCATCCATCATGAATGGCGTGGATGGGTGCCACATACCACCATATCACCAGTTTATCTTAGGTAGATTTGACACGTCTCATGAACATATGCACTTTCACCAGAACACACACTATGAATGTTAGTATTCATCCATGCAAGCATATTGGGAAAACTATGCCAATGCTACACGGTGCCAAATGGGAGATTTCACCCTGACCCTTCAGAGAGATCTATATGTGGGTTCCCCATCACATCTCTGCTTCTAGCTTGTACTATATATGTGGATTCATTGTGTAAGCAGCTTGGTGGCTGCATTTTTTCAGTTTATGCGTAGTAGCCAATGTTCGCATTTTCATTGAAGTTATTCGTTTGAGTGTGCATTTGATCCCACCAATGTGATGGAGGGAACTTCAGTCTAGAAGGCCTCCCATTTTCTTTCAGGGACAACTGACACAAGTGTAGTTTAGGTTAAACCAGATGGATTTGTGATCAATTCAACAATACAGAGAAGTTATTGTCAATAAGGTGTTACAAAGATACAGTATCCCTTCCTGATGCTTAGACTGACTATTCAAATTACACTCCGATATAGCTTCTTGATGTTGGCTGACTTGTGAGGATGAAGTCACTAAGGAGCAGGGCAATGCTGAGAAAAGCACTACATGGATTCTCATTTGAGAGCCACTCTATTCCACACAAAATTATCTTTCTTTAGAAACGGGTAGACTGTCACAAGCAATGGGGCCACATTGGCATTCAGTGGTATTCATACAGAAATTTGGGAAATCCATCACATTGGGCAAAGGAACCATGGATATAAAATTCTGTATAATATATTCCAATATTAAACTGATTTCTCAAAACCCTTCTTACATACAAGTTCCCAAAAAAGAAGAAACAAACTTATTTTACATGTGTTTGGAACTTACAGAGAGTAAGACATTTCTTAAATTTACTGATCTGTCTGTGAGCAATCTTTGCAATACGAATGGATAGGATGCTGCAAAGACTTTGAAATCTGGATCAACTGCTAAAGCCAATCCTGCCACATCAATTCACCTGTATTAATCAATGGAACTTATAAGACATAACCTTGCATCCTTGTTCCACCTTCCTTTAAAAAGATGACCTTAAAACAATGCCAAAAGGTGGCAGAAGTTTCCAATTCACACAACATCGTGCTTTATTATGCAATCAAAAGATATGAGTAATGAAGGAATTATATTGTGAACAAAAGTACCATGATCTCTTTGAATCTAAGCCATTTGAAGCATGCCGCTTTCCAAGAGTGGGGCTGTAGTATGGGAAAGAGACGTTATAGTCAACATTCTGAAGTTGAGGCTCACCCTGCTGCTCGCCTGCTGCTAGCGCCCCCCCGTTCCCCCCCCCCCTCGGGCTGCTCCCTCCCCTCGACTCCATCTCTCCCCCCTGCCACCCCCCCTCTGTGACTTCTGCCTGCCCCCCCTCCGCGTTTCTCTGACATGACTATGTAGTACTTAGCACTAGCTTTTTGCATTCTACATTGGTGTGGATGTGGATGCTTGCTTAGTAGCTCCACCCTCACAGTTTGTTTGTATCAGGATTCTCAGAGTCTGATAGACCCATCGGTCTTCCAAAGACTTTAATAAACTTTCTTTCTTTCTTTCTTCTGCCTGCCCCCCCCACTCCTTTCCCCGCGATCTCCTCCCCTGCCTCCAACAAGCTGCTGCACTTCACCCCTCACCCCCTTACTGCACTGCCCGGCAGCTGTTCCTCAGGAAGCTGCAGGATGCTGTTGCCCCCGCCCGGCCAGTTTGCTGTTGCACCTGGTCGCATGACTTTTGCTCCCCTCACCCACCCCCCGCAGTCGGCTGCAACTGCTTGTGGAGCTCAGCTCTTTGTGCCTTCTGTCTGTTTGGCTGTGGGAGCTCCTTTCTTAGCCTTGCTGGTTGCCAACCAGCTTGGTTGCCTGCCAGGCTCTGGTGGGACTGAAGCAAGGCAGCTGTTCCCCGCTCTAGTACCCTTGTCTGGGGCCTTCTTTGGAGCTGCTGCTCTCTGCAAAACCCCCTTTTCCCTCCTTTTCCCTCATTTTCCATCCCTCCTTTCCCCTTCCCTCTTTTCCACCACCTCTTCCTCATTCCCTCTAGTAGCAGGTGCAGCTTTTGTTTTGGGAACTGGGGAATGCAACCTTGGTGGTGACCTTTTTGGTCTCACAAGAGGGGCTCTCATGGCATCTCCTTCGACTCCCACTGCCATTCAAATTGCACTTTCCCCGGAGGACAAACAACAAGTGAAGATTGCCATTCAGTCCCTACAGTGCTGGTGTTGGCCTCACACCCTACGAGGATCCAGGTTCGTGATTGGATCCAAGCGAGCTTGGGTTTAGAGGGTGACCACATTCACGAGAGGATGTCATCTATGGTAGAGGTGTCGTTCTTCTCCAGTTGAGTTTCCCCTAAACGACCTAGGCTCTGGTGGATCAGAATCCTATTTTCCTAAGCCCACACCTGGTATACTGTGATACCATGGCTTTCTTATGAAGGTGAAATCCCTACTTACTTGTGAGTGGGGAAACAATTGTACATCAGAAGATCCAAGATGTTACACCACCCCCAAGGAAGCGCCCTTCGAGTTCTCCCTCCAAAGGACAATGTCTAGGGACTGTAGTCACAATCATAGCTGGGCACATCTGGGTCATGCACTGCAGCGTTCTAATGGCAGGGACATCGGACAAGACAAGCTACCACTCTTGTCAACATATGGCCAGACATTATATATACCTTGCACTCGATTTGGGAGGATGGTACAGCAAGGGTCCAAGAAGGCCACTGATGTCCTCAGCATTTCTAGAAGGCCTGGCATGCTTGGCCTGAATGTGTTTTCTACAGTCTCAAGGATCAAAGATTCCATTGGCTGTATAGCCCACCACGCTGGCTGCTGGCACCTGCTCCCAGATCAGCCAGAACCTAGAGAAGCAGTCTGCAAGCCAGCTAGTTTCCCTTACCAGTCAGCACCTCACGGAGAGCTGTTCTTGTATCATTTTTCAAGCATAACATATTAATTCTTTTTTCTAGGAAATATAAAAAGAAAAGAAAGAATGAGAGCAAACAGCATCCTTATCTACAACTACAAGAGCACCACACTTTTCTGTGCATCTCTTCCTGTCAACCATGAACCAAGTCACCTGAAACCAAAGGTATAGAAAAGGGAATGATGTTAATGTTCGATTGCACCATAAACAATGGTGCTATGTGACGAGAAAAAAGACACACACAGGTGAGTACACAAGGGTAAGGGTGCATTTAACATGAACAGAGCTTTTAAACAATGTGGGGCAAAAAAACACCAACAACAATGTAATCAGAAGCAGACAATTTTCACTAAGCAAAAAATGCAAACTGGTGCATACATGGATTAATCCAAAAAAGCCTATGCTCAAACTAACAGACAACAAGCCCCGATGTCCCAGGAAGCCTTGTTGGTAGATGCTTCATCTACCATGGATGAAATCCAAATGAAAAGGAAGCTGACAAAACCTCAAATCAGCTACAAACCCACCAGAGGATGAACCCTTCTTGCATGAAAGAAACAAACTTCCTCCCAACCCCCTTTACAGGGCTTGAAAAATCGCTGGCGCATGACAAAATTTAACATAGTATTATTGTTCTCAGCACTTTTAAGAGGAATTCTATGTTACTATCCCTTTTAAGGAATTCCCTCTACTATCAATAAAAAAAACTGTTTTCACCTGTTTTGATGTAAGTATTCATCCCTATTGGTTAAATGTGATTACCTTTCTTACTGCCAAAACACTTGCATTCACATCTTGAAATTACAATCAGAGGCCTCAGCCAGAAAGTATAAGCAGATTTCAAATGGAATCATGAATTTAAAGATTCAATCAAGATGGGTGTGTCTCTATAAATAACCATGTTCATGAAAACTCTGAATTCCATATGATATAAAACCTCTGAAATGTGAATTTCGAGACATAACTTCTAGCTTATATATATCTAGATGAACCCGGGAACATGCCCAAACTCACCTCTAATAACAGACAAATAGTGTGGTGGTTTTGACCTTGTGATAATGAAGCAGCACAAGGCCGAAACCTATAAACTCCATCATGCATAGCAGGGGCTAGCTACATGGCATTCCCCTGGTGGCATCAGTGCCCAACAACTGTAGACCATAGTATAAGCACATGCTCCACACATAAGCAGATATCGACATGGGCATTCATTTATACAAGGTACCACTTCCAGCTTTGACTGTTATTAGTATAATTTGAGGATGTAAGAAAACTTTGTAAGCCTTCAGCACAAAATAAAACCTTACGATCCACTCATGGTAAAGCATACAAAAGACCTGCAAAGAAAATCCTTATTCCTTGAAAAATGTGAGATAGAGCCTTGTCTGGCCAGTGGTAAAGCCCTCATATGGTACTTGGAACTGCATCCGACTATCCCCTTTGGTAATGAAGTCTCGTAGAAAAGGTAGAGGAAATACAAACAAAGATAAAAAATCAGAGGAAGCATGGACCTGAATAGCAATACAGACAAACATATAAGGTCTTCTCTGACATTTGAAACAAGGATGAGGTAATTGGACAACTTGCATAAAGCTGTCATACTGGAAAGGCCAGAAAGATCTGACTCGAAGTGTCTAACTGGGAAGCAATCTTTCATTAATGGTCTTAACAACACATACATTCGCAGGCAATCAAATGAGTGAAGAGTGTTACTTCATTCCTTCTTTAAAAACCCTTTCTGAAATTTTTGACTGATGAGCCTCTGCAAAATGGCTTTTCTGAGATTACCTTCCAAGGAAGCAATGGAACGCAGAACAAGGATAAAATATGGTGGCATTTTGAAGTGATGCTTCAAGGCAATAGCTAAAACCTTCACGAGAACCTGCTCAAAGGCATATCAAATTCTTCAGAAAGTACCTAACATGTAGTTTGCTGAGCAAAGAGAAAGATTTTTCTTCCAGTTATAAGTTTTATAGACTTCATGATAACCATTCCTATACAAAAACTCCATCGACATGTACAAACAAGCTTACTTTGTAATGAGCTATCTGACACCTTTCTCAGTCTAAGGTAATCACTTCTAAATGTATAGATGTAAGAAAAAGCTGCACCATAAGCCCTTAGACAGAGTAGAGCACACTTTAAAAGACATTTATGTGCAATGAAACTACAAAAGACCAAGGCATAATACTGAGTATCTGTGCTAGACGAAAATATGTTTCCTTAGTAAAAATAGTACACTGAACCAAGAAGGAGACAACCTATGAAACTTAATTTGAAGTCTTTTTAAGAAAATTAGCATGTTGAGCATATCTTTCAAGTATGCATTACATTCTGTAATCAGCAACTACCCTTGAACTGGCATGCCCTCTCCTCTGCTGTTTCACTCTCTCTCATCTCGTCGTCCATACATCCCGTCACTTGTCATCCGTACATTCATCGCCCGTCGTCCGTACCTTTGTATATTTAGTCGCCTATACAGCCTGTACCTCCATCGACAGTACCTTCGTACAGCTTGTCGCACATACCTCCATCGTCCATACTGTACTGTGCATCGTTGTACAGCGCAGCAGAGCAGTCCGTACCTGCCTCATCTGTACAGCGTAGCAAAACAGGGTTCGAGTTCACCCCAGGCTGAGCTGAGCCCTTGGCTCAGCTTGGGGAATTAGCTTCAGCAAAATGGCCTGTTAAAATCTGCACAGGAAACCGTGGAATTTCCAAAAATGAAGACTTTTGCCACTACACCGATTAGAAATCCCTCTTACTCCAACATTGCAGCCTTGGCATCGACACCCAGCCCCATTGCATTACAAGCAAAGGATTGGATCTGATGCACATGAGCAAATATACTTTCTACAACAAGAAGTGACAGAGCTCAAACTTATGGTTGCAGCTCTTGAGAGGAAACTGAAGGAGATGGCAGGAAATGGTAAGCAAAAATCATTGTAGAGGTCATACAAAAGTGCAGCACATCTCCACCGGCACCAAGACTTGTCTCCATGGTCAAAGAGATGATCGCCACTCAAGTAAGTTCAGCCAAACAAGACATGGCCATTGTGGCCAACAACAAAATCAACAAAGAAGATCTTTACGTAGAAATAAAAGAGCAGGAAGCCAGAGTGTATGATAAGAAAATACTATGCATTGGGGGGTTATCACAAGATTGCCTTGGCTGCTTTGAAGATGACGAAGGATACAATGAAGAAGAGAGAATCAAATGCCTCAAGAAGGAATAGCACAAGTTGAATGGGATGCAAATGACATTAGTTGTATCTCTAAAAAGGGAAAACAGCTACAAGTTTATTTCAATGAGAGGGCAGAAAGAGTAAAGATTCTCCACCAACAAACAAGCTGAAAGGTACACGGGTATGGATATTTGAGAAGCTTACTCCAACTCAGCTCAAACAAAGGAATATCGAACTTACCAAAGTGAAAGATGCACGCAAAGTTGGAAAATGGGCAGTCTACCAAGATGAATTGGTATTAATTAGAGATTTCAATTCGACCCTCAGACTTAAACTGATGTTATGAAGGCCATATTATGATAGGACTAGAATTTAGATACGTGCTATAATAACCTCGACCTGAGATGCCATGTGCACTCCTCGACTCTCTGGTTTATCTAGATGTTGCAAGCTTTTGACATTTTGCATTTTGTCCCATAGACCTGTGAGGCCTCCCGTAGACGTTCATATGACTTTCTTTCTTTCCTTCTTTCTGCTCCATAACCTTAGAACACAAACACAGACTGACAGCACGAGACGCTGGTTGCAAGTGATCTATTTTCGCCATGAATAGGAAATGTTGGTACCCTTTTCGTGAAATATGAATGAGATGAGAGATCCACAGGACAACTAAATGCACAACCACACAGAAATGAGAGCTACGGTATTGACAACATACAAATATGTATATCTAGTCTAACAAAACAAACAAAGTTGCATCCCCGAGCAGTTAAATTAAGCTCACAACTGCTGAGCCCATTATGCATTGTGCAAAGAGTGCCAAGGCCATGGCTAGGCAAAAAAAATTCATGGCAAGGACTGCCAGGGCCCTGGCAAGGCAAGGGAAAGCCTCTAAGAAACCCAGGGCCCATTCTACCCTGCCGAAGTTTGAGCAGTGCACAATGCACAGATGATCAGGTGCCGTGAAATTAAGTGATGGAATCACAGCAAAAAAGATGGCATACAAAGTGGATATTTTAGTCATCCTAAAGAAAGATGAGTTAAATTTGGGGCGTGGGTGCACCATACTTGACGGCCTTTTCTACACAATAGAAGCCCATGACAAGTGAAGATAAGCAAGCAAGTCTACACGAGGTGATTGAAAACACATTTTTGAGTGGCTGAATCAACTCTAAGTGAAATATGAAAGTCTAAATGTGAATAGGTTGTACATCCATCTCTCCGCCAGTTTACTGCTCTCGAACACAGCTTCACATCATTTGTAAATCCAAAAGGGCAGAACAATTCACTTTCTTTCCCACCATGTTCTTCAGTATCTAAAAGTAGATATTGTAGTATGGCAATGCTATCACATAATTGCAATCATAACCCAGATGCGTAAATAAGGGGCCACTTTTTTACTTCGTGCTACAGTCTATTTGGAAGGGAATGTTCTCAAAGGAGGAAGATCTCCTTGTGGCCAAGAAGGTTGCTCAGTAGCCCAGACCTGCACTCTCTAACCCACTAGCTCTACTGCCATCAAGGCCTAGAGGCTAGAATAAAGTCCCTCTAGCTCTTCCCTCCCTCCTCCTCTCATCCCCTCCTTCCACCTCCTAGACGCCATTGTGCAGCACATTTTGCTGCACCAGGCCCCACTTTTTGCAGCTCATTTGCTGCTTTTTCCACCCTTTCTGCTTCTTTTCCCATTCCATCTGGCGTATCTGCTATAAAAGCAATTTTATTTTTCTTTTGCCAGCCATTGGGCTTGCCTTTGCAATGCAAGAAACTCTAAGGTCATTCTTCAGACTGCCCTCAGCCCAAGAAACTCTGCGACCTCGTCCAGACTCCCCCGGCCTCCCCTCTTTTCATAGCCCCTTCTCCACTCTTCCCCTTCCTCTTCCTCCCTTTAAAGGGGCTTCATAGCTGCTTCCTGTAGCAGATGTACTGCCTCTCTAGGCAACTAGAGAAGGAGAGGGATTGTTCCAAACCCCCCTTCCCTTCTCTTCCCACCCAGTGAGCTTGGACAGCCAACTGCCCATGTAGGCCTTGGCCTTTTTCGAGGCTGGTTCCCCTTCCCCCTCCTTTTTCCTTTACCCCCTCCTCCCTTCTCACTTCCTTTTCCTTTCCCGGTGGCCAGCAGGTAAAAGAGCTACTGTTTACAAAGGAAGAATATTCAAATGGTGACCAGTTGGTCTGACCAGAGCAGCTCTTAGGCATCCGGATTCTCAGTGCCATCTGGATCTCCCTTTCTCCAAAGGAAACAGCAGGTCCAACAGGCTGTTCGGAAACTAAAGGACTGGGCAGTAGAGGGCATTGTCAATGTCATGCCTACACAATGATTGGTCCAGGATGCAGTGATTGAACTTGGTAATTGGAAACCTTAAAAGTGCCCCTAACCCTCCTAACATGTCCATTGCCTTAAATATTACAACTCTCCAACAGTAATACCTTCAAGCTATTTTCCTATTTTGGCATTATTCAAAAAATGTCATGATACTCTTTCCTTCCACTTCAATCAGAAGTGCAGTACAAGGATACACTAATCTTCAGGGAAATTTAGTCTCTTGATTCAAACACCTAGCGAATCTTCTCTTCTTTCTACAAATTCAAATTCTATTTTAGAAGTATCGAAGCAACTCTAGACATATATATCGCAAGTCTACCTTGCTGAATTTTATGTCTGGTATTCCTTCTTTAGGAATTTCATCACCCAATGCTTCCTCCAGCTCCTGTGTGAAAAGGATATATTCAGAGTATAGAAAATATTTTGAATGAAAAGCCAACCATCTTAAGCTCAGGTTTTATTTCAAATTCATGCTGGAAAACCAAATTTCATATTTTATACCAATGTAATTGCAGTGCGATCGATATAACGTGGGAGAACTTCCATGTCAGCCAAGTCAACAACAAAGTTTTTCCAGTCTGCATTTACTATGTGAGCCACACTTGCAAGCATAGCCAACTGGTGGTGCTTCTCCATGCGACAAAGCAACCCAAAGTCCAAAAACCTGAAATGTGAAGAATTTATGCACTACATATAAGGATCCAATACCAACATCACTTACAAAAACATCAAGATATGAGAACACATACAATCCAAAAGAGGAAAGTAGCTATATATTATACCCTGCAAGCCCTTAAATGAAATAAGATATCCTATGAATATTCACACCATCAAATTTTTTTTCATATATAAATATATTATTCGCACTCTCTTTTATTCATGCCAGCCTCACATGGCACATAATTATTGGTCCCCTTGTAGGGGTTCCAACGCTTGAAGTAAAGTTCAACAAATCGTCTTCCTGATTGGCAGCATCTGTCTAGCAACACACAAGGGAGTCCTCATCCCCCACAAAAGGGTATGCAGTATGGTGAGAGGAAGACACCCCCATTAAAATATACATATTAGGTTAAACACACTACACTACTGCATAAGAGACAATTAGAGTCTCCATATTTACATGTCACACAGCTGAGGGCATTATTCCCTTTACATATTTGGGGAATTAGGCCCTCAATAGAAGGTGGAGCCTATGCCGGACAATCCCTGCCCCTCCCATTGGTCGAGGCAGACCACATCTACTATTAACCATGAGAGATCAAGATATCCTACAGCATGACTGTTCAACCCTGCCATATATGAGGGCAGACACTTAATGAAAATCGGGGTTTTTTTAGGCCAAGATTCTTTGGCAAACCTAGCCAATCATGTAAAGTAATGCCATGAGGACTCCACATTAAGTCGCACCACCGCATGTTGCCACATTCATCCATCCAAATATTGATCTTGCACATCTGCTGCCATGAGAGGACGCTGATAGTTGAATGTGCATAGCCAGGTGTTGCCACCAATGGCCACTATAAATCCCAATGTATTGGATTTCCTATTTATTTCATTATTTCCACTACACGTGTAGGGATTCATGTGTAATAGGACTTGCACATTGTGATCACTAGCGATATGTTTAAGGGTCAACTAGATATTACATGTATGCATATATTAACATCTGACAGATTATTAGTTCCCTTTGCATGGTAAATGGTATCACCTATTCCCAAGGGTAACACCTTTCCACAGTGAAGGTACAGATAGGTAAAGCTGCTACATGTCGCAATTATTCCATATCATGGAATCACTGTGATATGCCCAGATTGGTACGGATCACCCCTCCACCTGGTCATGCACTTGATTACATGACCCAAAAAGTAGCTTAGTTGCTCGCCTATCTAGGACATGGGACTTTCTGTATCCCACTTTTCTAACCAACCACCTTCAATGTTCTTTGTTGGTGGTAAGCCTTGAGGTGTCAAGGGAGATCCAAGACTGTATGAGGTATGATTCAAGGCCATTTGGAACCTATGGTGAGCATAGTAGATGTCCCTTTTAAAACTATTTCTGTCAAGTATTATTTACTCTAGTGGTAGCCATTCAGCAGTACGCTTTGGTCAAACCCTTGTGCACTTCTAATAAACTTGTATGCCCATTTTGAGTTAATTCTGAGTGGAGCTCTAGCTCACGTTTTTAAACCCCAGACAACCCTAATTTTTACTTACTCATCATAATTAATTAAAGTGTAAGAGTGGGCAGAGGGGTCATTGGGCAAAATTCTTACTCATCATAATTAATTAAAGTGTAAGAGTGGGCAGAGGGGTCATTGGGCAAAATTTTACAAGCCTAGTCAAAACTAACTCAAATTTTAATAGGAGTCGAAAAGTAATTCATAGGCCTTACCCAATTGCATAAGTTACTCCTAGATTAGCTTAAACCTACATGTACCTCTAGTTAATTTAACCTAGGTTTCGTCCATCTATGTCTAAAAGATATTTTAGGCTAAACCAAGTTATAAATCATTTCAGGTCAAACCCAACCTATATCTATCTTTAAAAACTCATTTTCATAATCAGTTGGTGTGCAACTTGTGTGCAGAGAGCAATGCGGATGAATCACAATTTTCAGCATAATCATCTCTGTTTCTCTGCTTTTTGTACAGAGTTGTACCCTTGTGCGTGCAAGTGGTTAATGTTTTTAAGTACATACATCCATTATGGATGGAGGGGTGGATACCACAGCGTGCCATTCTACTAGTCTAAGTCATGTGTCTTTACCACGTGTCACACTCACCATGTCACTCACCCTAGGTCAACCAATCAGATTTCGGTTATGTCACACTCACCCATGGATGGAGGGGTAGGTACCACAGTGTGCCATTCTACTAGTTTTAGTTATGTGTCTTTATCACGTGTCACATTCACCATGTCACTCACCCTAGGTCAGCCAATCAGATTTCGGTTATGGCGGCTGTGCATGAGTTTGACGCATTGTGATTGGGCACTGTTCATCAAAGTGCCACATCAGACGGGGCTGAAGCCCAACCTTCTATGAGAAGCCGCTAGGAGGCTTCATCCTCACACCTCCTCATCTAGGGTTCGCTACATGTTGGGTTCTTTGATAATTTTGTAGTAGTTGCTGCACTTTCAGATGTATGCTTTCATTCTAGTCAATGTTGGCTTTTGTATTGCCGTTGCAATTCATTGTGTGTGCGAGCATCTATCCTACCTGTGCATAAGTGTGGACGACAACTCAGTCTAGAAGACCTCCACCGTCAGCTTTCTTGTTATTGTCATGTCACTTTGGCAGGACAACCCTTCAAGTGTTCTAACAGATTTGGAACCACCAACATTAAACGGAAAAGAAATATGAACATCAATTCCTAGAGGCTGTCCTATCCCTAGAAAATAATGTCTACAACGGGCAGATGAACCAAAGAGAGAAAGATAGAACCCTGGACAGAGTGTAAACAAGCCCTCTACAAAAGAATTTTACGCTAAGAATAAGCTTGAAAGAGTGGAAAGCGGCTTGAAAGCATGTGGGAAGCATATGATCACTGCATTGTGGGTAGAAATTCTTTAACCAATATATCGTTGATTGTGAGAGCTTCTGCTCAAACTCAAATGTAGAGATAAATTCCAATAAATAAAACTTTTATTAGAGCCCTAAAGCATAATTATACAACGGGAATTGATCAGAAATTCTTTAAAATTTTCGATGACGCCATCGAGCATGTCCACATATATGATGACACAATAGTAAGGCCAAAGTGGGTAAACAAGCAAGGTTTATACACAAAAGTGCTAGTTTTTCTATTATTAACAGAAGAGTTCATTCAAGAAATAGATTTCTCAGATACAACCAAAGAAATCCAAAGGTGAAGGATGTTCATCCATTAAACATCAGGATTTTAAAAGAGAACAGAAAAAAAAAATCTGAGGTGCATGCATGAAGACCATTTACAAGTTTTCCTGAGGAACAAAAGTTGAAACTAGTACCTGAGATAACCTTAGTAAAGGCAAGGGCATGCGGTAAGATGTAGCAGTTATTTTATAATGAAACATATAAAGAAGTGGAGGTTTACAATGAGGACAATACCCAGATGTCTTGTTTATCATTGGCATGTGGGAGCCCACATATATACATTATGGTTTAATGAGGATACAGAGTAATATGAGGGGCAGAAAGTACCAAGTATTGATTGATAAAAGTTGCGCTCATAGATTCTTAAGCTACTCAATGCTTAAGACATTCAAATTAACAGAAGTCCTAGTGCACATAAATATGTGTTCTCACTGTGTAAACACTATTGACAAGAGGGTACAAGACATCGTGATTCCTAATTATGCACATTGATAGGGTAAATGTTAGCCTTGGGTCAGGAATGTCTCTATAGCCTAGGCCATACTCTACAGCGGAGTTATTAAATACTATATTTCTCTGAAAAAGATGATATAGTCTTTCAAATTAAGGGAGAACGTGATATACCCAACTCTCTATTTAATTGTTCAATGAAATTGAAACAACTCTTTCAATAAGAATATTTCTGTGTGACCTTATTTGTTATAATACTTCCATTTCTTCTTCTGTTGAAAAGAAAATGGCATTTTAAGCAAATAAAGTTTTCCTTAAGAACTATTGATTAAAATTATATACACTTTTGGTAGAATTGATACCAAATTCAACAAACTAATTCATATGGGCTTTACCAATCTTGAAACAGATGATACTATAAAATTATGCATGGATTACTGAGCCTTTAAAAAAATCACAATTTTAAAAAGATATTTGATGCCCTAAATAAAATCAAAATTTTAAATAAATACTGAATGCTCTTTGATTATTTGCAAGGGATAATTTTTTGACAACTAAGTACGTATTAGGAAAGCTCATATCCCAAACCAGCTTTTTGAATTGGGTATGAGCATTCTGAGTTTACAGTATCGTCGTTTCATTTAATTGATGCCTCAACTACATTCATGGCACTACCTATGAAAATCAATTGTGGTATTTTCTTGAAGACATTCTACTAAATAGTAAAACAAAAAATAAGAGCCTTGAATACTAAGGCCAATATTCCAATTGCTTAGTAAAAGTTCTATTTTTACAAAGAAACACTAGTATTCCTGGCAAACTACTCAGGACATATCATACCACATGATGAAATCCGTAGGACCGTGAAGGCTGTATTCGAATGCCCACGTTTGACCAATCACAAGAATATTCTTTGGATTGTTAGGACACTAATCATAGACTCATTCAAAACTACACTGCTTGGATGTTCCAATTGCAAATTGTCTTAAACGTAAGGGAAAGGCCTTCGCTTTAAACAGCCCACAAACAGGTTGATTTTTTAAATTGCATATAATATCATCCTAGTGAAAGCAAAAGACGCCAAGTCAATAAAGTTCAATATCTCTAAGGATTTTATTGTAGGATTTATTAAACACGTAGTAGGTATGGGGTACTTGGGGCTGATTGTCCGCAATGAGTCACTTTACCCCAACTTAAAAAGATTCTACAACTCGTGAGTAAGCTAGCCTATTCATGGAAAATATATATGAGGTCTGTTGGATATTACACTGTGAATATGACTACAAATTATCCATGGAGTGTTGATCAAATCGTAATATATATAGGCTCTAGAAATCCCTCAAGAATAGAAAGATAACTCTCTTCTTTTGGCTTTCTATGCATGGAGGGATTGCCGTGAACCTGTCGAGATCCAGGTTTGGGGCCTACTTGTCGTCAATGCCACGCAGCAGTTGAGTCAATTCAACATTGCCTCTGGGAGCGTAGACAGACGAGGACGATTTGGAAGGGTGTTGCCTAGGATTTTTAGCATATTTCATAGAGCACCTTTCTTCACGACTTGGGGATCAGTGGCATGGTTATCTCTTACTAGCCCTCGGGTGTTTTTCGAGGGACATGACTCAGACTCAGCCTTCATCATACAATGACACTCTGTGGAGTCTTGCTCTCTCCAGAATATTCCCTTCACTCCTTTCAGAGCTACTCATGCCTCAGTGGGACACATCATGGGAGATTCTGGCTAGCATTCCAGCTTGGCATATTTGGAGGGCCAGATGTACAGAGGCGATGGAGTGTTCCCAGGTTCACCCTTCCCAATCTATGGCTAGTATATGGATTGATACTATACACACACTAGTGGCCATCTGGGAGAGCATGCAGGGATCCTCCAGAGCAGCTACTGCTAGGAGAGATACTTTGTCATGACAAGAGAAATCACTAATCCGTGATTAGTAGACATTAAAACTTTATTATATATTATACGCCAATGGTGTATCATGTATATGTATTTATGATGGACACCGACCGATTTGTTGTGGTGGTGGATCATCTCAGTAGATAGGACTAGTCGAGCTGGAGCCACTCCTTCAAACGGCATTGAATTTGGACATGTGACACTTATTCTATTAATAAAAATGTGCACACACATGTCTAGGTCCTAGGGGCAATAGAAAGGGAAGGGTGCATTAAGGTGCATTGAATGGTAGATGCATGGGTCATAGACTAAGGGTAGGTGTAAATGGGAAGATGGAACTTGAGTGATCTCAAGGGACATTAATGAAAGGATATCACCCTTTCATTGTGAATCTCATGTAGCATTCTCTCTACCACATTGCATTCATTCGCCATCTCTCTCCCACCTTGCATGTAGGTCGAAATAGAAACAAGTACTCTCATGGGGGTGCTCTTCCCCATTGGAGGGCCGACTGGCATTCAAATTATGCATGCATTGCACACATTTGCATTCTCGAAAACACTGGTTCTTCACATTTGGTATCAGAGCTTTGATGATCCACTACCAGGACGGAAAGAAAAGGAGAAGAAGCGAGAACGAGGGAGGGCGCAAGCGCACAGGACAGCAGCCAACGCAGAACACACGGGGAGGAGTCGCACGTGAAGGCGAGGAGCGCAAGGAATCCCACGCTGGAGGGAGTTTGCTCTTGCTGATTGCATTGCTCAACTCAAGAGACCCATAAGGAACTTTTTAGGGAATGGGCTAGATGGCACTACAGACACTATAGCCAAGGTGGCTTGGGAGACCTTAATCCTTTCCACACACAAGACGGGGGTCTCAATATCATAGACCCAAACTTGTGGTGCAAGGCCCTACTTTTCTTTTTGTGCAAGAAACGAGTGCCAGCAAGGCAGCAGCAACGTGACAGAATACCGAACAAAGGAGGACACGGTGGGAGTTAGATCTATGCGGGAAACAGTCCTTTGGCCGGACACCATGCGAAAGCCGAGTTCTGCTGAATCTCCCGACTTTTCACGATTTCTAATAGGCCTCAATTCTTGCAAACAGAACAAGCTGGAATTCGAAACCCTTGAAGTAAGGGCTTTCTCCGATTATTTTGGTCTTTGGATGGGGAACGAGGTGTCCTAACGGGGTGACTCCCCCCGTGCAAATAGACCCTTAAAACCCTTAAACCGTGAGGAAAAGAGACCCCCCCGTTCTCCCCAATTGAAAGTTGGATTGGAACAAGATCCACCCATCAAGTACCCCCTATAACGGTATCTAGAGCTCCAATCCACTCAAAATAAGTAGCCCAAACAAAGCGCACCATTTTACAGCAGAAATACAAGAAGAAAAGCCTAAAAGAGAAGGAAGAAGAGGCCATTTGAAGTGGTTTTTCATCACAAGCAAAGCGGGAGTCGGATAAGTACCACCAACTCTACAACACTTGACTTTTGCTGTAAAATAAACCCCTTTTCTGAAATTACAGCAACTCATTTTCTCTCTTGTATTACTAAAACGAAAGAATGGAAGGAGAAGGGATATTTAATAATGAACTTATTCTTTTTCCTTTACTACCAAGAGGAGATAGGGAGAGAACACCATCACCTCCTCCTGAAGAGGATAATGTAGATAAGAGTTACACACATATTGAGTATGATAATTCATGTATAGAATAACCTTCATCTCTCCTTCAAGAATCTCTTGATAGGGAGTTTTCCTTTAGAAAAAAAGGGAGAAACGAGTCCATCCAAGAGCAAGGCGCTGAGTTTACGCCTTTAACTCAAAATCCCGTACACTTGGATTATAATCCAAGTTTAAGAGGGAGAGAGGAGTCTCCCGTTGATAAGTTAGTTTCTCAACTTAGCCATATGATTGAACAATTTATTATGACAAAATTTGAGACTAAGAGAGTGCTGAATTTTGGGGATGACGATTTAAGTACTCCCTCAAAGAGAGCCAAATTTCAACCTCGAGAGAGAATAGAGTTCCCGAAGTATGATGGAGCAAGAGAGGTGCATAAAATCCTCAATTGGATTCGCCATTTTGAGCTATATTTTGCCCATCAAGATAAGACCGACCATGAGAAGCTTGCTCTTGCCACACTGCATCTATAGAAGGATGCTTTGATGTGGTGGTCCTTATCACAAACGGGAAAAGAGCCTATTCTTCAACGGTCCAAATTTGTACAGCAACTTAAAGGCCACTTTCATGACTCCGAGGCATGAAGAAGAATCGACCTTCCGCTAGGAAAGTTTCAGACAATTCGATAACGAGAGTAACGCTAAATTTACAGCTAGGTTCTGGAAACTCTCTTTAGAGTTACTTGAGAAGAGCGAGGATGATAGAAGGAAGAAGTATTTAGCAGCCCTAACCCCAAAAGTGAGGTATGATGTTAAAATGTTCAACCCAACCACTTTGAAAGACCTCACTAAATTGGCTGAGATTGCTGAGAGGAAATTGAATCCTCGTAAACCCTTCAACAAAGGAAAGAAGAAAGCTATTGTACAAAATGTTAATAGCCAATCACGTCCTGGATGGATACCATTTCCTTCCATGACTGACGATGAGAAGAAAAAGCTAATTAAGGAGGGTAAATGTTTCGGATGTAAGAAACATAAGCCAGGCATCCATGGCATAAATGTCCTACTCTATTAGCCAAAATTGACAAGACGAATTCTGTAAAAGGGAAAGGCAAAGCATCCAAGCAAGAGGGTGAGGCTTCTACCTCCTCATCTCAAGACTCTACAGTGAACATAGAACCAAGAGTAAATGCTATCCATTCAGCCAACAATTGTGTATGGATGTGTGAACTGAGTAGAGAGTAGGCATATTCATTGTAGAGTATGGACACAGAAAAAAT
The DNA here is from genome assembly GCF_047967505.1 of Dipteris shenzhenensis. Classification (NCBI taxonomy): domain Eukaryota; kingdom Viridiplantae; phylum Streptophyta; class Polypodiopsida; order Gleicheniales; family Dipteridaceae; genus Dipteris; species Dipteris shenzhenensis. The sequence continues at coordinate 28,839,313 of NC_141615.1, forward strand.
ATTTTTCTCCTCTGTGTAGAGTGTTTGATAGGATGAATAGGGCTGAAATAGAAGAGTTGGAAAAAGAGATTACAAGTATATAGTTCCTATAGACTAAGTAGTTTTCCATCGCAAAATCAACTATGGCCAAGGTCTATCTAGTTCAATGAAACATTTGGGTGAGAGAATCGTTTTAATACTGACCAGTTTATTGAGAATATGTTTCAGCTTATTGAGCAGGTTACTATAAAGAGATTTCAGCAGCTTGGTATTCAGAAGAAAGTTCTGAGTATGAAGAGATATTGAAGAGGCACTATAGTGGTACTTCTGCATTTTGAATATTCAGCGTCAAGAGAAATCAAAACTTGAAGATGAGATTTAAGTTCTAATTCAGAAGAGATCGTGTACTACTAGGAGAAGACTATTTGCAGATTATGAAGAGGAGATGCAAATGCATAAGTAAAAGAGAAGCGTACGAAAGAGACAACAGAGGATCCAGAAGAGGACTTCTGTCCATTCGAGCAAGAGGGAGTGTCATGACAAGAGAAATCACTAATCTGTGATTAGTAGACATTAAAACTTTATTATATATTATACGCCAATGGTGTAACATGTATATTTATTTATGATGGACACCGACCGATTTGTTATGGCGGTGGATCATCTCAGTAGATAGGACTAGTCGAGTTGGAGCCACTCCTTTAGACGGCATTGAATTTGGACATGTGACACTTATTCTATTAATAAAAATATGCACACACGTGTTTAGGTCCAGGGGGCAATAGGAAGGGAAGGGTGCGTTAAGGTGCATTGAATGGTAGATGCATGGGTCATAGGCTAAGGGTAGGTGTAAATGGAAAGATGGAACTTGAGTGATCTCAAGGGACATTAATGAAAGAGTATCACCCTTTCATTGTGAATCTCACGTAGCATTCTCTCTACCACATTGCATTCATCCACCATCTCTCTCCCACCTTGCATGTAGTTTGAAATAGAACAAGTACTCTCACAAGGGTGCTCTTCCCCGTTGGAGGGCCAATTGGCATTCAAATTCTGCATGCATTGCACACATTTGCATTCTCGAAAAGACTAGTTCTTCACATACTTTTTTCAGAGTTTGGAGAGGATCTCCTTTCTTCTCTGAGTCTCCTTCAGGGTTGAGGTGGCACTTTCAGCCTCCACCTTGGATTTTTGTTGGCTCATTTTGAGCTGGTTTTTTTTCTCATGCATGGCATGATGTACTCCCGCACTTGAGCTTGCTCTTGCGGTTTTCAGTCATACTTAATGAAGTAATCTTTTTGGGGGAAAAAAAATCAAAATATATTATGGACATGCTTAAGTTAGGGACAGACTAATTGGAAAGAGTGTTCATCCATATTAAAATTTAAGTATAACGGTGCCAACCACTCTTCATAGGTTTTAGTTCATTTACGGTAATGTATGGATCTTAACCTAGAGCAACCAAATATAGTTGCAATCGCGAAGGAGAAGATTCTTACTATTGGAAACGAATTAGGAACAAACTTTGCCCTTACTAGCATTTATAATAGTGTCAAACTCTCTGCATGGTTTTTAGTTCATTCACAGTAATGTAAAATTTTCAACCTAGGACGCCAATTCTTGTTGAGTTAGCAAAAGAAAAAAGGAAGGAAAAGCGAGAGAGAGAGAGAGAGAGAGAGAGAGTTTAGTAAAGTCTACAGAAGACCGATGGGTCTATGAGACTATGAGAAACCTAATACAAACAAGCTGAAGGGTGGAGCTACTACATGAGCATGAACACCAATGCTAATTGCAAACTGCTACGTAGCCATAATAACACCAGTGATACCATCATAACATCAATATCAGATGATCATCTGCATCATCGTATCATATCATATGTCATCAGAGTACAAAGTGAAATCCGATCCAGTATTGCAGCTACAACCCCCCCCTTCTCCCCACGTCATGACGAAAGGGGGGAGTGTTAGCATGAAGTCAAAGATAGAATGCTGCCAGCTGCCTGTGAACGTGGTCCTGTGTGGTCTCCTGTTCATGGATCTGCGTCTAACAAGGGCTACGATGACCCCTGTTGAACACACTCCAACTCTTAACAAGGAGGGGATGTCCCAAATTGTAATTTGTGCATCCATCCTTTACTAGGCTTGTCGCGTCGCTAGCTCTAGGTAGCGATCATGCCAAAGGCCCGTGGGGTGAGAGTCGATATGGCCCGGATGAAAAAACTCATTGATCATAGTCTAGGAAAAGTCTACCAGAGTGCTCTACTCCTGTCTCTCTGTGATCTAAGTGTAGGTACGGTGAGTGTGTGAGCAAGTACAAGAGTCGAGGCTGATAGGCCGTCACATCAACTAGACTAAAGAAAATGAAAATACAAGGTACATAAGGATAGACCCTAGGACTAAGTGTCCTAGGTGTCACATAGGACTAAATGTCCTATGTGGCATAAAAGGCACTAAAACACTAAAGTGCCTATAATTATGCCTACAAGGCACATACCAGGGCACATAGGGCATCAGTACGACCAGGAGAAGATGGCCTACAAACGCCCCTCCATGGTATGGGCTGAAGTATTCTGGAAACATCTCAGAATACCTAAAAGTACAAGGTATGTCAAATTATGTAACAAAGGGAACCAAGTGTAAAGCCTGTCGGAAGACTTCGAACTTGGGATGAGGAAGTGCCTTTGTAAACATATCAGCTATGTTGTCCTCTGTGGGAAGGTAGGACAACTTTATGTCTCCTGCTGACAACCGCTCTCGAACATAATGATAGTGAACTTCAATGTGCTTGGTACGCGCATGAAACACTGAATTACGCGCAATGGCCAAAGCACTCTGGCTATCAGTGTAAACCATAGTGGAGGATGTCTGGCAAATACCAAGATCTGTAAGCAACTGTTGAAGCCAGACACACTCTATTGTAGCGGTGAAGGCTGCCTTGTACTCAGCCTCACAGCTAGATGTGGCAACTGTTGGTTGCTTCTTGCTGAGCCAAGAGATACATGAACTGCCAAGCAAAAAACAATTGCCAATATGTGACACTCTGGTGTCGGAACAACCTGCCCAATCACTATCCATGTGAGCATGCACGGTAAGTGAACCCTGATCACCATAGAAGAGAGCTAAATCCTGAGTGCCTCTGAGATATCTGAAGACTCTCTTCACTGCCTGCCAATGCTGTGAGCTGGGCATGTGCATGAACCTACTGAGCTGGGATACTGCATACTATAAGTCAGGTCTGGTGTGGCATAAGTAAATGAGACATCCAACAACCTGCTAGTAAAGAGTGATATCACATGGTGGGCTCCCATCATGAGCTGAAAATTTGAAGCCAGGGTCCACTGGAGTAGAGATTGGCTTGCAATCCTCAAACTGAAAACGATCAAGAAGCTGTCCAATATACTTGGACTGTGACATCATGATACCCCCCTCAACATGAGCAAACTGAATGCCCAAATAATAGTGTAACTGTCCCATGTATGACATTTCGAAAGCTTGCTGCAAATCATCCTTGAAATCTGCAATATGCTGAGTATCGGGGCCCGTGATCAGCATGTCATCCACATATAAAATCAGCACTAAAAAATCAGATCCACTCCCACGGACATAAAGAGTGGACTCTGTGGGGCTATTTTGAAAACCAAGGGATAGTAAGTGTGCATGAATTTTGGCATACCATGCCCTGGGTGCCTGCTTCAAACCATAAAGGGCTTTTCTAAGCCGGCATACCTTGTTTTCAGAACCAACAACCTCAAAGCCAGGAGGTGGTGTCACATAAACTTTTTCCTGCAGATCCCCATGAAGAAAGGCAGTCTTGATGTCAAGCTGGTGCACTTGCCAATGGTGATGGGCTGCAATGGCAATGACACATCTAATAGTAGTAATGCTGGAAGTGGGAGCAAAGGTCTCCTCAAAGTCAATGCCTTATTGTTGGGCATATCCTTTTTTTAACAAGACGGGCTTTGTCACTTGTGTCGATCTATGCTGCCATCAGATTTCCTTTTTAATTTGTAGACCCACCGGGTACCAATGGCATGCTTGCCGGGAGGGAGATCTACTAATTCCCATGTGTCATTTTTGGCAATGGATTGTAACTCAGCTCTCATTGCATTTATCCACTCTTTGCTGTCAAAAGAATCTTTATGGCACAAAGGTTCTTCATTGCAAGCTGTAGCAAGGAGTGCAAACTCAAGAAAGTGACCATGCATCTGTCTATTCCCTGATCTTGTCCGGGCAGCAAGAGGTTGATCTTGTTTGCTGTCCCGCAATGTGTCAAGAAGCCATCTGGGAACTTGCCTTTGCTGTCTATTGATAGCTCTTTCTTCATTCACTGCATCATGAATAGTGGGATCATTTTGTGCTGGAAGAGAAACCTGCAAATCAGCATGGGGTACTGGCTGATCATTGCTTGTTGGAGGTCCTGCAAGAGGCTCATGTTGCTGGTCTAAGTCCCCCTCTGAGGGAAGTAGAGATAGCCAAGAGTCAAAGGCATCAAACATGTCAACTTCTGGCTTAGCTTTGCAGTCCACAAGAGGAGAGGCCGAATGTTCAGCAAAGATTACATCTCAACTGACAATAATCTTTCTAGTATTGGTTGGTATAACCGATACCCTCTGCTCTCTTGGCTGTAACCAATAAATATGCATTTGATTGCCTTGTCATCAAGCTTATGTCTCAGCTGAGATGGTACATGAACATATGCAAGAGACCCAAAAACTCTCATGTGAAAGTGAAGGCTTCCTGCCTTTCCGTGCTTCATAAGGTGTAACAGTCCTCAATTCCCTTGTAGGAGATCTATTCAGCACATAGTTGGCACACATCATTGCATCAAGCCAAAATTTATTGGGCAAGGACTTGGCCTTAAGCATGCATCTGGCCATCTCCATAGTGGATCTGTTCTTCCTTTCAGGAACAGGATTATGCTAAGGAGTGTAAGGAGTAGTGCATGAGTGAACAATGTCCTGTGAAGACAAAAATGCATCAAACTCCTTTGACATATACTCTCCCCCCCTATCTGTGTTGAGGGTGACAAGTTTGCATCCTGATTCATTCTCAACCATATTCAGCCACCTCTGAAAGCATGATCCTTTTACAGCATAGGAGACATTATTAGCACATGTGACAGTCCCCCCTCGAGGTGCATTAGCTAAGGAATGAAACAACTATTTGCAAGATGTGACGTGCTTGGAAGCACCACTATCAAAATACCAAGATTGAGCATCATTAGCAGTAAAGAATGCATCAACTTGGGAGGGATCAAAGGAGCAATGGACAGCCCATTTTGCCAAAAAAACAGTGCTAATTATATCACTTCGAGAACAAGATACAAAAAGTCAGCTTGTAGCTGATAGGCTGCGTACACAAATCGGACACAGCCCTAAAAGGTAACACAATAAATCACTCTCTCACGTCGGGATAAAGCGAGTGTGAATGAACAGCCATCGGGGTGGTGAGTAGCACCACCGAAGGCCCTGCGAGGTCTGCTCGAAGAAGAGGCCCTGAGTGTTCCAAGCCCGAAGGAAGCGTCTCCGCTTCTCTTGACCGGACCGGGAATCTACCTGAATCTGGTCCCACTGGCCTCTGAGGGTATGAATAATCTCGCACCAAATATCAGTCATGACCTGGGCAGTCGATAAGGAGGTGCCACCGAGGATCTGCGCGCAACGCGAGGTCCAAATGTGCCACCCTGCTATGCTGCTGATAATCTCCCAGACTAGCTGCCTCTCCTGAACTCCTGTATCCGCCTCTGCTAGGTGCTGCGGGATACCCTCGAGCAGCCCCCATGTACCCTCCGTGATAAGGAAAGTGGGGTCCTGCTGGCATGCCTCGAAGAAGTGATGTAGACCAGGTGCGGTGCTGCACCAACAGAACGCGCCCCACGTGATCAAGCCTAGCTCTGGTGCTGCGCGAGTGAGAATCCCGAAAGTCCACCTCCACACTTCCTGGGCGCGAGTGCAGCTCCACAGGCAGTGCTTTGGTGACTCCTCAACCACGCGGCAGATCTGACATCGTCCGTCCTGGCCTATCTGTCTCAACCAGCTCCCCACCGGAAGACCTTTGTGGGCGAGAAGCCACAGGAAGTAGGAGATCTTCCGCGGCCGCCAGCTCTCCCACAAGGCCTACCCTGTGCATACCAGCTAGGCCGCTGGGTGGGGAGGCGACTCTGCATCCTCCCAAGAACTCGCCTGCCCAAAGTCGTGCTGTAGGCGAAGAAGGAGGTCGGTCCCTGTCCTGTCACAACCTCTGGCCAGCTCCACTCTCTTGGGTCCCACTCAAGCTCTGACAAGGCCCGCCCCTCCCAGAGCCAGAGTCGCCAAAGCTGCAGCTGATCTTGCTCAATGCTAGGGTCGGTACGCCAGACCTTCCCCAAAAGGCCTACGATCCGAACCCTCTGCCATGGGAGTAGGGGGTCGATGAGTGCATCCTCTCTCCTGAGTCGTCCATCCCCCATAATCGCGAAGAAAGAAATAGAGGAGTCGACCATACGTCCTGCGACCACCAGTGGGATGCCGCGGGGGGTGAACTGTCCCAGCCAACGGTCGTCACCAGGCATGAGGATCTGAGGCTCCGGTGGAACCAACCAATCAGCTGGGATCGCGCCGTCGATCTCCGTGCGTCTCGCCTGGGCTCCACGAACACCTCCAGCGGCGTCTGCTAGATCAGCCGTCTCCAAATATCTGTACGTGTCCCTCCAAACTCGAAGGGACCGGGCTGGCCCCCTCATCCAACCATCCCACCTGATGTGTGATCTCTCCCCCAACTGAAGGCCCTCGGCATCTCTGACCTGATCGTTCCAGATGAGCGGCTGGCGATCAATCTCCTCCTGACAGCGGGGAGGGGACTGAATGAGACTGAGGCGGAGCCGCCTTTAAACCATGAGGAGGCTACGAACGAGTGGGGAACGGGGCTGAGTAAGTGGGGCGGAAGTGAAGATCCACCTGAGGGACGGGAGCCACTCTCCACCTCGTCGCGGGACACAGGAACCGACCCCCTGCTGAAGTAGCATCTTCCACGTCTGCCCCCTCGGGGTCAAACCGCGGATGACCAACTTGCCTAGCAAGGCCTGACTCTGCAGCTCTGGATCGATGACTCCCAGGCCTCCCTCAGCCTGCGGAAGAATAACTGTCTGCCAAGCAACCCTGGCTCTGGTATCTCTGAGGCCATCCTCCCCGGACCAAAGGAAGTTCCGAACCAGCCTCCTAAGCTGTGCCACACTGGATCTCGAGAAACACCAACAGGAAGCCACATACCAAGCCGTGGCAAGGAGGACTTGGTTGACTACCAAGGCACGACCTGCAAGGGAAAGCTTAGCAGTACTCCAGAAAGCCAGCTTCCGTCGGATGGAATCTAGCACCGGGAGAAACTGCTGAGCTGGCGTGATGTCCAGGCCGACCTGAAAACCCAAGTATCTAGCTGTCTGTCCCCGCGGGATCCACCTGAAACCCAAAAACCTCCCCCACTGAGAACGCGCCCCGGGGTCTGTGAGGAAACCAACTGATTTGTTCCAGTTGATTTTCGCACCAGCAGCCGAACAGAAGACCTCCAGGGCCAACCTCACCCTCTCCAGCATCAACTCATCGTCCTGGACATACAGGGCTGTGTCATCCGCGTACTCCGAGTCCAAGAGCTCCGTGTCCTCCCGGAGGGGGAGGCGAACACCCCTGATCCCTGAAGACCTCGCCCGGAGATAGTAAGTCATAGCCTCGGCGAAGAAGAGAAACAGGTAAGGGGCAAGGGGGCAGCCCTGACGCACTGATCTCTCCAAGCCAAAACGCTCTCCCAACCTGCCTCCAATGATGACTCTGCTAGAGGCTGTCCTGTACAAAGCTGAAATGCCCTTAATCCAACCTGCTGGGAAACCTAGCCGCTCCAGAGTCCCCTCCAGAAAGGACCAGTCCACCCGATCGTAGGCCTTCTCAAAGTCGAGAAGTAGGATGGCTAGGTGTGATCCGCTGTGCTGAGCCCACTCTGCCGCCTCTAAAAAGGTGAAGACATTGTCCAGAATACTGCGATCCTGAACAAAGCCTGTCTGAGTGTCGTGAATGATGTCTGGAAGTAGAGGCCAGACTCTGGCGCTGATCATCTTGGCTAGGATTTTGTAGGCAGTGGTAAGGAGAGTGATCGGGCGCCACTGACGGATCTCCTGTCTATCTCCTCCCTTCGGGATGAGGCAAATCAGTCCCGAGGAGAGGCTCTCTGGCATATAACCGCTGCTGAAAATCCTCTAAAAAGCTGCTAAGAGGGGCTGATGGATCTGGTCCCAGAAGGAGGTGAAGAATGCCCGGGATAGCCCATCCTCACCTGGGCATCTCTGTCCATCGATGGCCATCAAGGCCTCCAGCATCTCATCCGTGGTAAACGGTGCCAACAGCGTCGCCTGCATGCTAGGCTGGACCAAGGAAGGAGTGTGTCTCCACACCTCCTCACGGGCATGTCGAGGCAAGCAGGAAAGGTCCCGAGGTCGGCCACGTCCAAGTAGTCCCAGGGGCCAGATCTGTAAAAGTCGCGGGGGAGCTCTCTCTCCTGAGGCTGAGGCCCATCAGAGTCTGCCACTGAGGGGCTAGCGGACGGAGAAGCCTGCACCAGAGGTGGTGGAGACTCCGGGTGTCCTATCAGCGGAGGGGGAGGGGGAGGGGGAGGAGGCTGGGGAAAAAGCAGCTCAGACTCCTCAGGGGCGGCTGGCGGTGGAGGAGGAGGGGGAGCGGGAACTGCCCTCGGCTGGGGAACCGCCGACGGAGCAGCTTGCTCTGCGGGAGAACTGAAAGAGGCGGGGGGGGGGAGGGATGGGGCTGCAACTGAAACTGGGGCTGAAAAGGAGGGGAAGAAGACTGAGGAGGACGCGGGGGCTGAAGCTGCGGGTCGGGAGGCAAGGGGTGCCGTTGGGGGACGGGCTGGGGCTGGAGGGGGGGAGGCTGGGGAGAGGGAGAAAGGGGGACCTGAGGCTGTGGAGGGCGGGCTACCGTCGAGGAAGATGCTCTCCCAAGTCCCTGGGGCGGCTGCCTATCGGGTCTCTGGGGTGCAGCTACAAGTGGGGTAACCTCTGCCTCCTTGCCTTTGTCAGAAATCTTCTTGTTCTTTCCCTTTTTTCTTCTAACCTCAGTCCAGCCGCCAGCTAGCTCTGGTCCGGGCTCCGGCTGCCTCTGCTCCTCCTGGCGTGGCTGTCCGGAGGAGGGGACGGAGCGGGGGGAGGCGGGGAGGGCCGAGAAGAGCTGGCGAAACGTGGGCAGGCAGCCGCCAGGTGTCCAAAGCCGTGACACCTCAGACACTGTCCTGGCTGTCCGGTGACTACCATGCTCTGGGTGATGCTGCCGGCACCTGTCACTATCTCGATCACTGCCGGGAGAGTCGCAGGATCCGCCACAGCCACACGGACTCGGGGGGCTCCTGCCGTAGTCACCGCATCGACGAAGGTATCGTGCATAACCCAGCCGAAGTGGGAACCAAGGTCCCTAACAATCGGCCGCAGCTCAGCAGCAAGACCAGGAAAAACCAGCGTCACTGGATGGCGAGGTATACGGAATCGGGCATCAAAATCTGCTGCGCTGAACCCACGGTACCACGGGACTATCATGATAATCTTCCCGTCCACTGACGTGGGGGAGCCAGCAATCAGGTTGCTCGCAGCTTTCGCACTGGAGAGTTTGAGCCAGAAGATGCCCCTTCCCATAAGGGCCACCTCCACAATATGGCCGTCCTCTAACATGAGAGTGGACTGGAGCCAGTCCCTGATGGCTGATCTGGAGGGGGAATGTCCAACGACTCTGCCGTAGACTGATGTAAGAGCAAAGTCATTGGCCACCTCCTGAACCCGAGATGACTGCTGCTCAGTCAGGATGACGCGGTAGGCATCTGGAGAGGGAGGGACCGTCTGGGCCTCCGGTTCCGGGCAGGGAGCCGCCATACCGCCAAGACAAACTGCAAGGCTTCCGATGAGGAAGAGGCTGTCACCCTAAAAACGGGGGGGGTAGAAGCGGGAGGGTGGAGCCTGGGTGTGACGGGAACGGAGGTGGCGCACGAGGTGGCGGACGGGGGGTGGGGAGGAATGGAGAGGCGGAGGGGGCGAGGTGGGGCGAGTGAGCGGGGGGGGGGGGGGTCGGGGTAAATTTTATTATTTTAAAAAAAAAAAGTGAGTGGACGGGCTGGCGGCGGGGGTGAGCGGAGAGGAGCGAGGGGGTGGCGGGCTGGGGTGGGGCGGTAGCGGGGCGGGGGTAGCGGGGCGGGATGGGGAGGTAGCGGTTAGGGCGGTAGGACGGTAGCGTAGCGAGCGGTAGGACGGTAGCGGGACGGGGGGTAGCGTGGCGGACGTAGCGGGGCGGGGGGGTAGCGGGCTGGGGCGGAGGGGGGTAGCGGGGCGGGGGTGAGCGAAGGGGTAGTGAAGCGGGGTAGCGGGGCGGGATAGCGGCGGAATAGCGGGGGTAGCGGGCGGGATAGCGAGGGTGAACGGAGGGGGTAGCGGGGCGGGATAGCAGGGCGGGGGTGAGCGAAGGGGATAGCGGGGGCGGGGGTGAGCGGAAGGAGTAACGGCGGAGGGGGAGGTAGAGGTACGGCGGGGGAGGAAGGGGAGCTCGCAGGAGCAGGAGCAGCTCACGGTTAAAAAAAAAGTCCGTGCTTTTCAGGGACATGCAATGGACAGCCCATGCCAATCATCCTGGAGAGCATGTGCATGTGAGGCATCTGCTGGCTCGTGGGATTCAATTGCATGTGAGGCATTAACTGTCAAACCTGCTTTCTTTTTCTCCGAAGCATAAGGATAGATCGTAGGATCAAGTGTCCTAGGTGTCACATAGGACTAAATGTCCTATGTGGCATAAAAGACACTAAATACTAAAGTGCCTATAGCTATGCCTACAAGGCACATACCAGGGCCCATAGGGCATCACTACGACCGGGAGATGGCCTACACTAAGCAGGAGCTCTCGGTGTCCAACTACCTCGTGAATGAAGGCAGCCAAGCATCTCTAGTCCAAAAAAGAAAGGAAACAAGATAACAGCCCGGAGCTATCTCTGAAGACACAAAAGAAGCGCCCTCAAGTCTCATAGTACACTGGGCATTGGAAAATGAAATGCTCCTCTGACTCAATCTCCTATAGGTCACACAGGGTGCATATGCGCCTCTCCCTGGTTAATCTATGTGCAATGCCACTCTCAATGCGAAGTCTATGTTAAGAGTGTAGGATAGCTGCCACATGGCAGCGTCCTATTGGATACGTCAACTACGAGGGGGTCCCATGCCCTCGCCTCCTAGCCACGCTTAACCTCCTTCAACCCCCAACAAAAGGCCGACGAGACTCAAGGAGGGTGTACCCATTTAACCTCATATATACCAAGGAACCATCAATTCACCATTCTATGTGGGCTTTTTATCCCCACTTCCACGTGTCACTAGCGTGTGCCAAGGGTCCCTTAGCCCCTCTAATATTTACATATCCAAGGTGCCACCTTGAGAGGGGTTAGGACCGCACAACAAGGCCCATATTTCCAACACCCCCCCATGGTCATAACCCCACGGATGTAGAACTGCCAGTCAACAAATGCTGCACACCCACTCAAGGCCCAAACAGCCAATCATATATGGTTGCCCACTAAGAGCCTAGGCCGCCAATCAATACTGCACAGTCCACTCACGCAGGCCATCCATTCCTGCACCAGTCTTCACATCACAAATGTACACACAGCACACAAGGATCATTACTTCCCATGTGTGCAACCAGCCGCCAAAGAATCGCCACGCGGCTTTCTTAAACAGTCGCCATTGCCACATGTCATCACCACAGTCCACAGGGCAACCGCCTGCTCCGATACCACTGTAGGAAACCTGCCACATGGCAGCTAGACATTGGATGCGCCGAGTATGAGGGGGTCCCCATGCCCTCGCCTCCTAGCCACGCTTAACCTCCTTCAGCCCCAAGCAAAAGGCCGACGGGACTGAAGAAGGGTCTACCATTTTACCTCATATATACCAAGGAACCATCAATTCACCATTGTATGTGGGATTTTTATCCCCACTTCCACGTGTCACTAGCACGTGCCAAGGGCCCCGTAGTCCCCTCTATAATTTACATATACAAGGTGCCACCATGAGAGGGGTTAGGACCACACAACAAGGCCCATATTTCCAACAAAGAGACCCGGAACTGCCCAATAGAGATCTTCAATGAATGGGGCAGGTGAATCCGCGTATATCTTGGGGAGTCAATAAAGCCCTCCTCTGAGATGCGTAGGCAATGATCTCTATAGAAGCTAAGCTTCACTGGGAGTTCACTCGATTCCAACCAAGTCTAGAATGTGTGTAGTTGTAACACATCCTCACGTATGACCATGTTAATCTCATAATACCTGAGTGGGAGAAAAGGCGTGTCAATGCTGTACAAGAAGGGAGGAAGTCTATCCATGTGGAGCCCTAGTCGCTCGAACCACCTACCTGTGTGTGCATAACATTATCTCTTCTACTAGGGCCATAGAGGATGATAGCGCTAGCCACACTAGTCTGCGACATCCAGAAGTACAGTCCTCCTATCCCCTGACCCGATATAGATAAGTGATGACCTGGAATGATGCATCTAGCTACAATGGAGATGACCCAAACTCAGCTTGGATGATCTCGTGAGGAATCGATGACTTATTGTTGTGAATCATCCGTGATACCATGAGAACTTGTAGGTGCTCCACACGAGCCCACTCTGCATCTGAGATATACGGCCTTCAACAAGGGGGCTACTATACATCCCCGTCGGTCGGACCAAGGAGTCAACAGAAGGGCCTTGGTCCGCGGGTCCTAGAAGTGTGAGTGGAAGCACTGCCTCTCTATGAGACTCAGATCTCCGAGACCCTATCCTGCACCATTTGGAACTGTAATAACACCTTATGGTTAGAACCAGGGAACTTCTCGGAATCCTATACAAGTCGCGACATAGTCTTCTACACAGAGACACCTCAGAGTCCAGAACACCCACTACCAGTAGTCAGCAAGTACACATGGGAGTCTGCTTACAGAGATGAGACCAGGGACACAGGGAGAGCACGTGGATAAAGACGAGTAGTAGTACTCTACAGATCCACCCTTTTGGGACCATTTCATTAGAGCAGAGAGAGACACATTCCAGGTTTCTTTAGACACACGGACAGTGGAGAGTATCTCTCTCATGACTTTCAACATTTCTGTGATACACATGGGATCAAGAGGGAGCTCACGTCCCTTCATACTCCAGAGCAAAATCCAGTTGCAGAAAAGATAAACTGCACCATTCAGGAAAGATTGCAATGTACGGACATGTACGGTAAGCAGCTGTACGGCAATAGCGTAGGTACGGTATAGAGCTGATGGTGGTACGACGCAGCATTGTATGGATGACAGTGTAGGTACGACACTGTACAGACGAAGGTAGTACGTCGCTCCAAGCTTCTGTTGCAGGTACGTACGGACGGTACGTCTGATAGACGCAAGGTGTACGGCACAAATAAAGGTGCCTGGCGAGAGCTGTACGACAGGAAGAGAGATGACTAGTGAGAGCTGTACGGGCTGGTTCTCCCAAGCTTGAAATGGAGAGGGTCAAGCTCACAAGCAGGGTAACCTGCTCTGATACCACTGTAGGCTCAAGGAAGCGGAAGGAGGTACAAGAGCGGAGCAAAGTGCTGAAAGCTGTCATATCAACAACTTGAGAAAGAGAGTACAAAGTACAAATAAAAGGGAACCCTAGGACAGAGTGTCCTAGTGGTACCACTAGTACTAGGTGTCATAAGACACTAAAAGTACTAGGTGACCTAAGTGCCAATACTAAAGCTACATGGCACATACCAGGGCCTAGAGGGCATCAATATGACCAAGAGATGATGGCCTACATGTGAGAGGTCAGGGGCTGGCTGGTTTTGGATGTCATATAATGTGCGTGCATGGCTATACCAGACCTGAGTGTCGGTGAGTTGTGAGGGGGACCGTCCCTCTAAAAATCTCTGCCAGAAGTCTTTAGAGTTGTTACTAAACAAAATATTCAGTAGTTCCTTCTCGTTCCGGCGAATGAAATCTAGTTTCTTCCTACGTACCAGCTGACGATCTCGCGTAGCGTCTCTGGTTCGCTCGGAAGGCTGTTTTTGGTTTCGAATCTGAGCTGACGGCGTAATGCCTTACACTCTTCATCGTACCAATTATTATAGGATATGCTCCCAGGAGGTGGTGGTGGGCTTTGGAGCGAGTGGTGTGAGGGAAAGCATGAAGGACAGCCTCGTGTAGTGAGCGGGTGATTAGGGCAGCACGGTCCTCTAATAGGGGTATGAAGTCAATGTAAGCAAGGAGTACGTACAGACAGCCAGAGTAAGTAGGTGAGTAGTCAATGTAAGCAAGGAGTACGTACAGACAGTTAGAGTAAGTAGGTGAGTAGTCACGGTCGAAGCGTATATCATGATAGGTGGAGTAAGAACTCAGTGGGGTGGAAAGTGCTGTGCAACGACATGGAGTGAAAATGTTAAAGAAAAAGTAAGTGTGATCAGCTCTTGGAGTAAGAGGTGCTACAGTGAAATCGGTGATGTGTGATGTTAAGGCAGGGGATCCCATGATGTAATCAACAACTCTAGAACCTCCCCCATGTGGGAAGCATGTGAAACCACCCGAGGCGGGCCATTTGTCGAGATCATTATAGATAATGAGATCATGCATCCTGCCAAGATCTAATAGGGCCTGCCCGTAAGATGTGACTGGCCCTCGTCTGATAGCCGAAACCCGTATCATATCTGCATTCTCAAGGTCAACGTCTGGCAATAGAATGGGATCATCACTGAAGCATGTGTACCTGTGCAGCCCAGCCTACAGACCATCCATACCATTCTCCTTCTCCGTACATTTGCGTAGTCACCTGTCATACGTGCTCCCATCGCCTGCCCATCAGCTTCGAATCAGCAACCGTACAAGTATGGCATTCATCCGTACAATTGTACGGCTCTGTCGTACAACAGCTCGTCAAGCGCTGACACGTGCGACAGTACCTACTTCACTGCAGTCTAGTAGCTCGTTCATTTGCCGGTCATTTGGGGCTTTTGCCAGCACGCGGCCATTTTGTAGAGAAATCGGGGCTTTTGCATTTGGGCTACAGATTTGCAGGAGACAAGACATTGCAGGCTGTCGCATTTACCTTGAGTAGAAGTCCCCTCCGAAATTGGGGCTTTTGGGTCTATTGCAGGCAGATTGCAAGATATTCTCAGATTTGCAGGTTATTTTGCCACATTTGCTCAAATAGCAGTGACATCTACCTGCTTTGATCTGAAATTGGCGGTTTTCAGTGAAATTCACAAGAAATTGCAGGACATTGGAGGACATTTGGTCACATTTGCAAAGTTGCAGCTTGATTTGGGGCTTTTTCACATTTGTCCTCTTTTTGGCCATTTTGTCCTTTCAGATTGTGGGGCTTTTTCCTTAGCTTCTATTTGCATTGATCTTCCTTTGATTCAGCTCTCATTTGGTCACATTTGCAACTGAAAGCCTTGAGGCTATTTTTGCATCACTTCGTCAAACACTTGCCTGTGCGGGGCTGGAAGAGCTTGTAGCCCTTGCTCTCTGAGCTATACCCAATTAAAATGCATTTGACAACTTTATCATCTAACTTGGTGCGTGTCTGAGAAGACATATGGGCATATGCCAAGCATCCAAAAGTCCTCAGGTGAGAAGTCTTGGGCTTAGGACCTGTCCAAGCCTCATATGGTGTGATGATCTGCAATGCCTTTGTGGTACATCTGTTCAAAATGTAATTAGCACACATAACGGCATCCAACCACAACTTGTTAGGCAAGTGCGTGCCTTTCAACATACACCTAGCCATCTCCATCACTGATCTATTATTCCGCTCAGCCACGGGATTTTGTTGAAGAGTGTAAGGCAGCATGCACTGATGATGATGAATGCCACGTAAGGCCAAAAAAACAGCAAACTCCTTTGACATATATTCGCCCCCTCTGTCTATATTAAGGTGAGCAATTTTCAGCCCACTCTCATTCTCAGCCAAGGCAATAAAATGCCTGAAGCATGCATAAACTTCAGATTTGGATTTCAATGCAAAAATCTAAGTATACCTCGTGAAATTATCAATGAATGTGACAAATTAACATAATCCCCCAAAAGCTGCAACCCGCATGGGTCCACAAACATCACTATGAACCAAATAAAGCTTGCGTGAGGCAACAACTCTCCCATCCTTGGGAAATGCAGAACGGTGCATCTTACCAAGCAAACAAGGTTCACAAACATGCTTTGAAGCATATGCATTTTGGAAAGATCAACAACCATACCATCCTTATGTAACTTCACCAAAGCCCAAAGTTGAGGTGTCCAAACCTCTCATGCCACAAATGGGTTATCTCCCATGGTAGAGGAATCAACAGAAAAGGCATCTGCATCTGCAAGTCCAGCATCATCCAAGCATCTGTCATACGCATCGAGTCTATATAGCCCTCTAGTCAATGTCCCAGTCAAGACCATGGTAAAGACATGTGTAGCATTATAAACTGCACACCGAACACCATAAAAAAAAACCTGATAGCCACAAGTAGCTATGGCTGAAATAGAGATAAGGTTCTTGCGAATGCCTGGAACATAAAGCACATTCTCTAGAGTGACAAGACCACCAGAAACAGAAGTAAGAGCAACTTGCCCAATGCCTTTCACTGTATATGATGCATTATTGGCACATGTGACGGTCCCCCCTTTAGATGCATTGCTCAACTAAGATGAATAACTTCCTCCAGGAAGTAATGTGCTTGCTAGCACCACTATCAAAGAACCAGGCATCAGATACATCAGAAACTGTCATGCAGAAATCGTGAACATCATGAACATCAGGATTATACTAACATGTAACCACAAAAGCCCAATGCTGGTCTCATGCAAAATTAGTTAACTCATATCGATCTTCTGGACTAGGAGAACTAGATACTGCAAGACCAGACTCTTTCTTCTTCTTTTCAGATACAATTCTCTTCCTGCATTCAGAAATATCATGCCCAGGTTTCCTGCAATAGTTGCGGGCAACCTCTCAAAATCAAGTGGCAAAATTCTGCTCAAGCTTCAAAGCTTTTCACTACAAAAGACTCTGCTGTCTCAAAGTGTACATGTTGCCAAAATTCCCCAAAAGGCAACACGAGGCCTTCCAAGGCAACACGGGGCCTTTCCAAGATGCAAATGAATTAAAAACTGGAAAGAACCAATGCAACAAAGGCTTACCCAATGGTGTAGCTTGAAAATTATAGTGGGGAAGAGGCTCCAGATGTGAGTAGATTCACCCTTGAGGGAGAGATGAAAAATACAGCAAATGGCAATTAGAAGTGCCAAGAGAGGGCTGGAAATGAGACTTACAGCAAGAGTAAGTGCTCCCAAGAGAAGGAGAACACTTCGAAAAGAGAGGAGGGTGATCCAATGGAGAGAAACTCGCAGCCCAAGGCAAAATAAAGCCAAATGAGAAGGAAAGGGATCAACGAGAGGCCTCCGAATCACTTCAACAAGCTCCCAATTTCTTCAAACACTGACATGCAGCACGAGACAGCAAGAAACAGCTCCGAATCGCTGGAAAAAGCTTCAAGCAAGCTGGCACAAGCCTCGAGGCAGGTCAAGACAGCTGTAAATGCTTCGAATGAGGACTGTACAGCATTAAATGCTAGCGCAGTAGGTCCATACAGCTTCCGGGCAATTCTGTACAGTCATAAATGGGCTGTACGGAATCCGTGCAGCATTAATTGCACTGATTGCAGGTCCATACAGCCTCTGACATGCATTTATTGCAGACTCACAGTTCCGTACAGCACTGTGCTGCTGTACGGAATCCATACAGATGCAAACCGCCACACGTGTGAAGCCGTACAGGTTGAAAACAGATCGGGGAAGGTGAAACCGCCTCGAAATGCAGCAAATGGGTGAAAAAACAGCCGAAATGCACAGCTGGAACACCAAAAACTTGATTTCTGGCAATGGAACTCCTCCAAATGGCCTCGAATTTCTTCAGCTAGCTGCAAATGCCAGGTAGAGGCCAATAGACCCCTTTCGTCGACGAAAGGGGTCTATTGGCCTCTATCTTTCATGAACCATTAATTGAATATAGAGGCCAATAAACTGCACTATGTTGCGTTTTTTGAGGATGAGTTTGGAAATCTTCTTGGATTCATCTAGGTACATGCTTCTGCCGTATTAGCGGACATGCAAGCTTCACCTTGTGAATTTTTCGTCCAAGTTGCCGCCTGCTGATATTGCGATGATTATTTCTATCTTAAATGGTGCGTTGCCCTATCAGCAGCTAGATTTATATTTAGATGCTCGTCTAGGAGAGACTAAAATGAAATCGTTTAGACTTCACAAGCAGTTCTATCTTGAATGAAGAGATTTGGACTACTTTCTGATTAGCCTTCTCCTTTAGTACTAGCCTTCGTCTCGGCTGAGTTTGCCCTTCACCTCCGGACTGCCGACAGAAACTCAGTACAAAGACTTTGTATAAATAGATGCTCAAGTATGTGTGGGTGTGCGGGTTTGTATGTGTGAGAGCATACTTTTATACTATGGTCTACACCCACAGTTGGGCGCTGATGACGTCAGTGGTGGGGATGTCATAGTAGTTGGTTCCTGCTATGCGTGATGGAGTTTATGGTTTTCAATCTTATGAGTGACTATCCTAAGATTGAAACTACACTATGTTGCGTTTTTAGAGGATGGGTTTGGGAATGTTCTTGGATTCATCTAGATATATGCTTTTGCCGTATTACTGGACATGCAAATTACACCTTGTGAAGTTTTCATCCAAGTTGTGGCTTGCTGGTATTGCGATGATTATTTCTATCTTAAATGGTGCATTGCCCTATGAGCTAGATTTAGTTTTAGATGCTCATTTGGAAGAGACTAAACTAAAATCGCTTAGACTTCACAAGCAGTTGTAGCTTGAATGAAGAGACTTGGACTAGTTTCTCTCTTGTTTAGGTGACCATATGGAAGTTTATCTAGCACAAACACACAGCATGCCACCTCCAAGCCTTACACATAAAAGGGGTCTATTGGTCTCTATCATTAATTAACTATTAATCAAAAAGATATTTCATTGTACTATCGATAAAAGGGGTCTATTGGGCTCTATTTTTTATAATTTTCAAAAAAAATTATGAAAAATTATAAACCTCACACAGTTAAAGTAATGATGTTTAATTAAATGATCACTCATCATTGCTGCATTCTCATTAGCAATCGAATTTGTATGATAATCATTATAAGTCATGGTTCCTATTAACATCATGGTTTGGTAGCATTTCCATAGCCAGTATGTTGTCCCGTCATGGTGAATAAAATAAATGCATTGATTGTAATGATTTGAAATAATAAAGACGACAAAATACATGATTTTTTGTGTGGTAAGGAGTGCTAGCTAATAAAGGGGCAAGGCTAAGTACTTGGGTCGGTCGAGGACACGTGATAGTCCCTTGCTAGCAAAGGTGTTCTTATACATGGAAGGGGGATGCCAATTTCTACAAATATCAATCCTACTATTTGAGCTTTGCAAATGTGAAAATTAAAGGTCAGTAGACCCCTTTCGTCGACGAAAGGGGTCTATTGGCCTTTAATTTTCTTAAGGGCACTCATGAAAATTAGAGGCCAATAAACCCCTTTCGTTGACTTTCATCGACAAAAGGGGTCTACTGGGCCTTAATTCACATTTGCCCTAAGGCCTCCTCATCCCCTTACCTCCCCCTCCTTGCCTTCTTTCCCTGCAGAGCGACTGCTGTCTTGGAGTTGGAATGCCTTGAAAATGAGCTGTCCAGCAGGAATGAGAGCTCAAGAGGCTGCCAAACAGCTTGGAAATACTATCAATGGCAGAGAGGAATGGATTCCCAACCTACTCTAATACCACTATAGGCTAGGGTAAGCAATGGAAGCTCATAAATAAAGGAAAGAAGACAAAAAACGAGATGTTGTAATGAATTGCTGCAAAATTGAGAGTGGAGGCTCAAGAGAGAGCCAACATAACAAAACCCTAAGGCTAAGTGTCCTAACTGGACTAAGTATCCTAACTGTCATTAGTGGTACATGTACTAACTGTACCACGTGACCTAACTAGCTGTAACTAGGCCTACAAGGCACATACCAAGGAATGAGTAGCACCTATTAATAGCCCATAGAATGGCCTACATCTGTGAGGGGTGAAGGGGACCATTGCTCCAGAAATCTTCACCAAAAGTCCTTGGAGTTGCTACTAAATTAGATGTTCACTAGTTCCTCCTCACAATGCTTGGAGACTTGGCTGCTCCCGCTGCCCACCATCGCCATTCCGCCCCTTGCCTCCTCTCCGCCTCACCTCAGCTCCCGCCTCCTCTCCGCCCCTAGCCTCCTCCCCGTCTTCCACCTTGCCTTGACCCTCCACCCGCCTCGAGCATTGCCCGTCTCCTCTCCGCCCCTCGTTCCGATGCCCTTCTGCCTTCTCGCCATCTCTCTCCACCTTGCCTCCCGCTCCACCTCCCCACCTGCTCGCCCTCTTGCCATCCGCCTTGTCCCGCCCTCGCCTCCCGACTCCACCTCCTTCTCCTCCCCCGCCTTCTTTTCACCACCCTCCCGTCCCTTCATACCTTCACCCCCGCTTCCCCCCCCCCCCCCTCCTGCCTTCTCTCCGTCCCCCTTCCCCCTCCGCCTCCCTTCTGCCCTCTTCCTAACCCCCCCTGGCTGCTTTTCCGTCTTGCCTGCTTCTTTTCATCTCCCTTCTTCACCTCCGCCGTCCCGCATTGTCCACCCTTTTTCCTTCCATTCTTCACCAGCAGCAGAGCTTTTGTGTTTGTCACCCCCCTTCATTTCTCGCCCCCTCCTGCCTCCTCTCCGTTCCCCCCGTGCTTCCTTCCGCCTCTGTCTCCCTTCCGCCATCTTCCTCACTCCCCCCGCTGCTTTTCCATCTTGCCCGCTTCTTTTCACCTCCCTTCTTCGCCTCCGCCCTCCCGCATTGTCCATTCCCATTCCCCCACTCCTTTTTCCTTCCATTCTTCACCAGCAGCAGGAGCTTTTGTGTTTGTCAAAAGGAAGAAGATCTTGCTGGTGAGCTTTGGTCTAGCTAGAGGGGCTCTATGGCAGCACCCTCAAATCCCACAGCCATTAAAGTCCTTCTTTCTCCAGCCGGCAAACAACAGGTTCAGCAAGCAATTAAGTCCCTTCAGGACAAGGCGATTGTGGGCAGAATTGTGGGCCTCACACCCACAAGGTGACAGGTGCGAGAGTGGATCCAAGCGAGCTTGGCACTAGAGGGCGACCACATTCAAGAGATCACCATCTATGGGACAGGTGTTTTCCTCATCCAACTGGGCTCCCCCGATACAGCCTTGACACTAGTGGAGTAGAGCCCCATTCTCCTTGGCCCGCATCTAGTGTACCTCTTTCCGTGGTACCATGGTTTTACAATGGAGGACATGGACATGACACACCATGTTCCCCATTTCCCCGTTACGCTTCGCTTCCCAGGGCTCCCAAAGGAGTACAGAGCCATCCTCCCCTCCATTGGTCGGGCATTCGGCACAATGTTCGAGTCCTCTGCCAGATTTGGCGGCAACGGTGGTAGCAAATGACGGGGTGTCCCTAGGATCAAACTAGTGGTTGAGAGCCCAGAGTCCCTCCCCAAGTTTATTCTTCTAGGAACCCTTGAAGGGGGTACACTTCGCCAGCGAGTGGAGATTTCTGGGTTACAAGGCCAGTGTCTCCATTGCAGCTTCATGGATCACCTTGCTAGAGATTGCCCCCGTGGCCATGGCCGAGTGCCTCCCCCCTCACCCCCGCAGAGCAAGCAGAGTCAGCAGGCCCGAGTCCAACACTCTTAGACAGAAGCAACAGGAGTCTCAGACCCCATGGGTTACCCCCTCAGAAGAGGACTGGACCTAGGTGAAAAAGAAAAAGAAACCAAGCAAACAAGCCCGCAAGTGCCGCAGGCAAAGAGCCAATCGCAGAGAGAGGGACAGGGTTGACCGAGAGGCCTCGAAGGAGGAACAGTAGGAGCCACCTCCACCAGTGGCACGGGCCATTGCCCATCCAGACGATCCTCCTGCTTCGGAGGTTCAGCCTCCGCACTGACCCTTGCAACAGTAGCGAGCTCCGGGAGCTCCAGATGCAGCGATGGTGAAAGCCGCAGACGCTAGCCCGATAGTGGCTGCGAAGGAGCGGATCCAAAGCGATCCAGAGCCCCGACGAGCCTGATTGACAAGGGGGCCTGCAGTCGTCCTTATCCCTTCTCCTCTCCCTCCCCCTCCCCCTCCAGACCCTCCCCCTCTTCCTTAGACCTCCCCCTCCAGGTTCCCCCCATCCCCAGCCCCCCTGCTTTAATCACTCTCACCACCTGCCCCCCGCACCCCTACCTCCCCCGTCGCCTCCCTCTCCACCTCCGCAGCATGTTCTTTCGCCTCGACACCCGTGCCAATAGGCAAGGATAAGACGACGCCCCCTTCTACTTCCTCATCGCAACAGCCGGTCTATCCGCGGAGGGATTCAGAGAGACAAGGCTCATCCTCCCAATCAACAGCTCCCAATCTCTAACTTGTGCGTCCCTTACCGTGGGACTTATGGAGGTTAGGACGCTGGAACTATCTGGAGATTCCGGACTCATATCCTCTACCACTGGAGGTAACGCTCATGGTCCTACAGCCCCGGAAGGGGGGTTTGATCAGTGCAATGGACTCTCAGACACACCCCGTTTGGAGATTCCAGTTTACCTCCATAGGGTTGGAGAAGTGGTCCCCAGAGGTGTTCAATGCTATTATGGGTGATCAAATTTCACGTATGATGGACGAGTGGATGGGGCCACAAGGACTAGACCTTTGGCATGCCCATGGTGCGGAGGTGAACTTTCAGTTGAGCTTCACGCGTGAGGAGCCGATGTGTGGTTGGCGGTAGGAGTTATCAGATTGCCGCTAGAGGCAAAGGTGGAGCAAGCATACTATTGGCCCCTCCAGAAGTGTGCAGAGCTGTTCGGGATGGAAGTCTCCTTCATGATGAAGTGGGCGGCACAAAAAATCAATATTGAGCCCATATCCACCCTAGTACGTCGTCGCACAGACACGGACTATTCGCCCTCCAAACCCCCGACAAAGTCACTTAAGGCAGTCTTTCTGGAGCAGGCACCCACCCACAGGAGAGCCTTGTTCTCGGCACCCCCGTCCTCATGAGTTGGAACATGCATGAACTCCATGACCGTGCTCGTAGCCAGCCGCAGTACCTGATACTCCGACAGGAGTTGCAAAGAGCAGTGGTAGGGTGGATAGTGGACATCGTTTTGATTCAGGAGCACATGTTTTCAGCATCAAACATCAAACGACGACACCACCTCCCAGAGAGAGATCCAGAGGAGTGGTCCCCCGTAGCAGGATGGAGCGGAGGGGTCTACATCTCAGTCTCACAGTCTTTGGCTCCAGAGGTCTACGATCAGGGCGAGCTCATCCCAGGACGGGAATATTGGATGGGAGTTCGGACGAGAGAGTCCATGATTGGGATCCTGAACGTGTATGCCCCAGCATGCAAACAGCACAACCCGGGCTTTTGGAGGAGGATATCAGAGTGTCTTCCGGATGTAGAATCCTCGATTGTTGGAGGGGACTTCAACAACCTAGAGTTTGAGAAAAACAAGCACGGCGGCGCCTCCTTCTCTGAGATGCCAGCAGCAGAGCATAGCACCTGGGAGCAGTTCATTTTCATGATCAACGGCAGAGACCCATGGAGAGAGCCAGATTTCAGCAGGACACCTGGCAGCCTCTTCTTCTCCTTCAAACAGAGGAGACATGATGGACTGCTTGAGAGACTAGACCATTTTTATGTTGGAGACTGGGCACTACACCGGGCTTTGAGGAGAGACCTCGCCTCCATCGAGCGGCTCAAGGAGCAAGACCCAGGTTCTCAGTTGCTTAGCGACAGGTTCGAGAGCGCTCACCTTGACATTCAGGACACAGAGATTCGACAAGCTGAGTTCTCCTATCACTGGGTGCAGCATGGGGGCAAGATGAGGAAGCAGTTTTTTCAGACCACTGCGCCCCGATCGGCAGGCACACAGCTGCAGCGTCTCTGTGATTCGCAGGGCATCATGCATACTGACCCACAGGAGATTTTAGACCTGACCACAAGTTTTTACAAGGAGCTCTTTCAGACGGAGAGGATGACCCCAACTGGTCTTTTGGCCCGAGAGGTAGTTTGGGATCACGTTCCGACAATAGTCTCGCAAGATTTATGCAGCAGACTTGAGGAGCCTTTCACAGATGAGCAGCTCTGGGAAGCCCTCAAGGCTCTCCCGACCCAGAAGTGCCCGGGCGAGGGTGGCTTGACTCCGGCCTTCTTCCAGAACTTCTGGGAGATTATGTCCATACCTTCCCGATTAGCTTGCCAAGAGATATTTGAGACAGGCTCCCTCCCTCAGTCCTTGAGCAGGGGGTGAATTCGTTTGATCCCGAAAGGGGGAGATAGGTCAAACATTCGACAATGGAGACCGATCACTCTACTTGATACTGCATACAAGATCCTCACCGAGGTCTTGAGCTTGCATCTTACCGACATCATCCACAAATCACAAACCAGGTTCATCCAGGAGCGCAGCATCCTAGACAACATCTTCACGTTCTGGGAGGCAATGGATTGGTCCAGGGAGGAGTCACAACTGGCCGTCCTTCTCTTGGATTTTGAGAAGGCCTACGACAAGGTGGAGTGGTCCTTCCCGGAGGGTACTATCCGGAGATTGGGTTTCTCAGAAAGATGGGTCAGAGGGGTTTCTGCGCTTTATCTGGGGAGCTCTAGTCAGATGCTTATCAGAGAACACACGGGTGAGGCCTTTCCTCTCTCTCGCTCGGTCCACCAGGTCTACCCACTCGCTCCCTTCCTCTTCTTGTTTGTGGCGGAGGCTTTGGGCTATTACTTGAGATCACAGGTGGCAGGCCTCACAGGGTTGAGGCTCCCCATCAGACAAAAGGAGGAGCTGCTTGGCTCGAAGTTTGTAGATAACACGACCCTATATGTTGAGGGCATCACAGTGAGTTTGGAGAGAGTCAAGGGCGCCTTTGCTATCTACTGCGAGGCCTCGAGACACGGATCAACTGGACAAAATCCATAGGTTTCTTCACAGGCTTTGAAGAGACACAAAAGCTTCGTGAGTGGGGGAGTGACTTTGGCTTCAGATGGATACCGCAAGGCTAGACAGCAAGATACCTCGAATGCCAAGTTGGTATCGACATTACAACAGAGCAGCAAATCGCCCTTGTCCTTGAGAGTGTTCGGCGCAAGCTTCTCTATTGGAGCTCAGCCAAACTCTCTCTAGCAAGGCGCGCCTTAGTCGCAAAGCATGTCCTTCTCGCCACGGCTTGGTATATCGCCTCCTACAAGTGCTTTCACAGAGGATGCATTGGGCAGCTCCGACGGTTGGTTCGGAACTTCCTTTGGGCAGGTTCGGCCGGCACAAGGAACACTAGAGCCCGGGTAGCTTGGTACATGGGAATCATGCCGCAGGCATAGAGAGGCTTGGGTATCATTGATCCAGAGATGCAGAGCAGAGCCCTACTGAGCAAGCTGGTTGTTTGCGGCCTCACCCTAGGTGCAGAGCCTTGGAAGCTCCTCTTACAGCGAGGGCTTCTAAGAAACACCCCATGCACTGGGGGACAGTGGCAGCCTTCACACAAATGGATCTTCTCAGAGGCCCCCCTTACAGGGAAGGGTTCCCCCTTGATGCGGAACCTCAACGTAGTCTGGCAGAGACTGGCAGGGGGTCTCATTCATGCTCCGCCCTATAGAGAGGACTTTGAGCGTCAATCCCTTATGTGCCGCCCAGAGATCACAGATCAAGAGGGGCGTATGCTCAAACAGCGTACTCACATTGGTTGGGCACAGTGGGACAGTGGTCCAGCCGGGTCCTTTGGCCGATGGAGCAGATTACCCATGGAGGCATAGGCGTGACTTGACGCCCTAGCGCATCTCCGAGGGACAGAGCAGCGGATGAGCGAGATTGACTTAGCCATTCCTGAGTCCTGGTGGGAGAGACTTCGCGCATGAAGAGACAGCAGATGGTTGGGGCAGTTTTTTCGTACTGGTGTCCCCTTGAGTATGTTGATGCAGCGAGGCAGCACGCACCCCAGCTTCTTCCGCGTAGGACCTGGAGGCCTACTTCAGCCACTCACTAAGAGAGACCCTGAGATGGATGGGAGTCTTGATAGGATTCACTGGCAAATGAATAGAATGGTGGGACGTTTGGGGAAGGAGTGGAACATTGACCCTCCCAGTATCTCAGAGCACGATGCCCCTAGATGGCACCTTTGGCTGTGGGAGGGTAGACTCTTAAGGGAGGTTCAGTCGGATCTCGGAGAGTGGTTCTGGCCTTCCAGGGGCGGCCTAGCCGAGCAGGTGGAGGAGGTGCCCTTCTTTTCCTACACCACACGGATTGGCAGGAGGCTTCAGATGGACTCGTTGAGGTTGACCCCCTCAAGGAAGAGGCATTAAGTGACCCAGAGAGTGCCCCGGGATGTTCATTCTAGGTTTTGGACGTGGTTATGGTCCAATTTGCAGCCGAGGAAGATATCCTACTTCTTCTGGCTGGCCGCCCACGGAGGCTTGCCCATCGGACCATGGTTGAAACAGATGTGGAGCTGTCATAGCACATCGAGGATTTAGATGGGAGCCCGAAGGATCATGACGCATATGCAAAGTCTTCAGAGAGACTACACCTGGGGGAATGGTGGCCTGGTTGACAAAGGGAGGACACGCATTTCAGATTAATGAGATCGCCACAGCCTACCGGATACATGGTCACAGCATCCAGAGAATAGCACTCCATGAGGCAGTTCCTCCTGACAGCCTAGCTCCTCCTCCTAGGGAGGACAGTGTTTGGGAGGTGGTAGCCAGCATCACAGCGTGGAACATTTGGGTGGCTCGTTGCACTCTCGTGATGGGTGAGCACCCGGTTCCCACCCTCGGCTACCCTAGTTGCCATCTAGTAGGATACCATTTACACACTACGATCCACTTGGGAGCGTGGGACTCCAGGCTCCAGGGCGACTATCGAGGTTTTTTCCATACTCAACACCTTCGGGGCTGCTGTCTTGAATGAAATCTTTCATGCATTAATAGAAGGTTCCTTTCTTTGAAAAAAAAAAAATAGTTCCTCCTCATTTTGGCGAAGAAATCCTATTTCTCCTACGCACCAATCAAAGGTACTCGTGCATCGTCCCTAGCTCACTCGAAAGGTTGTGTTTGGATTCGAATCTGAGCTAACGACGTAGAGCCCTGCACTCATCATCCTACCATCCATTACAAGGGACGGTCCTAGGTGGAGGTGGACGAGTGGAGCAAGTAGTGTAAGGGAAGGCGTGAAGGGCAGCCTCGTAAAGTGGAGAGAGAGAGAGAGAGAGAGAGAGAGAGAGAGAGAGAGAGAGAGAGACTTTCTCGAAGATATAAATCAAATGCTCAGGCTAGCAAAAGATAGCATTGACAAGGGCTGAAGATAGAACAAGATTTATAAAAATTCACATACTAAAAAGGAGAAATCTAGATAAGGCGAGAAAGTTCATCTAAAAGTGCAAAAATCTTCATAAACCCTTAAAGCAAATAAATGCCAAAATTTATCCCTTGGTTTTGTAGACTGCTCATGATATTTGTATGGATTTCAGCCTAGTTAATTTATGGTAACATAAGGATTTTAATAGAGAAGACCAATTGAAATTGGGCTCAAAAGGCAGAAGGTTCTAGCGGCAAGACATTTTCTCAAAGATATGAATCAGATGCTTAACTTAGCAAAAGAAAGCATTAAAAGGGCTTTAGATAGAGTGAAATCTCATGCAGATCTATAATGTAAAAAGGTGAGAAAATCTATCTAGAAGTGGCAAAATCTTAGAAAATCCTTGGAGTAGATAGATGTCCAAAACTGTCTTCTAAGTATTGTGGACCATTCATAATACTTATGAGACTTGGAGAACATGCTTAAAGACTAGCTCTACCAAGAGTATAGAATAGATCCAATCTTTCATAATAGCTCAATTAGAAGAGAATTGGGTCACGATGATAATAGTCTTAGTACAACTTCTTGAACCACTTTCTTCAGCACATAACCAGAAAGAGTTTCGATCAGACAGAAAAAAGAACACATTAGAGCATGTATCTACAATATCCCATCAAGTACAAAGATAGGGTAAAAGAAAGTTCACTTGGAAAGGTAAGCAATCTCCAAGAAAGGTTTCCTATGGGATTAGTATACACATGTTCCAAACAAAGATAGGGTGAAAGAAAGTTCACTTGGAAAGGTAAGCAATCTCCAAGAAAGGTTTCCTATGGGATTAGTATACACATGTTCCAAACAAGGGGATTCAAACAATGCTGTCTCACACTGAAAACTATCCCAACCCAAAACACGTGCAAAAGTCTGCCCATCGTTCACCTTCTATAGAATGAAGTAAATGGAGAGACTCAACAATATGAGCACAGGAAGATTAGATAGGCCTTAATACTTTTATTTAGCTGTCCTGTGAGAAGTGTCCCCTTCCTCAATGAGAAAGATGAGGTACATAATATTCTTAAACTCATTTACCTTGAACAAAGGCAATCACACAGCTCTATCTAACTACGATTTTACAACGTTTGAACCCACCAATCACAATGTCTTCAACTAGCACAGAATAATACAAAAAGGAACTACTGAAATATACAATGTATTGCATTTTATAAACTGTAAAGTGAAAGCATTCAAGATGTCAGAACTTACACCATTCGACCCTCCTGGGTGTAAAGCAAATTTCCTGGATGAGGATCTGCATGTAGGATACCAGTATCAAGCAGCTGCACAAGTGAAGCTTCCACTCCTTTATTTACCTGCACCCACAAGGAATAACAATTCTTAATATAAATCAAGTCCATACAACAAAAGCACAAGAAATTCAGGCATGCAACTCAGATAAGGTAAATGCCATGACTGTCATTAAGTATGTCTACTAGAAAGAGGCCCTCTCCATACCAGGAGAGCAAAGCAATCTAAAGTTATAATCCTGCTGAACCTCAACTTTTTGACTATATGTGCACCTCTTACCAGTGAAAAAAGGCGTTGCTTTGCTCTCATCTGTTGTTCTTTCACATAAAAGTCTCCATCAGGATTCAATGCTCTGGCAGTATGCAAAAGATCCACAGGACGATCCCCATCTATCCATTCCATCGTTAAAACTCTGCTTGTGGATAAGTAAGCAATAGTTTTTGGTACTTGCAAAAACTTCAACTTCGCATGTGCTGCCTGAAACACACCAGATCAAAAAACAGAGAGCCTAAACAAGATTATGTTTCAATGTGTGCATGATGCATGACCAAAACCTTGACAGAAAACAGTAACATTAACACATAAGCCTCTAATGTACAAGGTTTAACACAAAACTGCTGAGTTCCATCAAGTATACGTTACATATCGCTGCACAAATGTAAGGCCATGATAGATGTACAGAACTCCTTGACTCAGAATTGAGCATTTTCAAAACTTATAATAAGTTTTAGACATTCTAACTTACATTGCAGTCATCACCACGTTTGTAATAAATGCTGTGGACATTCTCATTGGGTATTTCACTGAATAGCCACAAACAAAGAATGTTCTATGAATCGAGGAAGGGATTCTAGGCTCAAGAATTGCGTGAAGGTCAAGTCCATTATTTCATTTATCTCATTCAAAATTCACCTTAACAAACTTCATGTTTCGCTAATTTGAAGCTTGTGGTTCCTTGTAACAATTTGCAATCTAAGTCCAACGTTCTAGAATATAATTATCAATTGATTATCTTAAAATCCTGAGTCCAAAACAAAAGCTTGCATGTTCTTTTTCAAGATATAGGTGGATGGTTGATTGGGGGGGTTCAAAATGGCATGCTGCTATACGGATGTTCATGTCTTGGACCGCTATATCTAAACTTTTGTGTGGATCTTCCTTCATGAGCCTGGCTGTTTTTTCGCATGCTTTGCTGATGTAGCATTCTATCCCACTGAATCCTTGTCATCCTACGTATTTCTTGCGTTCCATGTTGACGTTTTCAGACAGCCCTATGTGTCAAGGGCTTCGTTCCCTTCACGCTCTCATGTCTCCAATGCTATGAGTATGTCTATTTCTGAGATTCCCTCTTAGCCTTGTCCAAAGACAAAGACCATCCCTCCACGTTCCATATTTTGATCCTGAGGGTCTCTTCCTAGGTCACCTTACCTTCCCCCGCCTCTATGTGATGATGAGCTTCCCATCTTTCATATTTGCATGCTTTCCTTCCTTTTTTACATTCATGAGTACCTCAAGTTCCTTAAACTTTAGGATGTGTTGGTTCTGTATAAGGTCTTCATTCACCCATCTTGAGTGTTCCTTGAGATGGTGCTAATGGTTCAGCACTTTGGAATGGGACAATGTGTCCTCGACAATAATTTGCATTGTGTTGTCCCCTTTCCTCTCCTCTAAAGTCCTTCAACTAATTAACTTCTTTGATCAGCATTAGTGTTTTCATTCTACTGTCACCCTCATCATCAAAGGCAAATAAAAGTGGATGTAGGCAACCAAAACTAATTGTACTATGCAGTAGAAGACATGCAACAGTTTCCAGTATTCCAGCTTCTTACGCATGTTAAGCACCCAGTCCATTTGCTGATGGTGAGTGACCATCCACTCCAAAGGATGACCAAGATGCTGAAACAATGTCCCCTGACCATAACAAACGATGCCAAGCTTTCTCATGTAGAGGCAAAAGTTTAGATTCTTAAAAATTGACATGCAGACCAGCAGCCAGACCATAAAGGCCATGAGGCATGAAAGATGCTTTTCAGTATTTTGAAGCAAGAAAAGGAATCATCAGCATATGCATGTGCAAGAAAAAGGAATCATCAGTGAAACCAGCCTCACTTAATTACAGCATACACAGTAATTTGACAAAGGGAGCTAGAGCGCTCCTACTCAGAAACAAGCACACCAATTGGCCCCAAACGTTGGCGCCCCTTGTGGTATATATTTAACATACATTTAAAGCCAAGCGGCTGATTACAAATGTCTCTGGGAAGCTGCACCACAGGCAAACCAACGCCCGCAGACTCCCCGTCCAGCCCACCCTGTAATTCCCTGCTCAACTGCAAATGGTGAAATGGCATCCAATTACTAGACATTCATGTGTCCTCAGCCAACCAAAGCATGCAACAGAGACCCCAAAAGCATCCACTGTCTGTGTGCCACACCTGCAATTGCACAACCAATTGCCCAACCAACTAGACACGGCTAAACAACTGCAAGACAAACCCCTCAAGAGCCAAACTCTAGTGCAATCAATCAACAAAGCACTTCCAAACACATTGCCTCAATCTATAGCCTCTCTGGCCACTACCCAATAGCACAAATCAACCTTTCTTCACGAGGAAAGAAACCCAAATGCAATAACTAGCCAACAACCAATCAAGGAACGGCAAAAGCAGTATCCACAGAAGATAGGTCACCAGGGCTGGAAAACCCTAGATCCTGCAGAAAAAAGCTGATTCTGCTCTGGCATAGCCCCAGAAGCAGCTTAGAAGAGAACAACCATGCCTGGAAGGTTGCCAAAATCAGCAACAACACCCAAAAAGCTCCAAAAACCAGGTCGAAATCTCCTGCAAAGCCTGGAAAGCCTGAAAAAGCAAATCACAATCTTCTACAGCAGCTTGGACAGCCTAGAAACACCTGGAACATCCCTGGAACAGGTCGCAATCACTTCCAACAATGAGATAATGACCATAAAGCCCAATAGCGACAACACTCACTTTTTTCCTTGTTGTGGTAAAATAACTTTCTATTAAGAAGAATATACATTCATAGCTGTTTCAAAGTAAGACAGCTTACGCTAAGACGTTGAAAAGAAAACATGCGATAGCTGCTCCAGCAAAGAACAGCTAGTACAAGAGAGCTTTAAAAAGTGAAAGAACATGTATAGCTAGGTCGCAGGAAGATCTCCCATGAAATGCGCGTAGCGACAACACACACACACACCTTTTTTTTTGTGAAATCTTATATTTCTTTGTGTGAAACCTCAAATCAGGTGAAAACCCACCATTGAGTACAAAGATCAAATTTACAAGCAAGCCTCAGAGAGAAATACTCATGAGGCTACCAAGATAAAATTTACATATCATTTGGAGGAGGATCTAACAACACATCCTCCATTTTAAGACTATTGACTTGCAAAAAGTGATGCAACGGAGTGACATCACCGTCAATAAAACAAAGCTGTTTTTTCCCCTTGTGATTCTTCTCGATATAAGCTGGCAGCCTGAATTTTTGAACCACAGGGTCAAAAACCTATCTCAACCAAGGATGAAAGAATCCAATGAAAAAGGAACATCTACATCCTGAACAGAAAGAGACTCTGGCACAGGCATAGGGACTTGAGTAACATCTACACACTCTGACATAGGAGCTGCAGCTGATAAATCATGACACATTATTACAGCTTCACCCTGTGCATCAGCCTGAGATGTACCATGTGCATCATCTTGTTTAAGCCCCTCTTCAACATGTAATTCCATATCTTGAAGAGAAGTATGCTGAGTATGCTCAATAATAGACTGATCCTGAGCTTCTTTAACAACAAAGGGATTAACCTGAGAACAATCTGGCGCTAAAACATCTTTAACCCGCTTCCATATCTTACTAGTTTGGAAGATTGCTTGACTACCTATATCCCATAAGAAGAAAAACCGGTTGCCGGAAGGAACTGAGGTACCTAGAGCTGGAGTAGAAGTGCAGTCCCGTGCAAAATGACCCAGTTGTCTGCATTTATAGCAAGCATTTGGAAAAGAAGAAAATTACAGACGAATCTGAAAAGGCTGAGCCAAACCCAAATCCACATCCAAGCATGCAGGAATAGGCTGCTCCATATCCCACATCACACAAACATGAACATCTCTGCTAGTGACCAAAAAATCCCTCTTAGGGATAAAAAACACTCTACCAAGAAGGGCTGCCAGAGAATGTATATGCAGAAGAAAAGGAGCTGGCAAATCCTTCAGTGAAACCCACACTAGACATTGTCGAAGCAGAGACTGTGCCGGATCAAAAAGAGGATCCCAAGGCATCACCATTGCCAAATAACCTGCACCACGAACTCCTCCCATGCTCGCCAATTTGAAAAACTGTCTCAATTTATGTACAGTGAGCATAATAGAAACCCTTTCCCAGAAAGATAAAAGAAGAAATTTTACCAGCATTAACTGCAAATTCAGACCAAGCATGCAAAGCACGAACTGTCATTACTCTACCCATGAAATACAGACAAACCCCCAACTGTTGGGCTTGAGAAAGGCTGGACAGAATTAGTTGGAAGGAAAGGGCACGAGAAAGTAGAAAACCCTAAGAAGAATTACTTTGAATAGATTCAAAACACAAGCAACCAAGGAGATCCTTCTAAAAAACAAGAGGAGGAAAAGCCAAAGCAGAACACTTAGGCATCTTGTCTTGGGGAACGGAGGACTGAGAGATACCATGACGTTTGCGATTATAGCAACGAATCTCTAGGTCAACATCCAATGGAGAGAGAAAGAAAAGGGCATTGAAACAGGTCGAGCAAAACAGGGCGAATCATGTACAAGCGTAGACGTTACGAGCGGCGTAAACTGCACGAACACTTGTACTGTAGATTGAACGAACGGCAACGGCATAGATTTTATAGGCGCAAACTGTACAGGTGGCATAAACTGTATGGGCATGGGCGAAAACTGATCAGACAGAGATTGTACAGGCTGAACAAGTGAAAGGGACAGAACGGCGCCAGGGAGAGACACGTCAGGCTCCATCACTCCACTCTCTCCACACACACACCAAACACTTTTTTTTTTTTGTGAAATCTTTGATTGATTATATTATATGAGTAGCAACCTCAAAATAAGGTGCTACAATTACATCAACTGAAAATTTCAGTATATGCCAAAAAGACCTCATGATCTATGCAACGGGTCTACAAGCAATCAAAGAAAGATTGTTGTAGAGAACGCCTAAAAAAGCCAAACAGAGAGAAAGTGGGATCACCAAAGACTTTACAATTCCTATATGTCCATAAAGTGCATAGTGCCTAGTAGCGAACCCAAACGAAGAAAAGATGAAACTCCAGTCTAAATGGATGAAACCCAAACAGCCAGAAGAACTTCCCAAACGGAACAGATGGGAATCTCACTCGCAAGCGCTGTCGAAGCAGATAAAAAAACTCACGAGAGCACGGACAATGCCAAAACAAGAGAGACACAGTCTCCGAAGAAGCAGAATAATTGTGGCAAAGTGCAGGAGCAATGTGTCGATGAGCTAATAGCTATCTAGATGGAAACACTCCCAAAAGAACTCGCCAAAAGAAAACCTGTTGCCGAAGCCGTACTTTATAGGCCCAAAGTTGCTGTAATCTTTTCCTCCACCACTTGGCTGGGTGATGCATTCGCCAAACAGAAGCAACTCTCTCTGAAACCCAAGGTTGAGGCAAAAGGATTTTATACAATGTAGGTACAGTAATATAAGATAGCCTCAAAGGACGAGAAGAGGACCCTGGAGAAGTCAAAGTCCAATCTTACAACCGGTCCTGGAGTTCCAAAGGAGAAATCGGAACAAAAGGCGAAAGCATAGAAGTAATTTGTTGCCACAAAGGACGATAATGAGAGCCCAATCCATATGTAGGGTTGCTAGAGAAAAGGGGAGCACAGTACCAGCATCATCTATAACATCAACAACCGAGGTGATGCCTCTAAACGAGACAAAGTAGGAACGTCGAGGTCCTGTAGAGCCAAGGGAGGCTGAAAGACTTTCAACCAGTGAATGCTTTCAGCTCTCAAAGAATTCCCAAGCAAAGATTGCTGTCCATTCCATTCCAGATGAGAAAGAACATGCTTCTAGTCAAGAAGCAAGTGGGAGACAAAAGGGAAGCCAGGCAAAGTACCATCAGTGCAGCCAAAAAAGAAATCCCATTGATCGAGTTGCCAATGACCAACCGCAGAAATACTGATATGAGTGACCAGAGTCCTAATCATAAGAGCCCAAGGCTGATCACCTTGCAGAAATTATAGCAACATTTTTCCCCTGTGGGCAAGAATATGCACATGAATATCCATGATGTTCAATCCACCATGCATCTTGGGAGAACAAATGTGATGCATTGAAAGCAACCTGAAACTTTTTCTGCCATGTTTGGATTGCCAGAAGATTTCCCTAAAGACAGACATGAAAGATGTAAGATCTTCCTTAGTGAACATGATCAATGGCAAGTAAAATTGACTATATGCCACAAGAATGGACTACACTATTCGAAGAGGAACGTGCAAAGGCCAGGTTGCCAGTTTCCAATACTCAAGCTTTTCCGAAGCTTAGCCAAAACCCAATCAGTTTGTTGTCGGCGAGTGAGCTCCCGCCCCAAAGGGTAACCAAGATTACGAACAAACTGAGTGGGTGGAATGATATCCCCGGGCCATAATAGACTATGTTAGTCTTTGGAATGCAAAGGGAGCAGCTTAGACTTCTGAAAATTAACATGAAGACCAGCTGCCAAACCATAAATAGAGAGGGCCTGGATCAAGGCACCAAGATCATGGGGCGTATTCTTCGGGGTAAAGAAAAAATCATCAGCATAAGCTTCAGCAACCATGCTGCGATTAGCATCCAATTCCAAGCCATGAAGTGATCCTCTAGCCACAAGATGATCAATATATTGCAGTATAGGATGAGTAGCAATGGCATACAATAAAGCACTGAGAGGACATCCCTGGCGGACCGAACAACAAAGAGTCCACTCATCAGAGATATCCCCAGAAAGAATGCAAGCCACATTGCTATCTCTGTAAAGCCAGCAAATAACCTACTGCATTTTTTGTCCAAACCCCAAAGCTCGCATAGTTTGCGAGATGAAATCCCATTGAACTGTGTCAAAGGCTTTTGCAATATCTACCTGCAGAGTACAACATCCTACTGCGTGTATTTGGCATATTCAATCCCAATATAAGCATTGGCAATGTTATCTGTGATATGGCGACGTGGAACAAAGCCATATTGGGAGGGATGCAACCCATCATGCAAATAACCTTTAATCCGATCAACCACCATTTTGGCAATGATCTTGTAAATGACTGGCATGAGCGTGGTTGGCCTCCGATCACCAAGTGAATCACATAGCTACTTCTTTGGAATCAGCTTAAGAAGACCCTTTTTCCATGATACAGACATCTGCTGATTTTGCCATGTTGTATTTACCATTTGCAGCAATGTGAATTTAAAAAGATCCCAGAATGCAAGAAAGAATTCAACAGTGAGACCATCCCATCCTGGAGATTTCCATCTGCCACAAGATCTCAGTGCATCAGACAATTCCCTTTTAGTGAAGGGATGTTCAAGTTCCAAAGCCTGAGCATCAGACAGAATTGGATGAAGATGCTGCAAAAGAAGCTGACATGCAGACACCACCCGAGGAGAAAGAGTATCCACATGCCCAAAATGAGTGGAGAAGTGATGCACACATAAATCAGCAAGCTTTGAACGAGATGTTGACCAAGAACCATCAGGCATCCGGATCTGACAGATATTAGCAGCCTGTCTTTTGTAGTGTAAACTCTTAAAAATTTTCTTTTGAAAGAGCAACCTTTATCCAAAAAAGCCCGTTGTCTAGATCGGGTTTCCCATTTAGCAAGCTTTCTGCGATCATTGGATTGAAGAGAGAATTGAGCCTGACATAAAGCATGCTTTCCTTTGAAGACAAAGGGCGAAGATGAGCAAGCTCAGTCAAACTCTGACAAGTAAATTTGGCATGTGCTACAGTCTCCCTTGTGGCTTGCATATAGGATTTGCCATAATCTCGAATAACTGCTTGCATCTGAGCAACAAAAGCCTGCCATGCATAATCTAAACCAACGTGTATCTGACGAGAGAGAGGCTGAATAGCATCAGAGACCAAGGCTTTAAAATCAGCATGCTCCAGATAACTATTATTAATCAGCAAAAGCCTTCGGCAAGGCAAGGAAAGCCTCAACCAAAGAGGAGCATGATCAGAATGTGTGAAAGCATGATCAACCCAAATTTGACAAGTAAAGGCATCACAATGCTGTGGATCAACCTAATACCATCTGTCCAAGCGTGCCCGATAAGAAGATTGAGCATTATGCTGAAAGGTATAGCCCAGAAGCATGGGCTGTAATTCCTTCCATAGATCAACCAGGCGCAACTGAAGCAAAAAATCAAACCATGCCTGTGTTTCAGAAGCCAACATATGAGTGTAGCCTGAGGTGTTGTCACCCGATTGAGGGGCATTATTAAAGTCACCATAAATGAAGGCATGTTGTCGCCATGGATAAGTATGCATGGCAGCCCAGATCAAAGCTCTATCACGAGAGGATTGGGGAGCATAAACCGATGCAAATTCAAAAATTTCCCCTTGAACAAGGCATTGAACAATAATCCATCTACCATAGCGATCATTGAGAGCCACAACAGGTTGAAGGTCGTGCTTTACCAAAAAAGCATACCAGAAAAGGAGTGCTCTCCAGCATAGAAGATATCATAACCAGCAAAATGGCCTATCTGACCAGCATACATATGCTGATTATGCTCTTGCAAAGCAACTATATCAGGCTGCAATTGCCTGATATACATTCAGACCAGTTTCCATTTGCGACCATCACACATTCCCTATACATTGAGAGTAACACACTTCAGATGATCAAGCATATTTACAGTTATGGGACAAGTATGTACAGCAACTAACGGGCTGTCTACATCTGCATTTCCACCTCAATGTCCAGGCCTCTGCCCTACACACACACACCACACACGCACACGCACACGTATGTACATAAGTAGCAAAACTAAACAAAATTAAACAAGTAGATGAACTCCAAAAATAGAACAAATCTTTAAAGCTCCCCACTTTGGATTTCGATTCTACTTCCAAGGATCCTAAACATACCCTAAGCCGAAATCCCAAAGCTTTAACAACTGCAATGTAAGATATGGAGGTGTCATCCTCAAGCTCACGATGGAGAAGCACCTCGTCATTTGTGATGGGACGATGAGGTCCAATAATCTGTTTCTATGAGCGTTCAAAATGAGTCATCCCCTCATATATGTAAAGATAAAGAAGGGAGACCTGAGGGCAGGCTTCTAGATGGATCTAGATATCTGAATCCATACCCTCTACCACCTTGAGTGAGAATCTGACTCTAAGCTGAGTGGAAAAGAGAACAAAGTTTTATTTGCAAATTGCAATCTCTACTATGAGAGGTTAACTCTGCAGCAAAGATGTAAGCTAGTCGTTCTATACCTCAAAAGAATTTGAATTTTAAACGTCAAAACCTTTGTAACTCTTGGGTTCACTTCCAACCCAAGTCTTCCTTATCTCTGTGCAACCTCAAAGTTTCATAAAAATCCTAAGAAACGTAGATTCATTGCAGTGGCTTGTAAGACTTCTCTGACTGATGTCTCAAAGGTTAAGTTATTTCTTCAAGCCATTTTACTGATTTTCCATTAACTTTGGAGAAACTTATTGAGAGAGGCTTATGTTCTAGTAAATTGGATTTTGAATGATTCAATGGGAGTTAGTGGCGATGAATTGATGCAGTATAT
Source organism: Dipteris shenzhenensis (assembly GCF_047967505.1). NCBI lineage: Eukaryota > Viridiplantae > Streptophyta > Polypodiopsida > Gleicheniales > Dipteridaceae > Dipteris > Dipteris shenzhenensis. The sequence continues at coordinate 28,877,837 of NC_141615.1, forward strand.
CCCCATAGGACACTCTCTTTCTTCGACCACACAGTTGAGAATGTTATATGAGCCCAGATTCGAAGCCTGCTGCAGATAACTACCTAGAGAACACATTGGGAGACCTTTGGCATCACGTTTGAAACCAACTCTAGAGGCCCTGACAGATTTCCATGACCTTCTAGCTCTCCAACACAAATGTCATTTGCCCATGGTACTTCACAGCATTAGAGTTCATTCAGCATTGCGTCTGGGGTTGCACAGAGGCCAATAGGATCTGGCAGCGCATTGCGCATATGCTTGCCAAGATGAGGAGAGGAACTTGCTACATCACTTTAGGTTCTGTGGGTTAGCTCACCACGTCAGATCCCTAGGTGTTGTACGAGGGAGAAAATTAAATCCCGATAGGACCATTTCGATCCACAGAGGAGTCCCTCAGCTTACCACCATAGACACAGCACCAGTATCTATGCATAGACCTTGCTCTCCTTCTGTAGATTCAGTCTGGGAGACTATTGCCAGTCTCATTGCATGGCAGATATGGAGATCCAGATGCAAAACGCTATAGATGGCAGCAAACTTTTCAATCACTCTCAGTTATCTGGCAGGACATTATTCACACTCTTATGAATACTTACGGTAGGGTTTAGAGCTCTCATGCACCGCAGTTTCCAGAAGCGCTTCTTTCATGAGAGAGTGGGCCCATGGTTTATTCTTCACATACCCACCACAGAGCGGCCTTCATGGCATTTCCAGTCTCGGATTCGGTTACCACCTCATTTCTGCATGATTTTGTATGAGACTCTCACAAGATTTCCTTGGATTTTTGAATTTTTAGTCATAATAGAAATTAACATTCTGGAAGGGGAGGTCGGGGGGGGCGGGGGGGTATGGATTTTACCAAAAAGAAGATCCAATACGTGGTGTGAGTTGACATGTTGGAGCGTCTGTATGTTTGTAATAGCAATTTACTGAGAAAAGCTACATTGCTAGCCTAAAATGTTATGTAGAAATTAACATAAAAACTATGCATGTCCAGTAGCCACGGCATCTGCATGAGGAAGCTCTGTCAACTATTCAACCCTGTTTGAAAGACATACTAATCCCAACCCACCAGACATTCCAAAATTCAGCCCTTCTATAAGACAGTGTCAAAATGTGATAATAAGAACAATGCTAAGTTTTTGACCCAGCCTTTTATCTTCAGTCCAGTATGGACAACAGTGCATTATTTGACAAAAAGAAAAAGACCTGGAATTCTGCAGCATTTTCAGCTTCACTTATGTAATCAAGCTCGCCAAAGAAGCCTTGCCCTAGTTCATCAGCATACAGTTTAAGATCACTCCTCCTCTTTGCAATTTCACGAAGTGCTGCCAGCTGTACATAAGAATTCCACATACCCAACATAAGGCAAAGGATCCACATAGATGATGACTAGACCTTCTCAGAGAGATGTAGCATTGCAGTCCCTCAAACAAAAGCTAAAGAAATTTTTCCCATGTAATGCAGAAAGTGGAATATTCAGTATGCCTGACACCTTTGACACCTGGCATGTCATTGTTCATGTCAGGGATCACTCACCCCCAAACGAAGAATATAGATGTCAATTGCAATTGAGTGTAAAAGGTTGGGACGTTGCACTTTCACAGCAACCTCCTGACCATCGAGTGTTAGCCCTTTGTAAACCTGCAAAGAAAGCAGAGAGACAGATTAGTTTACATGTGCAATCCTCTAATAAAGCTGCTCTAATAAGGCACAACCTCCAACCTACATGCTAAGCAACCTAGATACTGTCCTCCATATGCTTCCTTATAGTACCTGACCAAATGAGGCAGCTGCTACAGGAGTCTCTGAAAGATGAGAGAAAATCTCATTGAGAGGTCTCCCAAGTTCCTTCTCAATGATAGACACAGCCTGTGGTGTTGGAAAGGGAGGCAAGGTATCCTGCAATTCTGCCAATATCTGAAGACAGAAACCTTTATCAAAACAGGATTCCACACGGGACATTCCTCAAAATTATTGTATGAAGCTTTTCAACAGTTACACCATTCTACTGTAATAGGTACAATTCTAGCAGGCATACCTTGGCCATGTCTTGTCCCACTAAGTCTGGTCTGGTTGAAAGAGACTGCCCAACTGAAAATCCAAACACAAATTTAGAGGAATAATGTAACCAAACCCCCTATTCAAAAAAAGTCTTCAAAAAGGTCCAAAAAGAGAGGTTTCCATTTTGTATCATGCAGAGAAAACATGTTGGTGGGTTCCAGGAGTTTCTGTCAAAGCGCAAGTTCACAATTATTCCCTCTGTTACGAAGAATTATGGGGAAGCCTGGAAGTTTAAATCTTTTATGAGCACAGCCAAGTGACCTTTGATGAAAGAGGGTCCAAGCTTCACCAAAGCCTCCTTGATCAATTCTGCTCCTTTTATTCCTGCATGCTCTTCATCACCTGGAATCTGCTTCGTGAATCCTGTAATCCCTTTCAGAACCTTTTCACTCTCTATCCGGATGATGACATATCCAAATACTGCAGACACCTTAGATCATAGTCACCAAATGAGATCAGCTATAATATTATGAAACACTGGAACAAGGACAAGGAAAACAATTGCCAAGGAAAAACTTGAACATACAGAGGTAATATTTTATCATTTAAAGGGCTGTGCCAATCTTAGTGCCAAAAAGATTTGCAAATTATCAAGCTGTATATGTTCACATACACTTTCAAAAGCCATATATGAAGGCATAAGCGCTTCGTGTATCTGTTTGTTTCTCTCTCTCACGGTGGGCTTTAATAGAACCATATCATATCATCCCCCTTATAATTGTTCTGTCCTTTCTTTCTTTCTCTTTTTCTTGATACATGCCTACCACTGATAACATAGAAATCTGCATGCATATGTAAAGGCATGGTGTAGAGAAGTGAGTTCCCATGTCTTACATACATGCACATGAGTTCACATAGATCTACGTATACCCAGAAACATGCAAGAATTCATCAACTAAAAGCAGGAGTGGCAATGAAGTGTTAAACTTACTACTATGACATTCCACCAATATCATTACCGCCCAACTATGGGCTGCAGATGTCTCACACATGCATGCATATGGCATACACCCACACATTCATGATCATACATTCTTGTCACAGGTCTTCACACTTATTATTGTAATAAATGATAGATTAGACTTGATTAAGGCCCAGCGAAAGCTACAAGGGTTACGATAGATAGCACTCTGCTCCCTTGTTTCCACCGCCTTGACTCACTCCACCCATACACCCCGCTCTCTCACTCCAACTCATTGACCTCTCTTTCTCCCTCTCTAACTACTTTAGCATCTCCTACTCAAAATCCACCCTATCTCTTTTTTACATTGATATCACAGCTCCTTCACAGGCCCTATACACCTTCCTCAACCTCACCTATGCTCTTCATCTTCAACCTATTTCCTATCCACATGGGGTATCTTAAACATTTTAATCCATATCAGTGGTAGGAACTTCATCAAAAACATGGTATAAGAAAAGCCACCTGCACTACAATACAATGGACCACTATGAGCAATTTGAAGAGGGGATTAACAGCAATTTGAAGAGGGGGTTCATCTGCAAATAAGACACTCCACAAACGCCAAATACCTTATTAAAACCCTCTTAAGGTGGTGTCTGCCAAGGGCCAAGCTCACCCATGGGTCCATGTCATAAGCAATCTATGCTGTCCAAGGCCACCACCACAATTGCACTGCCCATAAGCCAAGAGATTCAGCGCCCAAGCAGCTTGCGGAAGAATGCTTTCTCAACTTCAAACTAAGAGGCTTGCCTCCACGAAGCACAACTTGAAGCTCTCCACCTATTACCCCAGGCACCTCAATGACACATCATTAGACAGAAGGATTGTTTCACCAACTATACAAGCTGTCAATAAGACACCATACATGCTTGCCACATAAACAACCATCCAGCATCCAACGTAGGCAAGTCACAACACCTATCATGTTGCATGGTATCCTGATAGCATAGGCAGGCTACCAGGATACCATGCTGACATCGTAAAGAAGGTGCCACACAGCAACAATGACACCGTGAAGCAAATGCTACAGGATGCAATGCAGGCCCCTGCCAACCACATCATGAACATCGAAATGTAGACCAGTTCCTCACATCAATAAAGCTAGATGGTGTGCCACGTGCATTGGCAGAACAAATTTACACTTTGATGTTGCTTAGACTGGATTTCCCCATCACACCATTGCTTGCATAGATGGAACTAGTGGGAAAATCCATGCTTGCAGATAGAACTTGTCCTTGCAGATACACCACCAAACAAAATGACACAAAAAAGGCAAACCAAAGGATAGAGACCCCTAGCCCACTCAACAAGAATATATAAACCAAGGATATTTGAAGTACATGATGAGCAATCACCTCTTCCCACAGGAGTAGCAGCTAGCCTTATGCAAGTGCCTTCCCAAGTCAATATGTGTGCCCTCTTGTGTAAGAGAAGCAAGGTCTGCACCAAGACACTATCTTCCCTAAAAAACAAGGACTGACATGAGTAATGAAATTGGAATGCCAAAAAAAATTTCAAACAGCCAAGAGGACATCGCTAAATTATATGCAAGTACTCCCTTTGGGGCACCCTCTTCCTTTTGAGCTTTAGTTCATAGGTCATGTGGAGTAGCATGGGCTATACATATAGTTTAAAACACCAAGAAGTCCTGCCCTAACTGGATAATCAAGCCAATTGGTCTAATCGGTTGCCCCTAGGTCAAGCTGATCCTATTGGCTGTTTAGTCAACAAGCGAGCTGAGTCCCTGTATGGGCCCAAAAAGACACTCCATGCCTAGTGGATCCCAAGACAAGCTAGGAACTAGGCCACCTTGGCACCAGAGTCTACCATAACTTCATCGATTGCCTCATCATATCCAGACATACAATATGAGCATGTCTTTGGACTAATCTATGACCCTCTCAAGTAAGACACAAGCCAATCTTATTCTAACAAGCCACAATTGAGGAGATGGGAGTCAATTTGAGAGCTTATATACCTTCATAAGATTGGAATACATCCAAACTACCAAAAAAAAATGTACATTTGTAAGACTAGAATATGTCCAATCATACAAATTTAGATTTGTTGTTGTTCTAAAGACCAAAAATTTACACTGGAAATAAAAGAGAAAACGAAAGAGAACAAAAAATAGAGGTAAACAAAAACTTTAATGGAAAAAAAAAAGATACTTAGCAAGCAAAGCAACACTTATGTCGTCATCAGTGCCCAAGCAAAAAAAAAAAAAGTAAAATGAGCAAAAGAACAAAGGACAAAAACAACGAAACAAGGGAAGAAGGGGGTTTTGAAAAGCTCAGTTTAGTTGTGTTGATCTTAAATTCCTGGTTCACATGGCTGGCATACTGCGAGAGACACTTGATGAGATGATAAACTTACAAGTCAAGGGCAAGAAGGAGCTGGAGAAGCAAGATGATACATTGCTTAGGAGGATGCTATCTCTAGGGCAGCAAGGCATCAATGCTCGCCCATGCAAACAAACACACAATTTTTTTGAAGTCTATTTGTATTTATTACACAGGAAGGGAACATGCAACTACAACATCAAGAGATGGCATTACAGGACAAGTATGCAGGATAATTCAGATCATGGGCACACAGACAGTCAAATAACGATGGCCGTAGAGACACACGGAAGAAATGAAACTTGGCTAGGGAGGGATCACCAAAGACTGTGTGGTTTCTCTCTTTCCATAGAGTCCAAAGTGCCAAATAGCAAACCCAAGTGAAAAAAAGATCATATCCCTACCTAGCAGTGTGGATCCCAAATAACCAGAAGAGCTAACCGAAGGAAGCACTAGGCAAACGTGCCCGTAGAATATGCTGCAATAAAACTAAGAACTCACGAGTCACAAGGCAATGCCAAAAGAGATGGGCCATGGACTCTTTTGGGGCCATACATCTATAAAAAGTAGCAGGAGTAATATGACAACGTGCCAAGATGGAAGACCACACAAGAAAACCTATTGGCGAAGGGAAGTTTGCAATCCCAAAGGTGTTGCAATCTTTCTACCACCACGATCCATTACATGCCATAGACCAAACACCATCTGCATTAGCTGAAAACCAAGGGGGCAGCATTAAAATCTTAGCAACTGTTATATCAGCCAGCAATAACAGATGACAGCCAGAATCATCTCCAGAGGAGCGCAGTCTTTGAGACGACGTGTGAGCTCAAGATGGGAAACTAAGTGAAAGTCATGGAGCATCTGCGATAGTATATACCAAAGGGATCTATAATGTTGTCCCAAGCCAAATTGCCTGACTATTGCAAGAAAAGGCAGCACAGTACCTGCACCATTAAGCACATCTCTCACAGTGTGGATCCCTTTCAACCAAAGAAAATACGAGCGTCTGGGCTCCTGCATGGCCAATGGATGTGCAAACACCGTCAACCAATGTTTACCCTCTGCACGCAACGAGTACCATCAAGAGCATCCCAACCATGCCATTTAAGATGAGAGAATATGTACATCCAATCGGAAAGCAAGCAGGTCACCAAAGGGCATCCCTTAACCTTGCCATCAATATGGCCAAAAAGAAAATCCCAGTGAGTTGGCCACCAATGGCCAAATGCATCAGTGGTTAAAATGACAAGTCAAGCAACGCACCATGACAACCCTTGGCTGATCCCCTTGCATAAACTCGAGCATCATTTTTCCTTTGTGAGCCAAAATGTATAAGTGAATATTTAAGAATATTTCTTCCCCCATGCATCCTTAGGAGTAGAGGTATTCTAAGGAAAATAACCTCAGGCCCTTACGACCATGCTACAACAGGCAGAAAGCCTCCAATATAGTAGACATATACCAATTGATGTCTTGCCTGGCAAACATCATCAAGGGCAAAAGAATTGTATACATGCAACCAAGATTGACCTGACTATGTGGAATCGGACATGTAATGGTCGAGTGGCTAACTTCCAATATTCGAACTTCTTTTTCATCTTGGTGAGGACCCAATCAATTTGCTGATGATAAGTAACTGATTACATTCTCCCAAGGCCATAGAATGTGATGCTAGTCCTTTGCATGCAGTGGTAGAAGCTTAGATTCTTCTAAATTCACCTGCAGGCCAGCTGCCAAACCATACAACGATAAAGCATGCGAGAAAGATCTCTCTCTGTGTTCTTGGGAGTGAAGAAAGAGTCATCAGCATCTGCTTGTGCATCATCAACCTCCCTCCATGCATCTCTATTCCATGCATCATCAACCTCCCTCCATGCATCTCTATTCCATGCAAGCTACTTGTAGCAACAAGGTGATCCATGTAAAGAAGCATCGGATGAGTAGCTATTGCGTATAACAATCCACTGATAGGGCATCCTTGACAACTGAACGACGAAGATAGATTCCAAGAGAGAATGCCAACAGCTTTACTATCATAATACAGACAATAAATAATGTGCTGCATCTTTTTCCCAAACCCTCGCAATTGCATAGTCTGCGAGATGAATCCCATCGCATAGTGTCAAGAGCTTTGGCGATATCCACTTGTAACAAGAGAACATCTTGTTGATTGTAGTTTGCATATTCTATCCCAATATAAGCATTAGCAATGTTACCCATAATATGTCTACGGGATACGAATCCATACTCGTGCAGGAAACCTTTGATACGGTTGACCACCATCATAACAACAAGCTTCATAAGTGTTATGGGCCTTCAATCAACAAAAGAGAGAATAGTTTTACCAACCCATAAGTGTCATGGGCCATCAATCAACAAAAGAGAGAATAATGTTACCAACCCTTTTATCCAACTAGGAGGTATGTGCTGAGTTTCCCATGCATAATTGATTATATGTAGCAATCTAGGTGAAAGGACATCCCAATATTCAAGGAAAATCTGTACAGTGAAACCATCCCAATCCAGAGACTTCCATTTGTCGCATGACAATATTGCATCTCTCAATTCTCGCTCTTTAAAAGGTGCCTCAATCTGCATGGCCTGTTCATGGGACATAATTGGACACACATGCCAAAGAATCGTCATGTCGTCGATAATACATCTTGTGACAAGAAAGCAACATGCCCGAATTGTTTGGCATGGTGGCTCACACAAGCCTGGGCTAATTGTCCCCTTAAGGTGGTCCAATTACCATCAACATCTTTAACCCGACAAAAGTTTTCACATCGTCTTTTTATGGTGCAGGCTTTTGAAAACTTCCTTAAAGGAGCAGCCCTTATCTGAAAAATCTATTGGCCTAGCCTCGGTTTCCCATCGCTCAGTTTTTCTACGATCATGCCTAACATAAATGAGCAAGAGCTCCATAGGAGATAAATTCCAAGCGACTTGTCTCTCTCAAAACCGGACAGATGTTTTCAGCCTTGGTAACATCCTCCCTAAGATGGTGCATGTAATTATTCCCATATTCATGAATTACACACTGCATACGAGTGATAAGCGCAAACCATAGCACCATCACCACGGAAGGGCGCTGCTCCCGCTGCCCGCCATCGCCACCCCGCCTCTAGCCTCCCCTCCACCTCCTCATCGCCTCACCCCTCACCCCCACCCCCGCCTCGGCTGCCATTCCGCCTCGCCTCCCCTCCACCTAGGCCACCACTCCGCCCCGCTGCCTCTCCGCCCTCCTCCCGACGCCTCCCCCGCCTGCGCCTCCCCTTCCGCCTTCCGCTCCACCTCCCCGCTCAACTCCTCCTTCTCTCCCCCGCCTTCTTTTCACCGCCCTCTCGCCCCTTCACTCCTTCATCCCCGCCTCCCCACCTTTTTTCGCCCCCCCCCCCCGGCTTCCTTCCGCCCTCCTCCTGACCCCCTCCCCCCCCCCCCGCTACTTCTTAATCCCCCCCCCCTCCGCTTCTCCCTTTCTTCCACCTTCTTCGCCTCCGCCCTCCCGCATTGTCCATTCCCCCTCGCCCCACCTCCCCTTTTCCCTCCTTTCTTTACCAGCAACAGGAGCATTCGTGTTTGTCAAAAGGAAGAGGATCTTGGTGGAAACCTTTGGTCTGGCCAGAGGGGCTCTATGGCAACACCCTCGAATCCCACAGCCGTTAAGGTCCTTTCTCCAGCCGACAAACAATAGGTTCAGCAAGCAGTTCAGTCCCTTCAGAACAAGGCGATTGTGGGCACAATTGTGGACCTCACACCCACAAGGCGACAAGTGTGAGAGTGGATCCATGCGAGCTTGGCACTAGAGGGCGACCACATTCAAGAGGTCACCATCTATGGGAGAGGTGTTTTCCTCATCCAGCTGAGCTCCCCCGATACAGCCTTGACACTAGTGGAGCAGAGCCCCATCCTCCTTGGCCCGCATCTGGTGTACCTCTTTCCGTGGTACCATGGCTTTACAGTGGAGGACATGGACATGACACACCATATTTCCCGTTTCCCGGTTACGCTTCACTTCCCAGGGCTCCCAAAGAAGTACAGAGCCATCCTCCCCTCCATTGGTCAGGCATTTGGCACAGTGCTCGAGTCTCCGCTAGATTTGGCCGCAATGGTGGTAGCAAATGACAGGGTTCCCAAGATCAGACTGGTGGTTGATAGCCCAGAGTCCCTCCTCGAGTTGATTCTTCTAGAGACCCTTAAAGGAGGTACACTTCGCCAGCGAGTGGAGATTTATGGGTTACCAGGCCAATGTCTCCGTTGCAGACTGATGGGTCACCTTGCCAGAGATTGCTCGCTTGGCATTGGCCAAGTGCCTCCCCCCAACCCCCGCAGAGCAAGCAGAGTCAGCAGGCCCGAGTCCAACGCTCTCTCAGGCAGGAGCTTCAGGAGTCTCAGATCCCATGGGTTACCCCCTTAAAAGGGGACTAGACCCAGGTTAAAAAGAAAAAGAAACCAAGCAAACAGGCCCGCAAGCGCTACAGGCAGAGGGCCAATCGCAGAGAGAGGGACAGGGTTGACCAAGAGGCCTCGAAGGAGGAATAGCAAGAGCCACCTCCCCCAGCGGCGACAGGGGCCACCGCCCATCCAAACGATCCTCCCACTTCGGAGGTTCAGTCTCCGCACTCACCCTTGCAGCAACAGCGAGCCCTAGGAGCTCCAAATGCGGCGATGGCGGAAACCGCGGACGCTAGCCCGACAGTGGCTGCAAAGGAGCAGATCCAGAGCCCCGACGAGCCTGATCGGCAAGGGGGCCCGCGGTCGTCCTCCCCCTCCCCCTCTTCCTTTCACCCTCCTCCTTCCCCTCTAGGGTTCCCCCCGCCCCTAGCTTACCCTGCTTTGATCACTCTCACCGCCCGCCCCCTCCCTCCGCCCCCCGCGCCCCTACCCCCGCCGCCCCCCTCTCCCTCTGCAGCAAGTTCTTCTGCCTCGACACCCCTACCAGAAGGTAAGGGAAAGATGGCGCCCCCTTCTGCTCGCAACAACCGGCCGTTCAGGGAGGGATCCTAAGGGACGGGGCTCGTCTGCTCGGTCAACAGCTCCCAACCTCTAGCCTGGGCGTCCCTTACCACAGGACTTCTGAAGGTTAGGACCCTAGAACTATCTGGAGATTCCGGACTCATATCCTCTACCACTAGAGGTAACGCTCATGGTCCTTCAGCCCCGGAAGGAGGGTTTGATCAATACAGTGGGATCTCAGACACACCCCATTTGGAGATTCCAGATTTGCCTCCACAGGGTTGGAGAAGTGGTCCCCAAAGGTGTTCGATGCTATTATGGGAGATCAGATATCACGCATGATGGACCAGTAGATGGGGCCACAGGGACTAGACCTTTGGCACGCCCATGGTGCGGAGGTGAACTTTCAGCTGAGCTTCACACGCGAGGAGCCGGTGTATGGTTTGACGGTAGGAGTTATGAGATTGCCACTGGAGGCAAAGGTGGAGTAGGCATAATTCTGGCCCCTCCAGAAGTGTGCAGAGCTGTTCGGGGTGGAAGTGTCCTTCATGATGAAGTGGGCATGGAAGATCGGTATTAAGCCAGTACGTCGCTGCACAGACACGGACTATTCACCCTCCAAACCCCCGACAAAGTCACATAAGGCATTGTTTGTGGAACACGCACCCAATCACAAGGAAGCCTTGTTCTTGACACCCCCGTCCTCATGAGCTGGACCATAGTGAGTTGAAACGTGTACGGGCTCCACGACCGTGTTCGTAGCCAACCGCAATATCTGATACTCCGACAGGAGTTGCAAAGGGCAGTGGTAGGGCGGGCAGTGGACATCCTTTTGATTCAGGAGCACATGTTTTCAGCCTCAGACATCAAACGGCGTCATCACCTTCTCCCAAGGAGAGGTCCAGAGGATTGGTCCCCTGCAGTACGACGGAGCGGAGGGGTCTGCATCTCAGTCTCACAGTCTTTGGCTCCAGAGCTCTACGATCAGGGCGAGCTCATTCCAGGACAGCAGTTTGGATGGGAGTTCGGACGGGAGAGTCCAGGATTGGGATCCTGAACGTGTATGCCCCAACGTGTAGATAGCACAGCCCAACCTTTTGGAGGACGCTGTCAAAGTGTCTTCCGGATGTAGACTCCTGGATTGTTGGAGGTGGCTTCAACAACCTGGAGTTCGGGGAAGACAAGCAGGGCGGTGCCTCTTTCTCTGAGATGCCAGTAGTAGAGCGTAGAACCTCGGAGCAATTCATTTTCATGATCAATGGCAGAGACCCGTGGAGAGAGCCAGATTTCAATAGGACACCGGGCAGCCTCCTCTTCTCCTTTGGATAGAGGAGACACCATGGATTGCTTGAGACTAGATCGTTTCTATGTTGGGGACTGGGCACTACACAGAGGCGGCTCTATCAAGATTTTGGCAGGTATCACAATGTCAGACCACTCTCCAGTAGTACTTCACTTGGATCAGCCCCGCCGAGGTCTCCCCCAGAAGGGGGTCCGCATTCCAAAGGACCTCTTGCACGACGAGGAGATCCAATAGGTCATGGCAAGGATTTGGGAGCAGTCAGAGATGACACCGTGCCAGGGCTGGGCTGCGTGGGTGGCCGATGCGATTCGAAGGAGCAGTGAGGAGTTGTAGGCTCACGCCCTTAGGCGGAGGAGGATCCTTTAGGAGCGTGAGCGGGCTTTGAGGAGAGACCTTGCCTCCATCGAGCGGCTCAGGGAGCAGGACCAAGGTTCTGAGTGGCTTAACGACAAATTTGAGAGCGCTCGCCTTGAGTGTCAGGACATGGAGATTCAACGGGTTGAGTTCTCCTACCACTCCTCCCGGGCCCGATGGGTGCAACAAGAGGACAGGATGACGAAGCAGTTCTTTCATACCACTGGGCCCCGATCGGCAGGCACACAGCTGCAGTGTCTCCAAGATTCGCAGGGCATCATGCACACTGACTCGCTAGAGATTCTAGACCTAACCACGGGTTTTTACAGCCAGCTCTTTCAGACGGAATGGATGACCCCAGCTGGTCTTGTGGCCCGAGATGTAGTCTGAAATTACGTTCTGACAGTAGTCTCGCAGGATTTATGCAGCAGACTTAAGGAGCCTTTCACAGATGAGGAGCTCTAGGAAGTCCTTAAGGCTCTCCCGACCCAGAAGTGTCTGGGTGAGGATGGCTTGACTCCAGCCTTCTTCCAGAACTTCTGGGAGATTATCTCCACCCCTTTCTGTTTAGCTTGCCAGGAGATTTTTGAGACAGGCCCTCTCCCTCGGTCCTTGGGCAAGGGATGGATTTGTTTGATCCCGGGGGAGATAGATCAGACATCCGACAGTGGAGACCGATCACTCTGCTTGATACTGCATACAAGATCCTCGCCAAGGCCTTGAGTTTGCAATTACGGCCCCATCTTGCCGACATCATTCATGACACACAGACTGGGTTCGTCCAGGAGCGCAGCATCTTGGACAACATCTTCACATTCTAGGAGGCACTGGATTGGTCCAGGGAGGAGCCACAGCCGCTGGCCGTCCTCTTGTATTTTGAGAAGGCCTACGACAAGGTGGAGTGGTCCCTCCTAGAGGGTACTATGCAGAGATTGGGTTTCTCAAACAGATGGGTCAGAGGAGTTTCAACGCTCTCTGCAGGGATCTCTAGTCAGATGCTTATCGGAGGACACACGGACGAGGCCTTTGCTCTCGCTCGATCCGCCAGGGCTGCCCACTCGCTCCCTTCCTCTTCTTGTTTGTGGCGAAGGCTTTGGGCTACTACTTGAGATCACAGGTGGCGGGCCTCACAGGGTTGAGGCTCCCAATCAGACAGGAGGAGGAGCTACTTGACTCCGAGTTTGCAGATGGCACGGCCTTGTATGTTGAGGGCACCACAATGAGTCTGGAGAGAGTCAGGGGCGCCCTGACTATCTACTATGAGGCCTCGAGTGCACGGATCAACTGGACAAAATCCATAGGTTTCTTCATAGGCTTTGAGGAGACACAGAAGATCTATGAGTGGGGGAGTGACTTTGGCTTCATATACCACGGGGCCAGACAACGAGATACCTCGGATGCTAGGTTGGTATTGGCATTACAGCAGAGCAACAGATCGCCCCGGTCCTTGAGAGTGTTCGGCGCAAGCTTCTCTACTGGAGCTCGGCCAAACTGTCTCTACTAGGTCGCGCCTTAGTGGCAAACCAAGTCCTTGCCACGGCCTGGTATATCGCCTCCTGCTAGTGCTTTCACGGAGGATGCATTGGGCAGCTCCGACAGTTGGTACGGAACTTCCTTTGGGCAGGTTCGGACGGCAAGAGGAACACTAGAGCCCAAGTAGCTTCGCAGACGGTGATCATGATGCAGGCACTGGGAGGCTTCGGTATCATTGATCCGGAGATGCAGAGCAGAGAGCCCTCTTGGGCAAGTTGGTGGTTCATGGCCTCACCCCAAGTGCAGAGCCTTGGAAACTCCTCTTACAACGAGGGCTTCTAAGGAACACCCCATGCACTAGGGGACAGTGGCAACCTTCACACATATGGATCTTCTCAAAGACCCCCCTTACGAGGAAGGGTTCCCCCTTGATGAGGAGGGCCTGGCAGAGACTAGCAGGGGGTCTCGTTCGTGCTCTGCCCAGATGCAGAGAGGAGTTTGAGCGTCAGCCCCTTATGTGGCACCCAGAGATCAGAGATCAGGAGGGACGTATGCTCGGACAGCGGACTCACATTGGTTGGGCACAGTGGGACAGTCGTCCAGCAGGGTCCTTTGGCCGTTGGAGCAAATTACCCATGGAGGCAGAGGCAAGGCTTGACACCCTAGCGCATCTGCAAGAGGTAGGGCAGCGGATGTGCAAGATTAACTTAGCCATTCCTGAGTCTTGGTGGGAAGGACTTCGCATATGGAGAGGCAGCAAATGGTTGGGGCAATTTTCCCGTACTGGTGTTCCCTTGAGGATGTTGATGTAGCGAGGCAGCACACACCCCGGCTTCTTCCGTGTAGGACCTCGAGGCCTGCTTCAGCCACTCACTGAGAGAGACCCCGAGATCGATGGGAGTCTTGATGGGATTCACTGGCAGATGATCAAAGTAGTGGGACGTTTGGGGAAGGAGTGGCACATTGACCCCTCCCAGTATCTCAAAGCAGGACGCCCTAGACGGCGCCTTTGGCTGTGGGAGGATAGACCCCTAAGGGAGGTCCAATGGGATCCGGGAGAGTGGTTTTGGCCCTCCAAGGGCGGCCTAGCCGAGCAGGTGGATGAGGTGCCCTTCTTTTCCTACACCACACAGATTGGCAGGAGGCTTCAGATGGACTCATCGAGGTGGACCCTCTCCAGGGAGAGGCATTGGTTGACCCAGAGAGTGCCTCGGGATGTTCGCTCCAGGTTTTGGACGCGGTTGTGGTCCAGTTTGCAGCCGAAGAAGATTTCATACTTCTTATGCCTGGCCGCCCACGGAGGCTTGCCCATCGGACCATGGTTGTGGAGCAGACACGAGTGGAGGGACAGTGCCATTGTTGCTCCAATGGTGTCCTGGAGACTATCCCGCACTGCCTCTCGAGCTGTCGCAACGCAGCGAGTTTGGATGGGAGCCCTCTAGATCATGACACGTATGCAGTCTTTTCAGAAAGACTATACGTGGGGGATGGTGGCCTGGTTGACAGAGGGAGGACATGCGTTTCATATTGATGAGATCTCTCCAGCCTACCGGATACAGGATCAGAGCATCCAGAGGATAGCACTCCACGAGGCAATCCCTCCTGACAACCTAGCTCCTCCTAGGGAGGACAGCGTTTGGGAGGTGGTAGCCAGCATCACGGCATGGAACATTTGGGTGGCTCATTGCATTCTTGTGATGGGTGAGCACCCGGTTCCACCCTCGGCTACCCTAGTCACCATCTGGCAGGACATCATATACACACTACGGTCCACCTAGGAGCGTGGGACTCCAGTCTCCAAGGCGACTATCGAGAGGCATGCTCGTTTCTGCAAGGCTTGGCCTGCACGAGTTTTCTACATCTTCACCCTGGGAGGGATTCGTTGGTTGTATAGTCCCCCCACTTGGCTCTTAGCCCCAGTGCCAAAGATCCCCTAGGCAGTGAGCTGGGTTTCTCTGGAGCAGGCCGGTTCTTTCTTTCAGCCTTTCCCGTTTTTTTCCATACTCAGCACCTTCGGGGCTGCTGTCTTGTTTGAAAGCTTTCAAGCATTAATAGAAGGTTCCTTTCTTTGAAAAAAAAAGCACAAACCAAGATTATTCAACATCTATCAGACTCTATGCCCAAAGAGGTGCAAACAAACCACATCCTTATACGCCTCATGCTGCAAATAAGTATTATTTACAATAAAAAGCCTTTGATCAGCCTGTCTATCATTTTGCATCTCATGGAAAGATAGCTTTAACCAAAGTGGAGAATGATCCGAGTGTAGATTTGCATAGTCCACCCACAAGTGGCAAGTAAATGCATCATCTTGGTACACATTAACAAGTTGATTGTGCATTACGCTGAAAAGTATAACCCCGCATCAAGGCTTGTGCTTCTTGCCATAGGTATGCAAGGCTCAGCCGAAGCAGTAGCTGAGTCACACTCGGAAGCCAAGATATGCGTATGACCAAAGGTATTATCCCCTTGCTATGGAGCATTATTACAATCCCCACAAGTAAAAGCATGATGTCTCCACAGATACTACTCCATTGCATGCCATATCGATGCTCTAGATGCGAAGATTGCGGACCATATCCAAAGGCAAACTCAAATATCTCCCCATGTATAAGGCATTGCATGACAATCCATCTATCTTCTCGATCATTGAAAGCCACAACAAACTGAAGCACGTGGCACAAGAAAGCCTGATGTCCCCCATAAAAAATATCATATCCAACAAAATGCCCCATACAGCTTGCATATGCATGCTGGTTATGCTTGCAGAGCGACTATGTCAGGCTGAAATTTATTAACATACGTCCATATAAGTTTCCATTTTCATATGCCGCATAACCCTTGCACATTATAAGTCAAGCATTTTATTTGTTCTAGCACATTTACCAATATTTACAGATGCTATCTCCCAGCAAAGACATTCAAGACTGCATGTCCACTTAACGATCCATCATATGACCTGGTGTGACACCACATCATGTTGAGTGGGCAAAAAAAAGAGCAACATCATCTTCCGGGAATAAAATATGATGCTCAGTCACTTCAGCCCAAGTAATGCCTATACCAGAATTCTCAGCACGAGTATGTACCAATTCAAGTGCAAGGTGGAAGGGTCTTCCTAAACATAGCTCGTTTTTTTGGGGATTGCCAACCATCATTAGAAACTTTTTCCTTGGCTTTTGACTGAGTAGCAGTAGACATCATACCATTAAGCTTATCAGCATCAATGATTTTCCAACAGGTAACTTGCAAAGCCAAACACACTCTACAGTAGCTGTGAAGGCTACCCTTTACCTACTTCACAACACAGAGTAGCAACGGTAGGCTCCTTGTGGAGCAACAAACTGTACCCTACATAAAAGGCAGATCTGTCATGTATTTTATTTATGAAGGATCCTATGATTTGCTGAAAAAAAGAGGACTCATCGGTCAGAGATTCTGTATCTTTGATTTCTCCATGAGTGAGAGAGAGAGAGAGAGAGAGGAGCAAGTCCATACATATAAAAAATAAAATATTTCATACACATAGACGCTCATCGTGACTTCCAAGTATGTATACAATACATACCGATAGGTTACAGCATTAAACTTAACACCCCCCTCATCTCAACTAGAAAAATCATCGCCTCAAAGCAGAGGTACAACAGAACGTGCCTGCAGTTGATTAGAGCATTCTCACTGCTTTTTTACCTGAAGGATCCGAAATAACAAGACGTGAGGTCGCCTGTTAAAATAATCTGCAATCATCTCCGGTTCATATGACTGTTTCAATGGGATGCGCCAAGCCATAAACCAGCCTATAGTATTGTTAATATGCCCTTTTAAAAACTTTGCATCAGCAGCCAAAAGCTCCAAACCTGACAAATCTGGAAAGAGATCATAGATACGTCATCAACATATCGGGACCAAATCCTCTGAAAGCATTATTTTTCATAGCCGTAGTTTTCCCTCGATTACACTTTTCAAAAGAAAAGTGTTCTTAGAAAATCTGATAAATTGAGCAAACAGACATATTTTAAAGAAAACATATTCTTAGACTAACTGACAGATTCTTTCACATGGCACGGACACAACATTGTACTGTAAATTCAAGCACTGTAAGTCAGATTACTACATATGCTTATTCATCCATAAAGGGTCTTTGAGGCTGAAGTTAAAGCCCTACAAATTGAATTTGTACAAGCATCTTTTATGGCTGGGATGAGGGACTCTCCTTCGGGTTGAAAATATACAAGGGTAAAGTATATCAAGGCTTGTATAGAGGGATACTTCAAGGTATATCCCCATAGAAGACCAAGAATTGTCCACCCATGATGAAAGGGGCCTGTACAGGCCCTCAAATGTCCCAACCAAATCAGCAGGAAGTATCTGTGTGTGCTGACCAGTGCACCAAGATAGCAAACTGATGCATGCAAATAAATATGAGCACCAGGACATGAGGATGCTTTGTCCCTTCGGGGCTTGTCTGCCCATTCCTTGACATGTATACTTTAATATACTGTGCATTGCCTGTGGAGACACTGATTACAGAGCACCATGTTGTGTTACCTTCAAATTCTTCTTATTGCATGCAAGTTATTATGCGAGTCCTTCACCTAGTCACTGGTTCAAGACCATATACCTATACCTAGATGAATCCAGGAACATTCCCAAACTCATCCTCTAAAAACACAACATAGTGCAGTTTCAATCTCACGATAGTCACTCATAAGATTGAAAACCATAAACTCCACGCATAGCAGGGACTAGCTACTATGACATCCCCACTGACGTCATCAACGCCCAACAGTGGGTGTAGACCATAGTATAAAAGTATACTCTCTTTTTTTTTTTTTGGTGAAAGCAGATGACTATATTAACATAAAATCAATGTACATGACATTTGACTCCAAAGGAGAGCCCAATGAAAGAACTCAAAAACAGTGAGAAAACACTTCAAGGCTAGTAGCATCCAAGTCTCTTGCAGCAAAACTATCATATAAGGATTGCTTGAGAGACATTCTGAATTAAATATATGTCTGAGAAAACTGTTGACCCATCCTGGAATGCAGTCTCTATGTCCAAATGGTCCATAGTACCCAAAAGCGAGTCCAGTGAAAGAAGAGGAGGAATGGAGACCTCTGAGATGAGAAGCATCCAAACATCCAGAAGAGTTTCCCAAATCGGATAGAGGGAAACCGAAGCCGCAGCAAATGGGAAACATGAGTGATCAATATGCGAGAGTGTGGGCAAGACCATAAGAGGTGAGGAACTGTCTCACGGTGACTCACATACAAATCCACACACCCACACATACTTGAGCATCCTTTTTTTCAAAATCTTCGTACTGAGTTTCTGTCAGCACTCCAGAGGTGAAGGGCAAACTCAGCCATGACGAAGGCTAGCACTAAATCAAAAAGTAGTCCAAATCTCTTCATTCAAGCTACAACTGCTTGTGAAGTCTAAACGATTTCATTTTAGTCTCTCCCAAACGAGCATCTAAATCGAAATCTAGCTGATAGGGCAACGCACGATTTGAGATAGAAAGAATTATCGCAATACCAGCAGGCCGCAACTTGGACGAAAACTTCACAAGGTGAAATTTGCATGTCCGCTAATACGACAGAAGCATATGCCTAGATGAATCCAAGAACATTCCCAAACTCGTCCTCTTAAAACACAACATAGTGCAGTTTCAATCTCATGATAGTCACTCATAAGGTTGAAAACCATTAACTCCATCACCCATAGCAAGGACTAGCTACTATGATATCCCCACTGACGTCATCAGCACCCAACAATGGGGGTAGACCATAGTATAAAAATATGCTCTCACACATACAAATCCACACACCCACACATACTTGAGCATCCGTTTATACAAAGTCTTTGTACTGAGTTTCTGTCAGCACTCCGGAGGTGAAGGGCAGACTCAGCCATGATGAAGGCTAGCACTGGTTCAAGACCATGCTTCTCTTTTGTGGACAATTTTAATCTCTAGGTAAGCAAAAAAGAGAAGACGTGTGATTTGTGCTGCCTTGGGAGGAACCCAAAGTTGTTGTAGATCCCTTTTTGGTGCCTGTTTCAAGCCCATTCGGAGTGACACAAGAATTGTGACTACTCTCCTGAGATCTAAGAGAACCTCCCTAGTATCTTAGAGCAAGGATCCATGTGTGATCACTATGATCTATGACAGGAGGAACCAGGGCACATGATCTGCTAAGGTTGGTTTACAAGGGTATTGCAAGATGCTAACAACGTTATTTAAGTATTTGGTTACTTTCATTGGTGACTACACCAGAACAGTATTTATGTGCATTATGCAGAAGATGTCCAAATATCCATATCATTCCGAGAAATGGCATAAGCTCAAAGAATATACCTTTGTAAGACTAGAATAAGTCCAATCATACAAATTTAGAATTTAGAATAAGCTCAAAGAAGGAGAAAGCTGAAATGCTCAAGAAGAGAGGACAGGAAAGCATATCTCTCACATAGCTTGTAGAGTTTTAAAGAGAATGGCATCATGAGGCAGTTTACCACTAGAGAAAGAACCGTGAGGGTACCCAAAGTATGTTGCAAACCAAGAGTTCAGCAAATTCATTTTGGGCAAAAGAACCAGCAAACAGCCATATATGTCATTCATGGATTGGAATCAAGCCTATAAAGGCATGATGAATTAAAGTCATTTGAACTTTATAGAACCACCTCCCTATAAAGACATCATTGGTTGCAAATGAGTTTACAAATTCAAACTCCATGTAGATACCATAGTTGAAAGATGTAGAGGAAAGTTCTAAGTGGTTGCAAAAAGTTACTCTCAACAGCAACGAGTAGATTTTAAGGAGCCTTTTGCACCAATGATCAAAATAAAGACAATTTAATTGCTCTTGTCAATTGCACCCACATTGGATTTCTATGTTCATTACAGGGTATACATCCTTTAACGATACAGAGTTAATTAAGATAAAAGGGCAAGTAGTCAATCATGATGTCATTGTGTTGTTTGACTCAGCGTCAACGCACAATGTAATTAACTCCAAGCTTGTAAAGACGCTGAAATTAAAGACTAGCCCATCTAACTATGC
This sequence comes from Dipteris shenzhenensis, assembly GCF_047967505.1. Classification (NCBI taxonomy): domain Eukaryota; kingdom Viridiplantae; phylum Streptophyta; class Polypodiopsida; order Gleicheniales; family Dipteridaceae; genus Dipteris; species Dipteris shenzhenensis. The sequence continues at coordinate 28,898,384 of NC_141615.1, forward strand.
ATATACAATCAGAATGGCAGACGGAAGTTCAACTGAAGTATGAGACTAAAGGGTTACCCAGTTGAAACTTCGAATTCAGAACTATGCTGAGAAACTTGATTTTGAAATGACAAAGCTTGCTCATGCAGACATAGCCCTGGGTAAGGCTTGGCATTCTAGAAAGAATCCAGCCATAGATTGGAAAAAGCACATTTATTAATTCAAGATGAATGATGTGGTGTATGTCTTATGAGGTGAAAAAGATATACCTCAAGGACCGTTGGTTTCCGTAATGGAAGTTCGAAAAGCTCAAGAAGAGTGTTTGTTTCTTTGTACAGCATCGGTAGAGCCGATTGATGGTCCTTCGGCTAGTACTCATGTTACCCAAAATGGAGAGATGGCCAAGCTGACTGATCAAATAGCAGAGGAGTTCTCTGATTATTTTAGGGATGAGTTACCTTATGGGTTACCTCCAAAGCGGAGTGTTCAGCATAAGATTGAACTAATCCCGGGAGCAGAACCTGTAAATAGACCTCCCTATAGGTTAAGTTTTACCGAAGAAGCGGAGGTACGAAGACAACTGGAAGGATACCTCAAGCTGGGGCAAAATCAACCCAGTTTCTCCCCTTTTGCTTCGCCACTGATATTTAAAAAAAAGAAAGATGATACTTTTCGCCTCTGTATAGATTACAAAGCATTGAATAATATCACTATTAAGCACACGTATCCGATGGCTCGGATGGATGATTTGCTAGATGCATTACATGGGGCTGTAATTTTCAGTAAGATAGATCTTAAATGTGGCTACCATTAGATCGGTATTAGAGCCGAGGATGTGCATAAAACCGCTTTTAGAAGCAAGTTTGGACATTATGAGTTTTTGGTAATGCCGTTTGGACTTACCAATGCTCCAGCTACATTCGTCATGCTTATGAACGATTTACTACGTCCGTATATCGAGAAGTTTGTAGTACATTTTATTGACGACATTCTTGTTTTCAACAAAAGTATTGCTAAGCATCTCGAACACTTAAGAATAGTGTTCAGTACTTTGAGGAAAGCCAGTCTTTATGTAAATAAAAAGAAAACCGTACTGTGTATGGTAAGACTTGAATATTTAGGATTCATTTTTACTCCTGAGGGGGTAGAAATGGATCCAAAGAAAGTGGCTGCGATACTGACTTAGCCAATCCCTCAGAGTTTGACCGCTTTGCTATCATTCTTGGGATTTGTCCAATTTTATCGAAGGCATATCAAAGGATATTCCGAAATAGTATCACCATTGACTGATCTGACCTCAGATAAAGTACCTTTTACATGGGGACAGAATCAACAAGAGAGTTTTAACACCATAAAAGAAGCTGTGGTCTCAGGACCGGTGTTAAAAATAGTTGATCCCCAGAAACCGTTTTTCCTTGAAACCGATGCAAGTGGCATTGCGGTAGAAGCAATTCTCCTCCAAGAGGGAAGACCAGTAGCCTTTGAAAGCAAGAAGCTTTCTCCCTCTCAACGAAATTGGCCAACTCATAAACTAGAGTTGTATGATGTTGTCCATGCTCTGAAAACATGGAGACATTATTTATATGGATCAAAGTTTTATGTTAATGTTGATCATGATACTCTGAAACATTTTTGTAAACAACCTAACTTGAGAGGCCGCCAAGCTAGGTAGTCAGAACTCATGCAGGAGTTTACCTTGACGATTCGATACCGAAGAGGAAAGGATAATAAAGTTGCTGATGCATTGTCACACATTATGCATAATATGAGTTTCACGGTATTAGAGAGTGATCTAATGATCGAGATTAGAGAAACTCAAAAAGTAGACGAGTTCGTCCAGAGCCTTTGGCCTAAGGCTCATGTATTTAAACCCGGGGAAAAGGATGACCTAGCATCCAGAAAAGGCCAGACTTATGCAAGATATACCATAAGAGATGGTATGCTGAAAAGAAATGGCAAGGTAGTAGTACCTAATCAGAATGATCTCAGGCAGAATGTCATTCAACAATGCCATGATAGCCCATGTGCGGGACATCCAAGAGTCGAGAAGACATATGATCTCGTGAAGCGAGATTTCTTTTGGCCAAAGATGAAAAAGCATATTCATGAATATGTGACACGTTGTTTTTCGTGTCAGGTAAATAAGGCAAATCGGGTGAAGCCACCCGGACTTTTACAGCCTTAGGAAATACCACTAGGTAGGTGGGAGAGCATTTCCATGGACTTTATTGTAGGTCTGCCTACGACACAAGGTGAATATGATTCTATCCTTGTGATAGTTGATCGTCTTACCAAGCTGGCTCACTTCATTCCAACTAGAGAGTCTGTTAGTGCCCCACAAGTGGCGGATTTGTTTATTAAACATATATTTCGTTTGCATGGATTACCCAAATCCATAGTGTCAAACAGGGATGTCAAATTTACCAGTCATTTTTGGACTGCAGTGTTTGAGACACTAAGGACTGAGTTGGAAATGAGTAATGGGGATCATCCCAAAACGGATGGTCAGACAGAAAGAATCAACCAAATTTTAGAGGATATGCTTAGAGCATATGTACCATTGAGGCAACATACATGGGACAAGTGGTTGCCATTGTTAGAATTTACCTACAATGCAGTGTTTGAGACACTAAGGACTGAGTTGGGAATGAGTAATGGGGATCATCCAGAAACGGATGGTCAGACAGAAAGAATCAACCAAATTTTAGAGGATATGCTTAGAGCATATGTATCATTGAGGCAACATACATGGGACAAGTGGTTGCCATTGTTAGAATTTGCCTACAATGATAGAAAACATTTCTCTACAGGGTTCAGTCCGTTTGAGCTGAACTATGGTTATAGACCAGCGAATCCAACTACATTTGGAGTACCTCAGAAAGTGCCTAGTGCCGCGAACTTTGTGGTTCAGATGCGGGAGATGCTAGCACTTGCGAGAGCTAACATCTGCCAAGCTATGGATAGAGCTAAGGCGTATGCAGATGAAAACAGATCCGTTAGAGAATTTAAGGAAGGAGAAAAAGTTTTTCTCAGAGTTCCTTCGCACTCAAAGTCTTAACTGCAGGAGAGTGTGCTAAGTTATCACCCCGATATTGTGGGCCGTGGTTAATTCTAAAAAGAATAGGCAAGGTGGCCTATAAATTAGAATTACCATGGGGTTGTAAGGTGCACCCAGTGTTTCATGTTTCTCGTTTAAAGAATTTTTTGCATACAGGTGACTCACTAATCAAGGGTGTTGTTTTGTTTCAGGAGATAGAGGATAATGCAGGACGCAAACCAACAAGAATACTAAACCGAGGAACAATGCAAGTACACAATCAGTAGATACCCACAGTGTTGGTTGCATGGCATGGTTTACCTCTATCAGAAGCTACCTGGGAATCCGTATACCAGTTACGGAGAGTGTTCCCAGACTTTGTCATCGAGGACGCTGATGCCTAAAGAGGGAAGGAATGTTACGCTCAAGTTGAGGTGACATGACCTCGGAAGGGTCAGTCGACATTTTCCTTTAAAGGATCAATGTTTGTATTATATTTGTTTGAACTTCACGTAAATTATCAAAAAGGAATCAAGGTCAAGGTCTTTGGTGAGGATGACATGGCACTAGACTAAGTGGATCTAAGGCTAAGGGGTCTAAATGCATTAAATGTGCCAAGGGGCAAATGATTTCAATGATATCCCAAGAGAGGGGTAAATGATGCATTTAGGAGGTACCCTAAATTGTAGACATGTGGCATCCTAGATCCATCTAGGGAATTGTGGGCTTTGGTATTCAGCTTGCAGGTCCTTCTCACACTGAATTTTGATTGTGATGAGCTTGCTGAACCAGAGAAAGGCTGCGTGGTTATTCGTAGTGCTATCACCTGTTAATTGGTGTTCGTCCAATTCGTGGTCTTGAATGAGCTGTAATTTTTAGTCGTATCATAGCCAGCCCACATCAACACAGCCAGCCCTACGGCCACATCATAGCAGCAGACAGCAGGCCATGTTAGCAGCCACATGGCAGTTGGTGATTGGACGGGCCTCAACCAGTCTGGTCAGGGGTTGGTCAATAGACTGCCCTTATCGGTCACTATAAAGGGCAGCCCCCTTGGCCACTCCTTCCACTCACTTCCAGGCCTCAGTTTGAGCAGCCAGCAGCAGGATCAGGCCGGATCGGGAAGCAGCAGACCTGCCCCTCAGCCGTGATTCCTTAAGGGTTCCTAGAGCTGGTTCAGTCCAGATTACAGCAGAAGCAAGGGTCTGCATCCCACAGCCCTCAGTACACAGATCTACAGTGAGGGTTTAGCACCCTACCTACAAGGGCTTTGTCCCTTCATACAATACTTAGGTCTTTCAGATATTATAGTTCTATTCAGCCCCATTGGGCTGACATTATTTTGATTATTCTTCCTCTTTGGAGGCCCCTTATATTCCGCCCTCAAATTCTCACACTCACTTCCACTTGTGTTTGAGGGCATTATTCTCTCAGTTCAGTTAGTAGCAAGTAGGAGAGATGTGAGTTAGGCATTCTCCCTGCTACACTGGTATCAGAGCTTTCAAATTTTATTTCCTGAGATAGGGAGGTTCATTTCAAGGATGGCCACCGTTTTATGGTATAGACAAGATCCGGAAACGACACCATGAGTACCATTGACAAGTCCAACTCCAGTGGGGAGAAAGGACCCGCCTCCCAAGCCTCTCCAACACAGAATCCGACCCCCGCCACAAAGGCCCCAATGATGGTTTCTGCCATGGTAGCCATGATGCAAACCATGAAGCAGATGCAGCAACAGCAGTCAGAGAGCCTTTTTCAATGCCTGCTTTCGCTTCAGGAGCAACAAAATGATCGTGAGCAGGCCACAAGAGGGCAGCTTGGAAGGCAAAAGAAGAGCGTGATCGCTCGCGGCTCAAGAAGCTAGGGAGCTCAAAGAGCGCACAGCTGGGGAGGCGAAGGAAGAATGGAGCGACATATTCTCATTTCTCTACTCCGCCCAAAAGGAGATGAGGAAAGGAAGAGAGTTCTGCAGCCTGTCAAGTCTTCAATTCCAGAAAAGCTCAATTTTCTTCGGTATGATGGTAAGACCGAGAACCTTTAGTGTTGATTTCTTGGCACCACATTTCCACTTGTATTTGAGTGCATTTTAAAATCATGCCTGGGTAGGCACATATGAGAACGCGATCCACTTGGAACACCAAAGTTTCCTATCCCCATCAAGTAAGTCTTTCATATTAGAAATATGGTGCATGAGTCATCTATTATAGGCACTGGCCACACAGCTTATTAAGAAAAGGACTACTATTCTCCATTATAGAGTTGAGAAATATGCATACAGAGATTGGAAGAATTGTGTGGAGTTAGACCAAGGCTAAAGAATTCCTCTATCCAAGAGGACCCTTATGTCTATCTATAGGATATGGTGTACGTTGTTGGTGATGTTCGGCATGGCAATGTGGTCGAGTTTATCAATAGCTGTAGAAATACAAACAATTCAAAATTCTCTCTACCGCTTGCTCAGCTCGTAAGATATGATATGATAGGATTGTATTAAAGTCCGCTTGAGACCCATTAGAATCCATGGGACTGGACACCTTATCAAATAGATAGTGGCTCTTCCATCAAAATTCTGTGGAAAAAGAAATTCATGCAGAATCATGCCTAGCCAACTGGTGTGCTATGTCAATGACTTTGCTGTGATGCCCTAATACTTCCCTTAGGTAGGCTCCTAGTTCCTTATCTAGCTGTTCCTCATGGGAGCGGAACTAGCTAGAGCAGCAAGTGCCGCATGTGGAGTTTTGGGCGCCTCCACCCTAGGAAGGTTTCCTATTTCTTATGGCCTATAGCTCATAGAGGGCTGCTAGTAGGACCATGCCTGTGGAATTGTCCAGGGGGTTGAGATGATCTGGCAATGCTCCCCCTCAAGATGGTAGCCAGGATACGACGTACCCACCTGGACTCACTTGGGGCATGGCATCTTGGTTGAAAGAGCACAACAAGCTTTCCCCGCTGAGACGATCTGGCCAGCCTGCAAGATAGATGGTCTGAGTGTCGCTCGCATGGATATCCAGGACTCAGTCCCGCCCTCTCGCCACATACTCATGTTCTCTCTAGAGGATGGCATCTGGGAGATGGTGTCCAGCATCAGAGCCTAGAATATCAAGATAAGGCACTGCAATATAGTGATGCCCCAGGGTAGCAGATTCAGGCAGCCACCCTCATCAACATATGGCATGGTGTCATCTGCATCTTGTGGGCCACATGGGAGTAGGACACAAAGGTATCTAGGAAGAAGATTGAACGACTGGAGCATTTCTGCAAGGCATGGCATGCATGCGTTTTTTACATTCGCATGGATCGAGGAATCTGATGATTGGATAGCCGCCCCCCACCCCAGTTGTTGCCACTTATTTCCAGGACACACTCAGCAGTAAGTGTAATTCTATAGGGTCCCTTTCATTAACAACTTTTCAAATTTCTGAGGAAGATGATCGATCACGTTCACTATGAAACTGAGTAAACCCGAGCTCATCTATTATAAGATTCCAACGCAAATGCATCGGCTATCATAGTATACTTTCCGTTAAGATATCTCAGCTGGCTATTAAACTCTTCCATCTATTCAGCGCACTTGGCCTTTTGACCTTTGAATTCAAGCTGATTGCACAACCACTTGATCCTCTCTTTGTCAAAGAGAATTTCAAACTTATCGACATACAAAGTGCCTCCATGCTTCCAAAGGATAGACAATATCTTAATTCTCTGTCATATGCTGACTAATTTTCTAAGCTGGTCAAGTTCCTTAGTTTCAAAGGCGACCGATTGTCCACCTTGGTTCAACATGGCTCCCAAAGCTCTATTACTCGTATCAATTTCAAGTACAAAAGGTTCATTAGGATCAACCATTTCAATACCAGGGTAGTTGCTATCACGTGTTTTTGCAACTCTTCTAGAGTAGCCGGACTTGGCCACACTAGAATATCTTTAACTTCTTTTGGATCCAGGTGTGCCCCTTCTTCAGATGTAATACGACTCTGATACTTACATACAGCTTACGATTTTTCTCCCTGGTAGAAATTTAACCGAGACTCAGAAGAGGTCTCGATACTATCAAGCGCTATGGTTGCCACTAAGATTTATTTGACAAACAGAGGATTTTTTAGAAGAACAATACTCCCCTAGACTCTTATGTCGTAACATAAAGTTTCTTCTAAAGTCAATCTCTAGTGATGCCTAATTCAGAATCCTCAGAACCAGACAATACAAGTCTCATATTTGTGGTGATTGTTAAATGATTCTCAGTTACAAGGTGCTAGAAGAAGGTGGGAGGGCAAACCTGGGTAAGGAGCTCTAGGAGATTGACTTTCAAGAGCCTGAAAGGCAGAATTATCCTCCCACAGTCTCAACGTAGGAACTTCCTCCGCACGTTCTGCAAGGGAAGGAAGAGCTACGTCTCGTGCCCACTTAAAAGACAGTGCTAGAAACTCCATATCGTTCTTCACAATCTGCCAAAATCCTGTCGCTTTTGGTATTGCCCCCCGTTCACAGGTTCCAGCATCATCGTTAGCAAGTTGACGATTCTTTCCCGTTTGTGTAGTCGTAGCCAATGATCCATTGCCTTGTATCGCTTGCAATATCCCTGTCGTTATACCTGTTGAAGAGTTTGAAGCCTTGCCTACCAACTCCCCCACACCTGCACTGGGAACTGAAGCTTCATGGAAGCTTTCCTCTACTCGAGAGTCCAGCTGAGAGACAAAATTTCTCAAGCCTTTGTTTTCGCGCTCCTTCTCAGCTACTTGTGACAAGTCTCCAAGCTTACGCGACTCGCAAAAGCCTTCTACGGTAAGAAGTGCAGCATCATTACGAAATTCGAGGTGTCGTTTATGGTACAAACGCCCGTTTAGAAAACTTCCTCTTGGAGACGGACTGTTTTCCGAGCTAACATTTGAGTCATTTAGAGCATCGAATTCACCCCTATCGTCCGACCGTACCTCTGTGCAAAGAATCCCTGGAGCTGCGTTGGACTGGTCCGATTCTCTTCCATGTTCAATTCCCGAGTCTTGTTCACCATCATCGGAAGTAAGGCTAGGTGAAGATCTGCATACTTTGCATCTTATAGTTAAATTTTTTGTTGAATGGTCCATAACGTGCTGCCCAGAGGCAGATAGCAATAAAGCATTTTTGCAGGGTACTGCACATCGGCTTGTCCTTCTGGAGTGGCTTCGGCCTGTTCCACGGCTGACTGCAGAAGTTTCATATCTTCTTCTCTGATTTGATGCTAATACCGACGAACGGGCGTGCTCTTCACCTTGTAACGGCGCAGCCGTCTCCAATTTACGATCAACTGAGCTTTGGCACCTGCCTTTCTTACCATTCCCATTACAGAAGGCTATCGCCGGACCGATAAAACCATCGCCAAGGCTCCTTGCTGAAGGCATTGTCAGGGCCCTTGTCCGCGGACGCATGCAAACCAGATTACCTGCTCCAGCGTCAAGGGATGCCATAGGCACTGATGCAGGCACTCCTGCTGCGGAGCTGCAAAGGAAAATGAAACGAAAAGCGGACTGATTCAAAGACGGGAGAAGCGGGAGCTACTGCTGTGGAAGATGAAGGGAAAACTTCCAAAAGACTGTGACGAAACTCTTGCAATTTCGGGAGGCGAAAATGCGAGGCTTGTGAGAAGAAGCATACCTCGAGAATTTTACCGTTTCTGCAGCAGGAAATGGAAATCTTGCTAAGATGAATTGGAGCTCGAGGACGCCATAGCCACATAAAAGAAGATCAAACAAAGACGATGGACGCTGCTTAATAGCAACGAAGAACTGTCCTCACTCCTTAAATATGTCATTAGCCCACTAATCTCTTCTTAATTAACCCTTCTACTCGAGAAATTATCTCCCTCTCGTCCCTTCTTATCCTCCACCAATCACAGCCCTCCACGTCATCTAGCATCCTTGGTCCGTGGTGGTGCAGCTCCATGAACTTTCCATGGCCGCTTTCCACGCCCGTCGAGGTCCCCGCACAAGGAGTCGGTGGCCAGTCTTGAGCACCCCTATCTTTTTCATAGTGTAAGGGGCTGGGCCTATAGTTTTTTTTATGTTTTTCAAAATGTAAGGGCATCCCATGAATGGAAATAGAGAAAGAATATAATTTTTCCAAAAAAAATGAGGAAAAAATATTAACTTCTTGGAAAACCTACATACCCAATACTAAAGGCAGTGGTGGCCCAGTACTGTGTCACATTTAGACTATCTTAACTTTTCATAAGAGCTTGACACCTAAGCATATTTTCCCTTTTTCAGGCCTCTTTATTGGGTCTTTCCATGGAGAAAATAGGGGAGGGTGCTAACATTTTAAAGGCACGCACCTCTTTAGTAGCCCCTTTACCCTACATGTCAACATTTCTGGACGTACCACTAGTAGCACCTATACACCTCGGATTTTCGAGCCTCGAAAAACAACGTACAAAAATATTCTAGGATGAATAGGGACATCCGAGCATGAATGGCGGATACGAGTACCCGCTATCATATGTCGAACATTGATTTTTTCATCGGACCGCGAACCTTGATGTGAATGCACATACTCCATTGGAAAGCAGGCCTTTACAGACCAAGGACTGCCCTCCCAACCTTACTGCAAGGAGCAGATCGGGATGCTTAATTTGGATGGACGAGCACACCCCTTTTACATGCAACTGAACTTTCAGAGAGTTCAAAAGCCACCTAGTGCCCATGGTTGGGGCAACCAAGAGTGTGGGTACCCAAGGATGGGCACCCATTACTCTAACCAATAAAGTATTAGAGGCGGTGGCCAATGATGTTGGTACAATGGCATGTCAAGAAATTTAATGCAGGTTGCCTGCCTTGGTAAAGCCTACACTTAAGCTTACTTGCCCAAGATCAATGTTGGCTACCTACGACTTAGGCATGGAATGGGCGGTGCCTACTTGAGGTATTCTTTAATGGACTATTTATAATCTACCTTCTAAAAAGGGATGCCTTGAATATGGAGCCCACTTTAAGGTAAGTTGGTCGTTAGTTAGGGGAATTGGTTGGAAATCACCAAATGTTGCCACATGTGATCTGGACTCTTGACATTCGACATTTGTAATTCACTTAACTGGAAGGTAAACCAAAACATTACATCCAGTGAGCCAAAAGATCGTTGAGAGCCCAAAAGATCACATCCGGCCATTGCTGAGAGGCTCTTTTGAGCAAGAGGGAATTTGTACAACTCAATTTTCTGCCAGTCTAGCTTGTTGCATTAAAAATTTTTAGGGAGCCAAAGGAGGATCCGATGGAGAGGCTGAAGACCATGCACATTGCTAGGACTCAGATTACGGCCCCCCTAGCAAGTCGAGAGACTCTGCTCTGAAAATATTGAGGCCTTCATCGACATCTAGGGGAAACCCATACAGCATAGCCACAAAGAGGTCCTCTATGAGCATGTTATCTAAGAGATATAACTACACTGTAAACAAATAAACAAACATTAGCTCATTAGATTTAATTAAAAGATTGAAGTAGCAACAAAAAAAAAGATAGTATCAAACCTGAGGATGGCCAGGATAACATTTTCATTAACCTCTTTTAAAGGATTGGAGAGGTGATGAGATTCAAATGTGTGGGGAATCGCCTATGGGAACAAAGGGTTTCCACTAGTGCTAGCATTTCTACTCCAGGTGAGTGATTGCGTCAATCACCTTATATGAGAAGGCAGATATTATTGGGATCATAGAGCATCGAGGGGTGGTGGTACTAGGCTCTCTCTCTCTCTCTCTCTCTCTCTCTCTCTCTCTCTCTCTTTGATTGAGTAACTAGAGATGGAGTAACTAGATAATTAAAAAGCATGTATTGTACCATGATGGAGTAATTAGAGATTTAAAAGGCTAGATAAAGTGCATCAAAGTTCCACACAAATTTCCAGCACTCTCATGTTTGCAAAGATAATACTATTCATGTGGTAATTCGTATGCAAAGATACTACTATTCCCTTACTATTCATGTGCCACCACTGTGGCTCGCAATTACTCACCTTTCCGTTACCACCATCGGGCTTGCATGCATGATTACTACGAGTGCAATAATTTACCAGTCATCGGGCTTGCATGCTCAGGAGAGTACTAGAGTGCATGGTAATGAGGGATTAGAGATGATTAGGGTTCATGATTTACTTTTGTGGGAATTACTAGCCTGGTGGTGGTGGCTCTCATCAGCCACGTCTATTGTGGCTACGATTCCACCGAGCTGGCAGCAGTTAAAATTACCAGCCACCGCTCACCCACCACCGTGGCTGATGCTGGTAGTAAATCCCACATAAGTAAATCATGAAGCTCTAATCACTCATTACCATGCACTCTAGTTCTCTACTGAGCATGCGAGCCTGGTAACTGGTAATTTTTACTGCACTCATAGTGATCATGCATTCTTAAGCCCGGTGGTGGGTGAGCAGTGTAGCTAGTAATTTTAACTGCTAGCCCAGTGGAATCGTAGCCACGACAAACTGATGAGAGCCACCACCACCAGGCAGTAATTCCCACAAAAGTAAATCATGAAACCTAATCACCTCTAATCACTCATTACCATGCACTCTAGTACTCTACTGAGCATGCGAGCCCGGCTGGTATTTTTACTGCACTCGTAGTGATCATGCATGCTTAAGCCTGGTGGTGGATGAGCAAGCCATTGCGATGGCTAGTAATTTTAACTCGTAACTTGGTATAATCGTAGCCACCATAAACATTGCTGTAATCACTCATTGCCATGCACTCTAGTACTTTACTGAGCATGCAAGCCCGGTGACTGGTAATTTTTACTGCACTCATGGTGGATCCTTGTGAACATGTATTGCCTCCTCATCCTTTTTCATTTCTTTCCTCTAACGATGGGATATGCATTAGATTCTTAATTAAAAATCAATGCAAATAACACGCTTATTTCAAACTTTTATTGAATTAATTTTCTCATATTAACGCATGCATTCATTCTCTTCAAAATTGCTTCAATGCATGCCGTTAATTTTGTAGACTTGTGAAAAAAAATTGATTTTCATTTGGTGACAAAAATCAAAATTGTGAGCTTACATTGGTGAAAAAGATGCTTCCATACCATCTTCTCTTGACAATACCATAGTGTCCTAGTGTTGTATTTACTTTAGTGCTTAGCTTAGCATATGTAGTTGACTAGAGTAGAAAGTGGTATGGACTGGCATGTAGCAATTGAAAAGTAATTTGGGACTGCTCTTGAAATTGCCTCTATTTGCTTGGACGAAGAAATAGAGACAAGAAAGAGGCATTGCCCAAATCATGAGGGTTCTCTATGATGACAGTAACACGTAGGGTGTTGCTCTCATCTCACAAATATAGCAGACAATGTATATATACCAAGATCACATTTTTAACATCATCATGCTATAACATTTTAAAAGATATTATACCTTTTTTAGAAGGATTACTCATTAAAATAATGAGTCATAATGATTATTCTATTTATATAATAGCTATTTTTTGGATGAATAAGTATGAGAGCTGGGCTCATGTCGAACCATTGAAGAGATTTTGGTAGGCCTACTTCTTTTAATAAGTATATAATTTAATGGCATGAGGGGATTGTATGGCATTTCATCAACTCTCCCTATTCTTTTTGCCCCAATGGAATTTCTAAAAGTAATATTAGGGGTGCTTTTTGACTACTACCAAAGCAGTAAAAGCGTACCAATTAATCATGCTTACAGCTTGAACCATTAAAGAGATTTTGGTGGGCCTACTTCTTTTAGTAAGAATTTAATGGCTTTTGGGGATTGTATGGCATTTCATCAACTCTCCCTTACGAGCTTTTGACATTTCAGAAATAAAATTCCCATTTTTTTGCTAGCTTGGACATGATGTATCCATTTCTTTTTGTTGAGCAACCACCTCACTTTTTAGGCATATGTCTCTCACATGACAAACCAAAAGAAAACTTGGACAAGCAATGTCCTTTAAATAAGTTACATCATAGTGTGAACCTCATAATCCTTTGGTGTGATTGCACGTATTCGAATAGATTCTACATGGCATTTGAATGTGACCTTCATGATGCTTTAATATTATTTGACTAGATTTGGCATTGCATTTTAATTTCCCATAGAATAATGGCCAAGATTCTACACTGCATTTTCTTTTCCTACAAACTATGGCTTAGATTCTATGAAAATAATACAGGAGTATCTTTGCTTATATGTATGTACGATTGTTAAAGAGTGTTGATAACCCATCCCAACATCCCTAGCTTTTTAAAAAACAATAGTTCCATGTATCAATTTTACTTTTTAAAAATTTGTTATATAAATTATTCTCGCAAACACTTACCCTTGACATAAGTAATAAGCAATTAAAATGTAAGCCACCTAGTTATACCTTTTCACAATTCATGGGTTTTAACTTTGTCTTGTATTTAGATGAATGCAATTAACAAGGTTGTTTCTTTATCTTAGCATAAGAGAGGGTAGTGGGGAAGTTAGGTCTCAGTGCTAGCCCATGATTGGAATTCCTTTCATAAACATTTCTACAACATGATCCATAAAAAGCTATATTATGTCAGCAAGCATTCCTATTGTCTTCTTCTACTTCTGGTCTTCTTCTATTGAATAACAGTTCTTAGCATTCATTGCATAATGTTGTTGAACCTTGAAAATGACATTTTGGGAATTTAAATGCAATCGAAGGAGAGCCTTCAAACCGAAGAGCGAAGTGAATAGATGGAGCTCCCTAGAGTGAGTGGTTGTAGGATTAGGTGAAGTGGGGAGAAAGTCGTACATGCATAGTCAACATTGTCTTCAAGGTGCCCAGTCCATAGATAACGCTAGAAGACAATTGAAACAATGCTATGTGACATGGGTATTGGCAAGTTGGCAAAGGACCTCAGCTATTAGAGTGTTGTGATCCTTGCAACAACAAAGGAAGAGAAGAATTAGGAGCTTAACAAAGGTTCAATTGGTCAGACTAAGGATGACATCAATGGCTATGTACAAAGTATTCACAAGGGCAACGTGTGTTAATGAGGACATAACAAAGTAATGGGAGAGTAATGGAACCTACCCCTTTTGAGATGGAGGTGTGACCATTGTAAATCTAATGGATAGTACTCGCAACAAATGTCACTAGGAAGGTCATTTATATAAGATTCTAGAGTTCTACAAGTTAGGTTGATTCTTGCTACCAAGACAACTAGCATGTGTGGATTGCAACCAAGAACCATTTATATTCGAATGCGATTTTAGGCCAAGTAACAGATGAGCATCTTGTTTCCACTCATTGCGATCTTTCCTCTCTCTCTCTCTCTTTCTCTCTCTCTCTCTCTCTCTCTCTCTCTCTCTCTCTCAGTTCAACGTTTCATTGTACCTTGCACGTTCCTCCTTGCCCCACCCTATGCTTTTATTTACAATGATTTGCATTTGCTCGATGAGGTTGATACCTCTTTAGCCATTTGGAAAAAGTAATCACTCCGCACACCTAAACGAATGAAGGGCCACGAGACAAATTGACGAACCAGTATGCACCACCACAATTTATCTCATTAACATTTAGTGATCTTGCTAGGGAATGTGAAGTGGTATGTGTTAGAGAAGCCAGTGTCCAGAGGAAGTAAAAATTGATGTGTGGTGAATGATGAAGCAAACTGATGAAAAAACAAGATGTCAACTAAGATACCAATGATAAAGAGAAGAGTGGATCATCAAACATGAAGTGGAGACAAGAAGGCTTGAGACAATCACTGAAGGAGACGAATCCTTAACCAAGGGAAGTGAGTAGGTTGCCTAGTTTGCCATCACCATCATCGAATGAAGAGGAAGAATGGAGTGGCCAAGAGAGTCAAAGGACCACACCTCTAGTGAGTTTTGGCAAGGACAAGGTAGCAAATTCTTGTCATCATCATAAAGAAGGAGATCCAACTGAGTAGAGCAAGTAGAGATGGACAAAGATAAAGATAGACCACTAGTGAGCCCACACTAAGAAGTCAACAAAATAAGAGGACCAAAGATATTAATGAAGTTTCAATACTTAATGGGACACAAGGGAGATAATCCCTAGTCTCATCTGCATTATTTCCAGAGAATGGTTGCACCTTGCAAGGTACCCATGAGGAAGAGTACTTGATGTACTTGCCCACCCTTTTTCCCAACAATAAACCATGGAATGGTACAACTAGCACCCTGATGACCACTTTGCCTTGTGGGATGAGTTGAAGACCACGTTCCTAAAAAGGTACCAACACAAATTCAGCAAGGATGATGTATTTCTAAAGCTTCACTGCCTTAATTTAAAAAAAGGCAAAGTAGTATAGTAGAATGAGGATGCTGACCAATCAGCTTGACAATGTGCATGACAAAACAATGCCACAATCCTTGTTGATGAATGGTGTCATTCAAGGAGTAGAGCTATGCAACATGGATATTACAATGAGGACATATGATGAATTGCTAAAAAGATCAATTATGGTCAAGGAGGGAAACATGGAACCCTAAATGTTTATCTTTAAGGTGGATAGTAAGATAAAGATGAAAAAGAATAGGTGACAACCAAAAAGGACACCAAAATGGAAAAGAAGGAGCTAAAGAAGCTTCTAAAAAGGAACAAGAAGAGGTGACGACCAAAAAGGATGCCAAAATGGAAAAGGAGGATCTCAAGAAGCTCCCAAGTGAGATGGACATCAGAGGTAACCCAAAAAAATGAGAGGTCTAGTGCCACAAGTACAAAACCGATAGTCAAATGGTGAATGAGTGTCAATCTGGTAGGTATTGCAACATCTACAATTGTCTGGGCCACACGACCAAAGATTTCTAGTAACAAGCACAAACAAATGGCAGAAGCCTACCAACTGGATCAAGAGATAAGTAGACTCCACAAAGGGGAAAGATCGAAGAGCACCAATAGAACATACTACTTTCATGACAAAGATGAACTGTTGCAAAAGGCGTGAGACCAAGATGATTGTGCACCCCACGTGAGCATAGTATTGACAATGTGGATATGGTCACAAGCTCCCAAGGAGCAACCTAGGTGAACCTAAAGAAGTAGAAAGAGCAAGGGTTCCACTAGAAGGCAGAAAAGAAGATGGTGATGAAGCTCAACCGAGAGCTAAAGCAAAAAGAGCCACTCATCAAAGTAGGAGAATCATCGATCAACAACTAGAGATAGATGGATTGATGGGAACAAATGAATTAGAAAAGGGAAACAAACCTAAGAGTAAAGATGGAGCCAAAAGACTAGTGGAGAAAATGCACATCAACTTAATCTAAGAGAATTTTTTAGAACAAAATGTGATGGTCTCGATTGGTCAACTAATGGAACTCACTTCCCAATGTGTAAAATTATCCTAGAGTCTAGTCATGCACCAATGACCTACAACTACACCCCTTACATTAAGGATTGAGGTGATGAAGATGACAATCTAGGACAAAGAGGTACCTTGATCAATGTCAAAGTCTAAAATGACGAGTGCTTAGTGATGGTCACCCATATAGTAGTAAACGCCATCTCCGACAAAGTAAAAACTTAAGTCCTCATCGTTCGAAATTCGGATGGCAGATCAAAGGTTAGTAATTCCCACTGGCATATTGAAAGAAATTTGTATCAAAATCAGTGGAGTCTACTTCACAATTACATTAATCGTGCTCAATATGGAGAGTGAACGAGGGTACCCGACGCATTGTGGTTGTGGTACTTCATGATTGGGTAGGCAACACTCTCATAATCGCCCAAGAATGGAAGGATGTGCAAATATCAATGCATAAAGTAGAATCCAAAAAATATGTAAGCCCGAATGTCTAGAGGGGGAAGAAGACTATGCCTCCAATAACGAGAAGAACAGTATTGGTCTTGAACACTATGCTAATCACAATGATCGATGCATTGTAGGTGGAAACCAAAATATTGATGAAGTTGAAGAGTTGTACATAATTTTCCAAAGTTCTTCATTGAGAATGATAAAGGAGAAAGAAAAGTCCAAGAATAGCCACCAAATTGAACTAGCAAGTTAGTGGGAACTAAACAAATCATCAAAGGCCAGCAATCAAATAGATTAATGTGGATCATGGGAAGAACCAAGTTTGATTTAGATCAACGAGGAACTTCCTACAAATGCTTATATAGCCACTCAAAGGCATTCTCGACTTTTTCTTTTTGCATGAGCCATTGGTGCAACTCTTCAATTGCTCATGGAAAGCTTAATGGAAAGCATGGCCCAATCTACTACCTTGTCGCCCCCTTGCATGCATGCCTTTAAGAACCAAGGAATGGGGAATGTTGCCAAAACTGTACTTGAAACCAAGGCACTCTGAAAGAAATAAAAAAAACTATTTTACCTCATCCTTTTGGAGCTTACTTATTGAGTATCCTTGATATGGGTGCTACTATCATGTAGCACAAAGTGAAGAAATGCCAAGCACATATACTCCTAGTGCTCTTCAAGAATCTAAGGAAGTCTACCCCAACATCAAAGTGGAGAAAGTTCGCTATCAAGCCTTGAAGGAATGGGTAAGGCATGAATAGGAAAAATTTGAGTCAGACCAAAGAGCAACAATAGTGGACATGGAACCAACATCGCACAATATTGACACAGTGATTAAATCCACCACCAATGCAAGAGTAATGGATCTACATGCAAGTCATCCCCAATTGCTTAATTAGATGCCTCATCACAATGCCAACTATGGAACCTTATTGAGAAATTGTCCTATAATGTGGGAGAATTTCAAGGGATGGATAGAATCAACACAAGGTTTCCCACCACCTAAATTTGGTACCAGGGATGACATAAAAACTGTAACCATCCCACTTGAGCATAAAGCCTTTGCTCAATACCCTACTATAGTAGATGGTGAGGCATGTGTGAATATTATAGCAAAAGATCTCTATGAAGGGTTGGACTACCACCAATGAGGAATGCCACATTCAACATACACCTAGCCGACCACACTAAGATGAAGCCATTGGGAATTGTTGATAATGTGCCAACAAAAATTGTGGGAGTCAAGTTCACCATACAATTCACCATTCTAGATCTTCCCCAAGGATCAACAACATACCAAATTGTGTTGGGAAGACCATGGATTAGAGAGGCTTAAATACTCCATGATTGGGGTACTGATAGGATCACAATCCAAAATAGAGATACTGCTGCCATGAAAATAAATCTTCTTTAGCATTAAGCAAATGACAAGTGAATCCACTATAGTACCATTACTTGGTGGTCCCATGTAAAGAAGTGGAGAAATCAAGCCTACTATAGATGACATATCTTCCACCACAGCTACCAGTCATGCCTCACTTTCAAAATTGAAAGAACTCAACCCCGCAGAGGGAGATAGCCAAAGTGATATAAAAAATTGGATACAATCCTTGGCCACAATTGATAACTACAAGACAATGCATCCAATGTTGCCAGATGTTGACGCACAAATGATACAGCTAGCACCACCAATTTGGGATGAAGAATTGGAAGTGGTGGATGTACCTATCTTCATGGTGGTAGGTATAGAATGGGATAGTGATCGTGAAGAGGCCATCATTGAAAACTATGGTGCAGATTTTGTCTGGGATCTAGAAATAGAAGTGGAGAATGCCACATTAGAAGGTCAAGTCTTTGATGACTTGGCCATCCTTCAAACATTAATGGTAGTAGAGTATCCCAAACTAGATCCTCGAGAAAAAAGAAATAGCAGATGGTCAAGGAAGAAGAAAAAGAGTGTGCAACACTAGTAGGCTAAAGTGCACACTTCAATGAGTTTGAAAGGATGCAAGCCCCAGTGCAACAATTATATGATTACAAGACGCCTATATAAGCTACTGGTAAACTTCATCTAGATGGAAGAATGCAAACAAGCATTTGAAACCCTTAGTGAAAATTGATCACAGCTTTGATAATACTGAATCCAAATTGGGACATTGAATTCCATGTGCATATGGATGGTTCCAAGTAGGGAGTCTATTATGTCAAACTAGCGAATACAACAAAGACTACCCAATCTACCTTGTAAGTAGGCAGTTGAATGATGGAGAGGTGAATTACACAACCACTAGAAGAGAAACCCTAGCAATGTGAATAAATTTTGACATTATTTATTGGCCATTGAATTTTTATTTTACACTGATCATTAAACCTATTATATCTTATGAATTGACCATGTACCATCAGCCGGATCACCAGACGGATTCTCCTACTCCAAGAATTCAATTTCAAAAGATAGTTGTACGGAAAGGAGCTCAACACTACATTGTAGATCATATATCACGATTGATGAAAGGGGAAGAGCTAGAAGGAATAGGAGATGACATGATAGATGCTACTTTGTTTCAAATTGATGCTGTTCTCAAATGGTGTGCAAACATCATTGGGTATTTAACGATAGGAAGACCACCTTCCGAACTAAGACCAATGGAGGCAAGGAAATTAATTCAAAAAGTTGCAGGATTGTCCAACCCATAATAATCAAAGAATGTGATTGACCATTGAGGGAGAATGCAGGTCTCCAAGGTTCAGCTCAAGTTGGGGGAAAGTGGAATAGGAGGAGAAGAAGATGAGGAAGAAAATGATGACATGGCACAAGAGAAGGCTAGAAGCTCAAGGAGGGTCATACTGATGTGATACCATTTGTTGTAATTGGAAGGTGGAGTAGGAGTTGGAGAGATCAAGGAGGATAGAGGTAGCAATCCATAGCTTGCAGGAGTAGACCAAAAAGCATATCTATTTCCATGTAGAAGTAGCCTTATATAGCCAAAGTACAATAGATGTTGACCTCATGGGTGAGGTCATTGAAGACTTAGCCAACTCTCCACCGTCCACCAACTATGACTAATCAAATCTAGATCCACATATACATGTTCACATACACACTCGTGTCTCGTGGTTCTATCCTAATTACATCAATTTTCCCAACAATCCCCACCAAGATTGGTCGCATGGATGAAAAGGACATGACATTGGACGAACACTTGACCAAGTTTTGCTTGCTTTAGCAATGGTTACTATAAGCTACTATGAAAGGATTGAACTCCTAGTTTGCTCAGAATATTTAAATAAATAAAACGTGTTGTGGCTTCTATAGATATCACTACTCTTACTCTAGAGTAGATTGTTGAGTGTGCATGATGGGCCGAGCAAGTGTTGGCCCACAAGGGCGTCCATCAAGATAGACAGGTAAGTCAAAACATCGACCAATTGCATTCGAGTGGCACATTCTACAATTTGGGATATTGTGTCCTTTCTTAGATGATTATGCTGAAGTGAATGTGACACCTGCAACATTATAGGAAGAGATATATTAATCTCATCATGAAGGACGTACCCCATATATGATCAATTAATATTACTTTTACATAAAGTCAGATAAATTAGAAACCCATAAAGTCATTATTATTTAAGAGATTCATTGTTCTTCTACATGCTAGAAGAGAATAAACATGAATAATATTCTCTTTCATAAATGATTGTTTCAAGAATGCAACATCCCAGTGCAAAGCAACATGAAATGCCATCCAGGACACCCCTAAAAGATAAATTTCTTTAGGACATGCTATAATACAAACTGATATTATTATTATGCGACCATTTATTTCATTATACGATTTTTATCTTCCAATTTCTTGTACAATGATAGTTCAAATTTGTTTTGTAGTATCTCCTCTATGGCATCAATGGCGAGATATTTAGACTAAATATTAATAAGTTTTCATTTGTCAATCCTCTACCAAACTCTACCAAATCCAAGATAAACTTATCTTGATATCAAAATATTGAGTAGTATCTCACAAAACTAGAAGCTCTTCAAAATTAATGCTTTTGTATTTGTGAAGCTATACTCAATGAAAAGAGAGGGGTTGAGAGAAATGGTCATTTCCATGAGCCCTTGTTCTAATTCATCATACGCTTCAGCCTCGCGTAAGAGGTTCTCTTATAAAGAGCCTGAGCTTTACAATAGCATCTCTTACATTAGGCCAAGCCTTCGTGATGACTTACAAAAGAGCCCATGGAAACCACCATTTTTACCTACCTCTGTATTTTAATATAGTATAATTTCGCAAAAAATTACAAAAGGATTAACTTTGGATAGCTCCATTGGTTAGGAGACACTACTTAACAAGGATGAAAGATGAGGCTTAGGGTGTATATGATAGAATCATACAAAGGGACAAATGAAAAGTTATTAATATTTGGTCAAATATCTCACCATTGATGTTCTCAGAGGAGATACTACAAAACAATTGTGAACTTTCCAGAGAGCAAAAAGATGAAGAAAGGAAAATTGTATACGATGAAGTTCTTGGAAACATTATCAGCCTCTATTGGAGTTAGTGCTGAAGAGAATTCTCTTTTGTGGCTTTCTAGAATAGAAGTTCATTTTGATATGTATTGGAATACTACACTCATGAAACAAGTACTTGCAAAAAATAGGATTGTCTATGTTTATTGTCTTCCATCATGTGCAAGGGTTGTAAATATCTAGGAATGATAATAACACCATGGGTACATTATTTATTGAAGTCATTAATTGGATGACTAATTTATCAACTATGTTAACGTTCTACTCAATCATTAAGAAGAATTGACTTTTTACACTCATCTTCGGCATGGATTGGCATGATAAGGTTAGTAATTATGGACCCCTTCATAGACCCATTACACATGAAAAAAAGGACAAAGAAGTCCTCTTCTACCATGGGGAACTCATAATCAGGCCCCTGAGAGGCCTTGGAAAGTACAAAGAAATGGGAAGATAGATCTCCTTGGAGTACCATTTCTCCATTTTTGGGCTCTTTCATGTCCCCAATAGATTATTTGCTTCGAGTTCCATACAAATAGCATTGAAGACTTATACCAGTCAGGCTAGCTAAAACATGTCAATACACTACCACTAACACATTATGATGCTAAATCCCACATAGAATCCTTTTTAACATTTATCAAACATAAGACCTCTAGTCAACTCTATTCTTTGGTATATAATTAGTACTTTTAAATCAAGACCAAAACGTATAAGATCAGATAAGCAAAACTTGATAAAACAACCACATATGCCATTGTATCTTTTGTGCATGTGTGAGAAGGGCCAAATGCATTGACTCTTGGTCTTCACCTTTTGTTTAGCCTCTTCATCATGCATTGATATTTTACAACCCTTCCTTGATGACTTCTTAGACAAGATAGTGGTCACCTCTACTAGGATTTGATAAGGCGGCTTAGTACGAGCCACATAAATTATAATGCTTTCAATGTGTTGTAGAAGATTGTGTTGCAATTTCTTCTACGATTGTATTTCTTTTGGAAATATTTAGTGGATGGGGATGGGCACTCTTTACTCCTAATGATAAGCTAAGAAAGAACACAGTTGACTGTCTATGAGGTAGTTATCACTATGAACCATGGAGCAGCTATGTCATAAGTTTTCCTTTTGATTGCCAGCCAACCACTAAAAGATCATAGAAGATCTTCATGAAAAATCATGCATGGTCCTTCTCATCCCTCCTCATCCATGACACACCTTCTATCATGGCCTATCGCACTCTCTTAGAGCTTAATGATCCACATAGAGCACAAAAGTATTACCGAGTAGATAATGCATTAATTTTTACACACTAAATACCATTTCCAAAGCTTCTCACTTGTAGTGCTATAATTGGACTCGGTAGGTGTTAATAATCGACTGACATAATATATTGGATAGTCCAATTGACCATTTGGTTGAGCCAAAATGATTCCTAAGGCATATCCAAAAGCATCTACATGCACATGAATGATCATATCTCACATTAGTTGCATTAGAATAGGAGTATCCATTGCTCGATTCTTCAACTCATGGTAAACCACAGTCAACTTAGCATTGCTCGATTCTTCAGCTCATGGTAAACCACAGTCAACTCATCATTCCAGCCAAACTTGGCATCTTTCTTTGTCAACTCATACAAAGACATTACAATCTAGTTGTCTTTAATGAACCTTTAATAGAAGCTAACAGACCCCACAAAAGAATGCAATTGAGTTAGATTATGGGCTCAAGCATCTATTGTATAGCTTTAGTTTTACTTGGCTCAATTTTGATGCCATCTTTGGAGATGATGTGGCTGAATAGTATCTCGACTCTGATGTAGAATACACTATTAGCTAGCTTCAATGAGATACCCACTTGTTTACATTTGTAAAAACCTTCTCCAGGTATTTGAGATGATCTGTATTTGAGGAATAGACACAAAATTCATGTAGATAAATGGCAATGAGCTTGGTGAGGTAATCTTAGAAACTTTTAACCATAAACTTCTAGAAGCTGATGGGCATTATTTAATCCAAAAGGCATAACTTTGGTTGCATAAGCACCGCATTATATGATAAAGATAGTCATGGAGTGAGCTTCTGAAGCCAATGTGATTTGGTTATAGCCAATGTAACCATCCATGAATGAATATATCTCATGTCCTGCAACTCAATCCAAGATTCCATTAGCTAATGGAATCGAAAATGGATCAGGAACTATCTGGGAACTCAACTTCCTATAGTCCACACATACTTGGAGTTTGCCATTTTTCTTAAGCACAACCACAATAGGGAAGGGCCAATCACTACGACAATGGTATAGATGAATCCAGCATGTAGGAGTTGGGGTTTTACATGTTTTGCATAGTTAGAATTTTGGACCTCTATATTGTCGAATTGGCTTAGCATATGGCACCAAAGGTGTCTTGTGTTGGCACAATTCAAGAGAAACTCCACCTATATCTATGTAACTCTCGATGATCGAGTATTGGTTGCCACTTCGTTTGCTGACACTTGACAATTTTTATGATTAAACCAACAATCTGATTCATCATGTCCAAACTTGGTACAGGTGTTATGATACTTAGTCTTGCATTCCTCTTCTATGTGTCTACCCTTGAAGCACCTATTACACCCTTTCTCATTGTTATTTGGCTTACCTCAAATGCCCACTTCTTTGAAGGCCTTCTTCATGATGGTCTTGAGTTTGCATTTCTTCTAGCAGTTCCTCATAGGTTCTAGTCAGATTGACTATCTCTGGCTTGCGCAAATCTACCTAGGTGCAAACTGTGATCAAGTAGGATTGCATAGCCTTGTCATCTAGAACCGTATTCAACTGATTGATGAGAGCTCTCATCCAAAGCACAAAGTCTTGGATGGACTTTCCCTTGTGCTACTTCGGTTCACTTAGCTTTTTCTAAACATCTTCTTCATTGATCTCCTGCTGAAACCTTCGTAGGAATGCTTTGGACATTGCATACCAATCAGAGAAGTAACCAATTGGAAACTAATTGAACCATCTTTGGGCATTCTTAATTAAGGTACATGGAAAAAAATCTATATAGACTTTGTCTATTGTTGTACCCTCGATATGACAGACATGCAAGAAACTCTGCAAGTGACTGTAAGGGTCTTCATCATCCGTGCCTTTAAAATTTTGAAACTTCACTTTGATGTTAGAGCTACTTAGATTTCTCTACTCCAAAACCCAAGTAGACAGGTCTTTCACTAGGAAGAGCCGAGTCATCATCCTTCCATCTTTTATAACTGCCTTGAGGTACATGAGTACATGAGGTTGCTATAGACTCTCCCTCAGTTAATTAATACTGTCTTCAGGCCTTAGAGGCACAATTTGATATAAGCCTATTGGTGGAGTGGAATTTCTATCTGTTTTAGTTGCTCCATATTTCCTAGAGTCTTCGATTGTGTATCCCTCCATCAAAATTACGTTGCTCTTCCCATCAGTTGTTTCTTTTTCCACCACCAGCTGTAGCTGCTCTTCTAACTTCACATCTTTCTCGATGCCATTCCTTTGGAATGATAAACCAAATACTGCCAAAGACTCTCTCTGCATTATCTGAGTCGGTCTTCTTGTTCATTCTGTTGTTCCATCAAGGAAATGGCCATTTGCCCAAAACCCACACTCTCCGTGGATGAGTAATGGACTTCACTTGCCATGATGTACCTTCATCCACTAACATCCTAGGTCACCTTGGCCCAACACGATTGTTCCAACCTCTAGCTCTGCATAGTACTCAACTTTCACCCCTACAGTAGCATAGCAAATCTCTCTCCTCGCTCTCATTTCTCCTATTGGATAGTTTCTTCTGCCAACCTCCTTTGGGCGATGAATTATGGTTCCAAGACTATTCCACTTCTAATGGTCAGATGTAGCTAATTCCTTTGGCTCAGGTACTCTTCACACCTGGCCGCATATTTTCTTCATCTTTCTAAGAATGTGTTAGCCATTGAGAGTATCCGAGCAACAATTTGAGTACTCTATGTATCCCACACTTTGGTCTTCAAGCACACCACCAGACGATGCTTTGGAGTCACTTGAAGGAACCTCTTGTAGTAGCCCATGATTCCTAGCAATTGTTTTACTTTGTTGCTGGTTAACATGAGCCTTCCTCACTTTGACACTAAGCTTACCAACTTGGTTCTTTAAACCTCCTAACCTGATAGCTCGTCAAGTTGAAATTTAATTGACCCTTCCCCATTAGGATCACTGAAATGTTGATGGTACCCAAGACTAACTTGGGAAAGGTGATGAGTGTTAACTCAACCAGGTACTGTGCTCAATGAAGATGACTTCTCTTGTAGCCTTTAAGATGATGTGATTGGGTGTAGAACAAATGACAACATATACACTCGGAGGTCGAGGTTAGCTATCACAATAGAACTGTGTGATGAAGGGAGAATACCGAGTCGTGTACACACTTAAGTACACTTAAAATAATATCAAATGTATAACACAATAGAGACAAGTTTATAGAGAGGAAACATCAATTTCTATTAAAACCACTGAACAACCAAGCCGCCTCGGCTTGTAATAACCTAACAAGCTCAGGTCAGAGACAAAGCGAACTCGGCATACTACTCTCTTATTCCCTTCTTTGCATGTTACAAAGCATATCAATCTACCTAGCCACCTTCTAAATAGATACGTTCTTGGTGAGCCAACTCACCTCTACCAATTGGGGGTGACTGCACAATCTTCTGCACCTCTACTACAAAATTGGTGCTTGGCTCCACTTTCATCCGAGGTCAGCACTTGGTTACCACACTTAAGCAGGCTCCATGTTAGCCTAAACCAAGAGCTAATAGTACATGCATGTATGCATGAGGGAGAGAGAGAGAGAGAGAGAGAGAGAGAGAGAGAGAGAGAGAGAGAGAGAGAGAATATAGGCTAGCATGAGCCTAATAAAATTTACATGAGAACATAATAAACCACAACAAAGTCTCTATGACTAAATTTTAGCTTTCACTAAAGATAAAATACATCACTTAGATTTGCCTCTACCCTAAAAGGGTCCATACTTCAATATTACTATAGTGAAACCATCAAGAAGAATTCTAGTATGGTTAAGAGAGATGTCCACCGCAACAAAACAATGATCTTCCCGCCAATAATTACATGCAAAATTGTTGACAGTTAGTTTTGATGGCATTACCTTTGGCATATGCATGTTGAGCATCATCGGAATGCCTTTGGCAGAGACCATTTGGGGTTTTCCTAAAAGTCGAAAGTGTCCATCTTTGTTTGGTTTGCCACTGCTAGCTATAAGCACTAAAGGTGTCGTGGACAATGTGTGAAGAGAGTGGGAGAGAAGGAAGGAGTCTCACTTGGAGCTTTCTCACATACACAATGGGGGAATATACACAAAGGTGGAGGCTAAAAATAGTTTTCCTCTTCTTAGTTGTGAAAGCCAAAAGAACTCTAAGTACAAAAGAATAGGTGAACCCTATATGTGGGTCTCAAACCAAACTCAGCTAACTAAGGTGGCATACTAACTGACCCACTAACTAGAGTACATAAAGATAGTTGTCATCCAGCTATTATTCATGGGCAGTGTACCAACCGCATCTGCAGCTAACAAGTCGATGACATAAATACACAATGGTCACCCTGGCATATCACGAGTGGAGCTCGATATCTCAACACTCCCCCTCGAGCTCAATCCCAATTCTTGCACACCAAGTAGGTCTCTGAATTTGCGTAGCTTCTCTGCACCCAATGCCTTTGTGAATATGTCAACTACTTGATCCTCTTGTGCTGACATAAACTAGATCAATAAAACCTTAGGTGATGTCAAGGAAGCCAAAAGAAATACAAGAATTGATTGCAAGAAAGAACCAATCAAAACAATTAGCATGGGCTTAAGCAATAAAAAACAAGAACTTATTGCAAGAAAGAACCGATAGCTTAAGCAATTTGATGGTACCATCAATAAGAGAGTTTTCTTGATTGGTAGATAGATGAACATCATTTGCATAGGTGGTGCTTCTGCATTCTATTCCAAGAGTAAGTTTAGAAGTTGGCAAATACTCAAAAAAAGAAGTTTGAAGCTAAAGAAGCTTGAAGAGTGAGAAGTTTATCAACTTGGTAAGATTTAGAAAAATGAAGTTACCCTCCTTGGTATACATTATTTTTTTAGAAAGCTCACATCTTGTCATTAATATTGGCAATCTAAGTTAAAAAAAAGGGTGTTAGCACTACTCAAAACCTATCTAAGTTACCCTCCTTGGTATCCATTAATTTTTGGAAAGCTCACATCTTGTCATTAATATTGGCTATCTAAGTGAAAAATGAGGGCTCTAGCACTACTCAAAACCTATGGAATACTCTTATCAGTAAGCCCTCTTATGTAAGAAGGATTTTGGCTAGATAAGCCCCCATATCAATAGAATTTTTAGTGGTGATTAGCTGGCTATGCTTCAAATACCTACCTATTAATCATGCCATGTGTTGCCCCACATGCCCATCTATGAGAGTTAGCATAGCAGGGCCAACAAAGGAGCATCACCAAATAGAAAAAACATCAGTTCTAGGTGTGTCTATTTTTTTAATTCTTTCTCACTTAACCTCGAAAATGCATGAACATAAGAATCAATTTTTTCAAGTGGGCCTACCAAACATGGTTAAATCTCACATCCTCTCTCATATCTAAACACTAACAATTCTTTCTTCAGATCACATATGAATCAATTTTTTATTCTTTGCCACTTGACCAAAACCTCACCTCCTAATAAATCATCTGATAAGCACAAAAGTGCATGAGATAGACAATCAAGTTTTTCTCCTTAATCAAATGATAGAGACAAAGAAAATCAAATACCAGATCAAGCATCTTTCAATGGCGCTAGACTCCATGCCAAACCTATAGATCAACAAGTAAATGTATAAGAGCTCTAATGAATGCAAAATTATGAAGCAATAAATCTACCTCCTATTGTCTCTATAAAAAAAAATACTTTGTGAGTAGTGGAATTACAATTTGCATGCAGGGAGAAGTTAGGCAATGGAGTCTTGTAGTAGGTTTTATTTTGTTTGATTTGTGATAGATGTATGCACCCCCATTTTAGTGCATCCTATCTAATGAACATTACTGACACTCCAAAAATAACATTGAACATATAATGTAAACTCTCTCTCTTTTTTTTTTCATGTCAAAATTTTCCAGAAATTAACGAGAAACCAAAAACCAAGTTTCCCTTTGAAACTTATACCATTGCTAAGTTCTACCCCAAGCAATAGCCCAAAAACAAGGACAATTTTGGACACATGGCATCTTGGAGGAGAAAATGTTGCCACATGTCACCCTTGGACTTTTGGATATCACTACCTCTTCAATTACCACCCTTTGACTCTTGAAAGTTTATGGACTCATGGATTAATACAAGCTCTTAGACTACTACCCTTGGACTACTACAAGATCTTAAACTCTTGGACATTTATGAACTTAGACTTTTGAATGTTTACGAACTCATGGACTACTACAAGCTCTTAGACCACTATGCTTGGAATCTTAGACTACCACAAGCTCTTGTACTACCACCCTTGACCTACCACAAGATTTAGGAATACCATCCTTGGACTATAGTAGACATGATTCACAAATATCCTCCCATGTCTCTAGAATAGGGGGATATTTCTACATGGTAGTCGTTAATGCCGAATTCAAAGATTTTATATTATCCATAGAGTAATTGATGAGTGGCCTCCCAAGGTGTGTACATCTGAAAAAGTGGGTCGTTAAACCAAGAATCCTTCACTAGTCAACAAACAAGGTCCATAAATCATCAAACAATGTCCACACTATTTGTAAAGTGGGGAGAGAGAGAGAGAGAGAGAGAGAGGAGTGCACATGATACTACCTATACACTATGTTGTATTAAACATAATCATGAATATATACATGATACCCCTTATGTTTAGGGTTAGGATTAGGATTTGCCCCTAATGCCCTTAAGGTATGGTGCAATTCACACCATCCTCAACACCCCCTCTTAAATTACACTGGGTAAGTAGAGGGTGCATGTACAAGATCTTTTTGTGGGTTTCGTTTAGTGCATATGATAGCATCCAAAATTGAAAAGAATCAGAGCAATATGCGCATGTGTGAGCACAATGACTATGTCATTGAAGCCTGTACAACAAGTATAACTTGTGATTTTGTACATAGATGTGCATTTCCCCTCTTAAGTTGTGGGTCATCCTTCACCTTTAGGAATAAAATCTAGAAGATAAGTTGAAGGGAAGCGGAAGGAAATCCAAAAAGTAAGATGCCCGCCTGAATCAAAGAGTGGTCGATCAAAAGGTGATTGCATGAAGAACGATGTGTATGGCTACATGTCGAACATGTAAAAGTTGAACATGTCATGTGTCATCATGGACTGTGCAGCTACTCTATAGAAGGGGCATTTGAATGTGAAGCTAGTTGATGTAGCTATGGAGAAAAAATTTGGTAGGTTGTGACAAACAAGGGTATCACCAACCCAAAAGAACTGACAACAATATGTGATATCTAATGCAGTAGAAATATAATCTCTGTCAAATGATGTGGGGTTGAAGAGGATTGCATAGTCAAATGTCAACAGAGTGATCTAGGGTTGAAAATTTGGGGCCGAAGGTGCAAGTATAATACCATGCTCTGTTGATGAAGAGGCCTGTAAAACTGACAAGGTATGGGAACATGTCCAACATGTATGCTCAACTATCATGAGCTGAAGGTCATTTGATATGTGCATGGCTAAACATCCATCGGCATGGGATGTAGCATCTGTCATAGGATCAAGGTGGAGTTGACATAATAAAGGCCTAGAAGCATGAAATACAAGTGAGAATGCATAAGATGGCATCTTAGGTGTCGAATGCTGATGTTTAGATAGATATGTAGTCCTAGATCCAACCACTCATTTGTATCAAGTATGGACTATATATGATAGTCATAAGTGCATGTTGAAACAGTGAGACTCCCAGGTTGTGCTATGGTTGAACTTGATGATGTTCACTACACTAGTAGGACTACATTGATACATAAATGTCCTCATGCTAAGGAATGATCTACTAATCGGAGCTGGTGATAATTGGATCTAAGCATGATGTAGTGTAGCATGACTGAGCTCATGCTAGAATGCCTTAAAGACTGATATGCTAATCGGTATTGCTAATGGAAACTATGTCCAAAGATATGATGTGCTCCACGTCAGAGGTGAAAGCATCAATGATGAATGCTGAAATAGAATCACCTAAGGAGGTGAATGCACTATGGCATGTATCTCCACATGCTACTAGAGATGTAAGTGCCTCATACTAAGTACTTACCTGATGAAAAATTGCATGATCATTGGTGAGCTCCTGCTAAGTATGTGCATGTGGTGTGACAGAAGATGGAGTCAAATCCATGCATGAATGTGCTAGCTGTACATCACTAGAATCAAACTGTGCACATGTAGATGGGAGTGCCTCATATTGAGGGCTTACTATCAAATGTGCCTCATGCCGAGGGCTTAGGGTCAAATTTGCATGACCAAAATATGAAGGTTGATCCATGCTAACATGTGGAACATCTGTGTCCAATCTCTCAAGACCAATGATGCTCGAGTTTGCATACCCTTTGAAAATAATAGGTCAAAGTAGGTTCTCTTTCCATGCACATATCTCATCCACAGTCATGAGTGGTGTATCATCAACTGTGTGATCACTCCATGTTGAAGGTGGTCTTGTGCTTTGTGTAAGAGGCTTACCCATGTACCGATGAGAGAGTCGACCTATGAGAACGCTATATGAAAGTTGACACTTTGGGTCTTATGCTACCCTATAAAAACCATCATGATAGAAGAACTACACGTGTGCCAAGGATCAAGCTTGTAGTGAAGTGATGACAACTGTGTGTCGCGAGAGTGGCCAAGAGGTTGTACAAGGCTAATGTGTATGCAAGTTGAAACCAATGCTAGAAAATAGTCAATAAAGATGATTGTACATGGGTGGCATATTGTGGGGATTAAAGGCCACTGTGACTTAACCCTGATTATGTACAATACTTAGACACATATATATATGGATGACATAGAAGATTAGGTGTTTTGCACCCACCAAAACTTCTCTCTCTCTCTCTCTCTCTCTCTCTCTCTCTCTTTCATTCTGCTTCCGTTGGGAGCACTCTCAATTGGTATCAGAGCCCATTTGATGCTTGTGGGTGGTTTAGCTGAGCCTGTGTGTGTGGTTGCAAAACCTTGTAGAAGCTTGCACGTGGTTTTTGGAAGTCTCTAGAGTGGTTTTTGCAAGCCAACAGGTGGTTTTGGAGTGAAAATACATTTTTTTGACAATTCTCCTATATCTTTTGACCATGACGATGATTGAGAGTTTGGAATGACTTGCAGAGGCAACCATTTCTTACTTTTTGTATCCATTGTACTTCAGGAGTTTGAAAACCCCTTCATTCTTGAATTTGGGTTCATTTCCTTGGATTTTTGACTCACTATCTCTGCTTCAACGTTTTCTGCCAGTGTGTTGGAACTCAAGTTTGGAGCAACCATTCGCAAATCTGTTAGTTTTGGTGGACTTAGGAGGTCTTGAAACTTTTGTGTTACTCATCATTTTAATTCTGGTGGTGTTTACAAATGGATCGGTTTGCTAAAAC
This sequence comes from Dipteris shenzhenensis, assembly GCF_047967505.1. Lineage (NCBI taxonomy): Eukaryota > Viridiplantae > Streptophyta > Polypodiopsida > Gleicheniales > Dipteridaceae > Dipteris > Dipteris shenzhenensis. The sequence continues at coordinate 28,930,273 of NC_141615.1, forward strand.
ATTTTTCAATTCGTGTGTGGACGCGGTGATTGAGACCATGGTTTCCAAAATTGTCTGTTCCATTGCATTCCGGAGGCCCAAAAGCCCCTATCTATCACTTCTTGCATGATCCTGTGGAGATTTGGAGAATCTTTGCCTCTTTGAGACGTTGAATCATCTCCTTTTTCTCTGTGTTTGAAAATCATTCAAAGGTTCAATTTCAAGTCAACTGCAAGGGTTGATTGGCTTTTACTCCCTCATCAGATAGGTTTTGGAGTTAGAACAGAAAGGAGAAATGTGTAGATCGCATCATTGAGTTTGGATATGTAGTAAGGGTCATGTTTTTAAGGCATCTTAGATTTGCTTTGCAGTATCGACCATTGCCTTGAGGCCATGGTTTTGGGCATACCTTATGCAAATCACTGTAGTTGTAGTTTAAGCCATGTGCACTCATTTGTGATTTGCATTGGGTTGCAATGGATGCTTTACAGGCCATTTGGATGCATTGTGATCCTTGTTGGATGTGCATGATAGGCCCAAATTTCCTTGTGGGATGCTTTATTAATGGATATTTAAGACACCAATACTATTTTATGTTGAGGGACAACTTTGACACATTGCAGTTGATGCATTGATAATGCTATGCTCTCTTGGATGAGACATTATTGATCCTTATACCCATTTACGGTGTTTATGCTTGAGGCATTTGGATCTTATTGGCATTAAATTTGCCATTATTTTGTCATTGTAAGTTGACATTTTCTTTTGGGCTAGATTTGCTCATATGGATGCATAGTATATGCACATGAGATCAGTTGCATTTTGATGCTTTGAGCCTTTGAGGTTTGGTAATATTACCTTCCATTGTGGCATACACATTTGGGTGCACCTAGTAATTGGTGTGATTCTTTCTTGAGACACTAGCATTTGGAAATTTGCTTTATTTGCATCATGGCATCCTCTTCCATGTCTAAAAAGGAGTTTTTCAGCATTAAAAAGCTTGATGGGACAAACTTTTCTCCGTGGAAAGAATAGATAAGGGATGTGCTTATTCAAAAGAAGAAGATTAATCCCTTGGAAGGGATTGCAACTGAGTCTGCAGCTTTGTTTGAGGATGATTGGAATGAGTTGGATGCATTAGCAAAGTATACTGCTAGACTTTATCTTGTAGAACATTAGTGTTCATTGGAGTTGAGATCTTGTAGAAGAATTCAGAGAGCTGCAAGATGTATATAGGGCATTCCTTGGAGCATGGAGGCAATGCAAGAAAGTGGAGTAGAGTCAATGCACCATGGCCATGACCATTGTCCTTCCATGCATGTTTAATACTCCTAGGAGATCAACACACTTGCTTTATTGAGCCAAAAATTTGATGTCGCACATCAGATTGAAACTCAAATTCAATGTGTGACATCGAGTTTGCATTTAAAGTCATGGAGCTATTTGCAAAAGAAATAAAGTCAAATCCAAATCCATATATCCAACACAAAAAAGTATTTATTTTACATACACATATTCCCTACTTGTGAAAGCAGTAGCACATGCAACATCAAGCAATTTGCACCACCGTTTCTCAACTAAGCTTGAAAGAACAATTTGCAAGAGTTTGAGAAGACTTTTGCTTAAAAACAATAATGTACCATAATTATATAAGCCAGCTTGGTTCCTATCAAGGATTGAGATGCCTCAAAAAATTTTACATCGTGAAATGATCATGCTTGAGCTTCATGTTAAATGTGGCTCTCCTTTGCTAAACCATGCTCTTCTTGGATTAGCCATCTATCTTAGGCTTGGAATGGTTGAACTATCGGGTGCAAGGTGGGAGTAGTAGATGATGGTTGAGTATAAATAAGCTTATCTTTTCAAAGCACCTTTTGTAGATTTTGAAATGCGCTATATACACACTCCTCTCACCTATCAACTAAATATTGACTCCAAAATACCATGCAAAAATTCACACAATAAATTACATGGCCAGGAGATGAGAACCACCAAGATACCACACATCTAAACATAAAAATTGATGCTTGACATCGTGTCCAAGATTAAGGTCGGTGCCCAACATTGAGTCTAAGCTTTAACTTGATGCTTAAACTCATGTTTGACATCGAGTTAAAGCTTGGATCAGTATGAAGCATCAAGTATAAGATTCAACTTGATTTTAAACATCAAGTTAAAGCCTTAACTCAATGTCCAACATCAAGTAGAAGCTTGAACTTGATGTCTGACATCAAGATCAAGCTTTAGCTCAATGTTGGACATCAAGCTGAAGCATAAACTCGATGCTTGACATTGACTTGAATCTAAAACTTGAGTTTGACATCAATTTAAAGCTTGAACTTGATGTTCATCAGCATCAAGTTGAAGCTTCAACTTGATGTCCAATGTCAAGGTCATAGTTCAAAATGATGTTCTAGATCAACATTAAGCATCAATTTTGTTAACATAGAAATTACTTTTGATCTTGATGTTTTACAAGAAGAAGATAATTTAACTTGATTTTGTAAATTAAGTTTACCCTTTAGCTTGATGTTTCAGATGAACATAATATTTTACTAATATGCAAACAACATTATGAATATAAAATTTGTTGAAGTGTTTACATAGTAGCACATAGATTTATAAAGAGTAAAAAATGAAAGCTCTTTAAAAAAATTTAGCAATAAGGAAATGAGTACCTTGCCATGCTTGAATATTATAAGATAGTCTTATGTGAAAAATCGTGCAATCCTCCAAGATTCTCTTAAGCAAATGACCAAGTAGAGCTTCATATGCATCATCTCTTCAAGATATACTCTTTTCCATCCAAATGAGTAATCTTATTCTAGTAGAGAATGATAGCCTCTTACATGCCCAGCAATGGAAATGCATCTTAGAGCTAGAAGTTCAAGTGCAAGAACTAAATAGCTTAAAAAGATGTGGAGTGTCCAGATCCACAACATATTCAAGAGGGTACTCTTAAAGCTACATTGGCAGAGGTTGATAATCTTGGGCATCCATTTTGGATTGGTAAAGTCATTGGATTGCATAAAGAAGAAAATAAAGACAATATATTGTCAATCACAGTACAATGACATAAAACAAATCATGAAGATGAATTCAAAGGGAAATATAACTTGGAAATGATAAGTGGTGGTACTAGTATACTTGGTCCTAATGAAGTGAACATACTTTTGTATGAGTTCACTCTTACAAAGGTAAGACATGTCAGAATGTTGACTATAAATATTCTCAAGGAAAAAACTTCATGCTTGTAGGAGAGCGAGGATTGTGAAGGAGCAAAAAAAGTACACACCAAGAGTTAAACACAAAGTGTAGAGAGCCATGGTCTTCATCTTGAGAAAGGATACATTATTATTGATAATGTAGATGAAGATGCTTCTTCCACTTCATCTAAGGTGGAACCAATGCTACCAATGATAATGATGCACTAAAGATTCACGAGTAGTAGTCAAATTTAAAATGTACTAGAATAAAATTTATTGTTACTTATATTAGTGATCACCTTTCAATGATTTGTTTGATTTTAAAATATAGTCTATGATATTTACTTCTAATGATAGCACAATTTTCTTTCCATTTGAGATTCATGAATATGTTGAATCTATTATGCTCCAAATATCATGTCATTTCTTGGAAATTTTTTGTTATTTGTGTTTTAAGAAGTATTGATTTTTGGCTCATTGTAGAAAAGCCTTTACGCTAAAGCACTTCTTTAATTTCTATGAAATGGCCCCCCTTTTGTGTGGAATCTTTCAAAGATTCCAAATGTTTCTCCTAAGTAGGTAATATTACCCAGACAATGTTCAGTGGTGTTTAATTCCTAGAGCCGAAAAAATTACCTATTTTTAGTGCATCATGCTTGGTCAATATGTATCTTATTTGGATGCTATTTGAACCAAGGTTTTACACACAAAAAAGTGTTACCATTTGGTATCATTTTTTAGTACTTTTGACTTCAGTATTGTGGCATATTTTGATACACTATTTTTGGCACTTTTGGCCATATCTTGATCAAATTTTAATTTTGTCTTCACCAACTTCAACAAGTGAAAGGTAACATTCTCAAGACAATTTTGATAAATTTTGCATCTTTTTGGATATCATTATTTAAAACACTATTGTTTGATGCATTCAAATTGTATTAGGGTCATTTGACACCCACGTAATATTTTATAGCAATATTTAAAACATCAATGTTTGATGTATTTTCATTCTATCTATGTCATTTGACACCCAAATCATGTCAACCACAAGCAACATCAATCTTGAGACTTCAACAAATCTAGATAACTCAAATTAAGGTAGTTGGATATATAGAATGCAAACAATTCTTGTTTTGTGTAATAGATGGAAATATGTTGATGGTAGATTGAGCAACATTCACTTTGCAAGGAGCCTTGCTTTTCATACTCACACCAAACATATCAAGGCACATCACCACTTCTTCCAAGAAAAGGTACTTTCTATAGAAATTGAGTTGGTTTGTTGCTAAACCAATGAACAAGTGGCTTTTACTAAGTCATTGAGCTTTGAAAAAAATTTCCTCTTTCAAAGTTGACTTGGAATCTAGTGTGGATGCCATAGGTTTGGAAATGCCCACTGACATGGCAGTGAAGGGTTTTAACTAAGGCACGCATGGTTGAATATATGGTCCGTCAAAATGCTTGAAGTAGTCCTTGGCCTTAGTATTATGATGTTGGATGATTCTAGGTGGTTGTTATTAATCCCTTCCACTACCTATAGATGGGAGACAACGTCACAAATTAAGAGACATGGTCTCCATGTACATGATGTATTAATTTGCGAGTCATTTGCATGGAGTGGATCCTTTTGGTAGGAGATTTGATGGTAGAGACATAATGAAACCTTGTCTTGGAAAATAATTTTAAGCTAGAAATGTTTGTAGTGGTATTGTTTGAAAAAGTTAGTAGCATGTTTGTTGGATGTGGTTTTATGTGGAAATGTTTGTAGCAAGTGAGATGGAAGTGTTTGTAGACCAAGTGTATTTTTTATTTGAATTTTTTTTTTGGTCATGTTTGTTGGAATATTGTTAAGGTTTATGTCATGCTCTCTAACTTTGGTTTTGCATGCTACTACTGGAGATGGCTCTTGATTTGTACATTTTATGTCACAATATGTGTGCACCCAAATTGTATGTAGTTATAGCAAGAGAAAATTTATTCAAGCAAAGGAATAATGTGTGGACTCATCTTCTTTCAAAATCAAATTGCAGCACAGATACTGCTGACAGCAAACCATTGAGTGGAAGCTTGGAGAAGAGTGAATCATTCTTGCAATTCCTCCTTTTTGCATTTTTCAAGGAGGTTGTAGTAGCTTTGTATGCTTATTGGAGTAGGTGGGTCCACCAAGGCAAGGGGAAAGGCTAGCATGCAAGTTATGGTTGTGGATTTTGATCACCAAATTGTGAATTGGAATTTGAGACATAAAGTCGAGCGAGAAAGCATGCAATGCAATCATTTGAGACTTTTTCATGTAATGGCAAGAATAAAAACTTATGCTTAGCTGAAGCTAATAGAAAATTGGCTTTATTTTATGGTTGGTTTGCTTATATGTGTGTAGTAAAAGAAGGTCATGGTGAGCCTTTTGCACCCATAGCTCAAGAGGTTCTAGAGTTCAGCTAGGCCATTGTTAGTGTGGACTTTTGGTAAGAAATATTTTTTTGTTGGAGGGGAAGTACATTTCATTCTTGGAGGGGAGAAATACGATATAATGACATTCAAAGTAGTGTATTCTTACTACACAAAAATAGGACTAGGCACATGGAGATGCATGATGAGCGAATCATCAAAGAAGAGAAGATAGCATTGCATTTGCATGGATGATATTGCTATGGAGAAGTTGGGAAGGATCACATGACTAGCAAAATGTACAAGGATGCTTTAGAAGAAGTTTCCATTTTAAAGTATCCCATAGCTGTGGGGGTTAAAGGCCACTATACCTTAACCCCGATTATGTACAATACTCAAACACATATATATATGGATGACATAGAAGATTAGGGTGTTCTGCACCCACTAAAAATTTGTGTGACTCTCTTCTGACTCTCCCTCTCTCTCACCTTCTTCCATTCCGCTTTCGTTGTTGTTGAGATCTTTCAACTGGTATCAGAGCCTGGGTGTTCTAGCTAAGCCTAGGTGTGAGCCTGGAGCCTGAAGTCTGTTGCTATAGCTTTATGGGAGGAAGGAGAAGCTCTATTGGGTGACTTACCTATGTCCTGAGAGACCTTGTAGAAACCTTTGAAAAGTTCTCTGAGTGGTTTTTTGCAAGCTAGCAGGGGGTTTTGGAGGCAAAAGACAGTCTACTTTAGACTTGAGAGTCTTGTGATGAAGATATCTTTATCTAGAAGCTGAATCTCACCCTAAGATCAAAAGAAAATTGTAGAATACTTTGAGTACTTAAATTTTCATTTTTACATCTCTGTCATCTGAGTTTTCAGTAAAAAGTTACAGTTCCTACAAAAGGTGGCGAAACTCAATTTCCTGCTTGGATTTCATGGGTTGGATCTCCATATCCAGGCCACCATTTGCAGTTCACACAGTCCCAATGGATTTAGAGTGGTCCAAAACTTCTAGCTGTGAAGTTGCTTCTGATTCGATGAAGTTCTGAAGTTGTTGGTGAAGCTCTGTCTACTCCAACGTCTTCATTTTGTCATTTCCTATGTGAGTGGGATCTCAATATCCAGGCCTCCATTTGCAGAGCTATCTATCTCATTGGGATCTAGGACTACCTGAAACATCTATCTACAAGACTGCTTACCATTTTGTGAAGAATCGAGGGAGTTGTGCTTCTCAGTGTTTTTTTATTGTCTCTTTGAAGGAAATTTCTCAAAGTTTCCAAGACCTTCTCATTGATTGCCATGTGGCATTTTGGCTAAGGACTACCTGAAACATCTGTCTACAAGACTGCTTACCATTTCGTAAAGAATCGAGGGAGTTGTGCTTCTTTGTGTTTTTTTATCGTCTCTTTGAAGGAAATTTCTCAAAGTTTCCAAGACCTTCTCATTGATTGCCATGTGGCATTTTGGCTAAGGTTAAGTTTTCGAAGGTTCATTTTTGCAAGTAAATGCAAGGGTTGAAGAAGAGAGATATTTTTAGATTGTCTTGCTGATTTCAATTACACAATGACGCCCATGTTTTGAGACATCCCAGGTTCTATTTTCATAAGCAGTCATTTCTGTGGGGTTGTGATTTCTTGGATATACCTTATGCAGATCACTCTAGTTGTAGTCTAAACCATGTGCACTCATTTGTGGTTTGCATTGGGTTGTAGTGGATGCTTTACATGCAATTTTGATGCATTATGATCCTTGTTGGATGTGCTGATAGGCCTAGATTGCCTTGTAGGATGCTTTATTAATGGACATTTAGCACACAGATGCTATTTTATGTTGAGGGAAAGCTTCAACAGATTTTAGTTGATGCAGTCATCGTGCTATGCTCTCTTAGATGAGATATTATTGATGCTTATGCCCATGGACAATGTTTATGCTTGAGGCATTTGGCTCTTATTGGCATTGGGTTTGCCATTGTTTTGTCATTGCGGGTTGACATTTTCTTTTGGGCCAGATTTGCTCATATGGACGCGTAGTATATGCACATGAGTCAGATGCATTTTGGCTTTGAGCCTTGATTTTTGATGACTCTATCCTTCATTAAGGCAGACATATTGGGTGCACCTAGTATTTGGTGTGATTTCTCTCTTGCAAGTACTAGCATTTGGGATTTTGTTTCATTTGCATCATGGCATCCTCTTTCGTGTCTGAAAAGGAGCTTTTCAGCATTAAAAAGTTTGATGGGACAAGCTTTTTTGTGTGGAAAGAGCTGATAAGGGATGTGCTTATTCAAAAGAAGTAGATTAAACCCTTGGCAAGTATTGAAGCTAAGCCTGCAGATATGTCTGAGGATGATTAAAATGAGTTGGATGCATTAGCAAAGTCTACTGTAAGACTTCATCTTGTAGAGTCAGTTTATTGCATAGTAGCAAATGAGCAGACTACGGAAGATTTGTGGAAGAAATTATGTGCCACTTATGAGAAGGAAACTACCTCTAATAAAGTTTACCTCATGAAGAGGTTTTTTGAGTTGTAGATGAAGGAAGGGTCTCCATTGCTTCTTACTTGAATGAAAACAACATTATTTTTAGCCAGCTTCAGGCTTAGAAGTTGAATTTTAATGCGGAGTAAGGCAATATTCCTCTTGTTTTCATTGCCATCCTCATGGGATACCTTCTGTACATCTGCCAGTAACTTTGCACCTGGTGGAGTACTAAAGTTTGATGATGTTGTGGGTAGGTTGTTGGCTGAGGAGATTAGACAGAAGTCTATGGATGGCAACAAGTTGAATGTAGCCTTAAATGTGCAAAGGGACAGATCGCAGTTCAAGGGAAGTCCCAAGAAAGAGGGAAGTCTCATAGCAAATCCAGGGCATGGGAACATTGAGTGTTACCATTGTGGCAAGAAGGGTCACATGAAAAAGGATTGCTACAAGCTAAAAAGAGAGCAAAAGGATAAGAAAAAGAGAGCAAAAGGATAGAAAAAAGAATGCAAATTGGGGTGCAAATAAGAAGGAACAGAGTCCAAGGGAGAACAAAGGAAAAGTGAAGATTAAGGAGATCAATGCAATCATTCATGATAGTGACAATGACATTTTCTTCATGTCTAGTTTACTTGAAAAGTCGCTTACCACTTCAAATGATGCATATTTCTAGAATTGGATTTTGGATTCAGGTGCTTCATTCCATGTTACTCCCCATAGGGAATGGTTCTCCACTTATGACAGTGGAAAGACAAGGTGTGTGCATCTTGGAAATAACTATGCATGTGATATAGTGGGAATAGGTGACAAAGTTTTCTTTTTCAAATGGGTCTGCATTTGTTTTTGCCTGAGACATGTGCCTAAGCTGACCAAGAGTCTCATTTCAGTGGGTTAGCTAGAGGATGTTGGCTTTGGCTTTCAGAGTTGGAAAATTTAGAAGGGCTCTATGGTTTTGGCAAGAGGTGCCAAGTGTGGGACAATGTATCCCTTACATGTATTATGGGTGTCTGATCATGTTGTTGCAATAACTGAGCAGCCAAGTACTTCTTTGTGGCATTGGCGATTGGGGCACATGAGCCAAAATGGAATAAAACTCTTATGCTGTATGGGTTATGTAGGTATGCATTTGAGTTTTTTTATTTTGAAATTTGTGAGCATTGTCTTTATGGGAAGCAAACTAAATCAGCCCCATTAAAAAAGGGGAAATAAAGAGCTTGAAAGGCTTGATTTGGTGCATCCAGATGTATGTGGTCCCATGCCTACAGGGTCATTAGGCGGGGGTGAATACTATGTGACATTCATTGATGACACAACTAGGAAAGTGTGGGCTTATGCTATAGCTCAAAAGAGCAATGTGTTCTAAGTATTTCAAAAATGGCTGGCTTTGGTTGAAAATCAGCCAGGTAGAACACTGAAATCCCTACGGACTGACAATGGTGGAGAGTCTCTCTCTCAAGTAGAGTTTGGATGGTGGTATTTTTTAGGATGCATGGAGTGGCAAGAAGCCCTCTTACTCTCATTTGCATATATTTGGGTGTGAGGCATATGCACATGTGCCAAAAGAGCTTCGGAAGAAGCTAGATCCTAAGTCTAGGAAATGCATCTTTATGGGTTATGGTGAAAGTGGAGAGATGGGCTATCATCTTTGGGATCGAGAAGCAAAGAAGATCATACGAGGCCATGATGTGGACTTCAATGAGAAGAAGACGTAAAAGGCACCCATGAGGGATGTGGAAATGAGGAGAATCACTTTCTAGGATGTAAATCCACCTGGTTATGTTGATAGATAGCAAGCTGTCCGTGCATCAAGAAATGGCGCCTCCATGTACTCCCATAGGTACACAATCAAGGGCAAACGATGGACAATCTATTGGTGGAAATGATGAGCCAAATGTGGCTAATATGCAGGTGGGACAGCAAGCTGAAATGCCCTTTAGAAGATCAGCTAGATTGTTTAGAGTGCTTGAGAGATTTGTTCTAGGTAGACTATGTGATGCTTAACTGATTGCGGGAGCCTTCTTGCTATAGAGAGGCTATGATGCATGAGATGCATGAGGATCAGTGCAAGCGGTAGCCTTCTTGCTATAGAGAGGCTATGATGCATGAGGATCAGTGCAAGTGGGAGTATTCTATGCAATCAGAGATGAGTTCACTCATGAAGAATAAGACTTGGGACTTGGTTTCTTTGCCACATGGAAAGAAAGCATTGCCATCTAAATGGGTCTACAAGATGAAGGTCACGGGTGATGATGTTCCTAAGTACAAGGACCATTTGGTTGCTAAAGGGTTCAAGCAAGAGAAGGGTGTGGACTTTGATGAGATCTTCTCTCCAGTTGTTGTGAAGATGACCACACTTAGATGTGTACTTGGACTTGTGGTAGTAGAGGATATGGAGCTTATGCAGATGGATGTCAAGATAGCATGGGGATCTGCATGATGAAATTTACATGGTACATCTGGGAGGCTTTGAAGAAAAGGGCGAAGAGAATTTGGTTTGCAAGCTGAAAAAGAGCCTCTATGGCCTTAAGCAAGCACCTAGAGAATGAAGGACAAATTGATGTAATGGGGTGTACCTAGATTGTGTGAGTTTGTGTGTCGCCACATGGTGGTTACTGTGACCAGGTTAGGTGGTAGAAGGTTCTATTAGGTGTGATTGAGAGATTCATGGCTTGATTGAGAGATTAGTGAAGTGATTTGTGGATCTGGAGATGTTCTCCTTTGGGGCACATGCATTGTATCAGTTGCCCTATAAGGGCGTCTCCTCTCTTGAATAAAATCCTCCATTTTGCTTCATTTTTTGAATCCTTCTTACTGTTCCATCATGTGATATCAGAGCCACATCCACCCTCCTTGAGCCCTCTGAGTGCCATGTCATCATCTTCTTCCAAAATGAAGGATTTCTCCCCTCTCTTACCACGTTTTTTCCTTAAGCTTGTTCTCCCTCTACATGTGACTATTCCTTGAGCCCTCTGAGTTATAGAACCACTTCCCTATGGAGCACTTCCACCTAAAAGCATTTTACAAGATTTTGCTCCTACTGCCTGTGTTGACAACTTCTTCACCCGATGATATTTTGCAAAATTCTGCCTGTAGACTCAACCATTTGCAAAACCCTCTTAGGGGAGGCTGGGTGGCCTTATGAGCTAGTTGCTGATGAAGTTTGAGCAACAATGGTCTGGTAATTGAGGAGAAAACAAGAAAAAATAGTCGAAAAATGTGCATCTCTCTCAAGCAACCCGATACAACATTGCACAACTCTTCTCTAGGGGCTCCTCTTTGGTAAAAGAGCTTTCATTCCATTGTAAAAGCCCCTTCAATGCTTGCTTCTAGAACTTGAATTTTAGCCTCCAATCTCTGCTCATTTCTGAGTTCACATTTTGATAGTTTTGTGAATTGGAGAGTTGACCAAGTCAACTAAGATTTCGGGCTTCTTAGTTTAATTGCAAGAATTTTTAGTACTGACTATGCTAGAGTGCTAGAGTTGAGCCATTGGACTTGTGGGAATCTCATTCACCTACAAACATTCTACTTGGTATCTTGACAATCTTTCCTTCATAGCTTTATATTCATGGAAAGATAGTTTTTGAACATGCCTTCTTCTTGTGGTTCTAGCAACACTCCATGTGTTAGGGAGATAAACAAGAAGAAAACTCCAAGATATAACAATAGGAAGGTCACTAAACTCCAAGGCAAATCCCAAGTCCCTGACTTATCAATATGCAAAGGACCTTGGCTTTTCATTGCTTGTAACATGCATCTATATGGTGATGGTTCTTTTTGAATTGTAAAGGGATTAGACACTGCCAGTCTTGGTAAGACCTTCCTTATGGCCTCCAAAAACAAGATAGATAAGTTTGAGGGAGAGGGTTTGCATACTTGGTAGACCAAACTGAAATTTATTCTCTCGAAAAAGGGGATCTGGAATGTGGCTAATGGAAAAGAAAAGAAACCAACCACTAGGGAAGGAGAAGCTTTATGGATCCCTGAGGATGAAAAGGCACTAGCCATAATTGCTCTTAGATTGACTGATTCTTTTATCTGTGGGGGTTAAAGGTCACTGTGCCTTAACCCCAGTTATGTACAATACTCAAACACATATATAAATGAATGAAAAAGAAGATTAGGGTGGTTCTGCACCCACCAAAACTTGTGTGGCTCTCTCTCTCTCTCTCTCCTTCTTCCATTCTTGCTTCCGTTGAGAGCACTCTCAACTCGTATCAGAGCCCGGGTGATCTAGCTGAGCATGCGTGAATGCTTGAAGCTCAGCAGCTCTGTGGGAGGAAGGAGAAGCTTTGTGGGAAGCTTTGTGGGTGACTTTACTTGCATCCGAGTGTGCAGAGACCTTGGAGGAACCTTTGGAAAAGTCACTTTGGCTTTGCGAAGTGGTTTTGAGAGCCTGTTAAGAGCTTTCAAAGAAAAAGTCGTTTTTTGAGCTTTTCCCTGTTCCGTTCGATGACAGAGACTCCGTATTGACTTGTAGAGGCAACTATTGCTTGCTTTTGGTGTCCACATTACTTCAGGAGCTTGGAAACACCTTCATTCTTGAATCTGGGATCATTTCAGTGGATTTCTGACTCACTGTATCAGTTCCTACGTTTTTTGCCCGGGTGTTGGAACTCAAGTTTGGAGCAACCATTTGCAGATCTGTCAGTTCCGGTGGACTCAGGAGGTCCTAAAACTTCTATGTTGCTCATCATTCGCACTCCGGTGGAGTTTACAGATAGCTCTGTTTCCAAAAACGTTTTTCAGTCCGTGTGTTGGACCCAGTGATTGAGGCCACGGTTTCCAAAACCGTCTGTCCCATTGCGTTCCGGACGCCCAAAAACCCCTACCTATCAGTTCTTGCATGATTCGGTGGAGGATTTTCAGAGTTATAAATCTCTGTGTATTCGATTTCGTCTCTCTGTTATGCATTTTTCATACTAAGGTTTTGAAACCTTAGATTTATGCCACATGGCAGTGGATAAGTGTTGACTCCCATTTCTCACTCATCGGTTGTGATTTTGGAGTTCTGGTAGAAGAGAGATATTTGCAGATTTTCTTGCTGAGTCCGATTATGCAATGGCGCCCATGTTTTTAAGCATCTCAGGTTCTATTTTCAGTAGCGCTCATTACCGTGGGACTATGATTTCTTGAGCATACCTTATGCAGATCACTCTGGTTGCAGTTGAGCAGTGTGCGCTCATTCGTGGTATGCATTGGGTTGCAGTGGATGATTTATAGGCCATTTGGATGCATTGCGGTCCTTGTTGGATGCGCTGATAGGCCCAAATTGCCTTGTGGGATGCTATTTTTATGGACGCTTTGCACATGGATGCTATTTTAAGCTGAGGGACAGCTTTGACACATTGCAGGTGATGCACTGATAGTGCTATGCTCTCTTGGATGAGACATTATTGATGCATATGCCAGTGGACAGTGTTTATGCTTGAGTCATTTGGCACTTATTGGCATTTTCTTTTGGGCCAGATTTGCTCATATGGATGCATAGTATATGCACATGAGTCAGATGCATCTTTTGATGCTTTGAGCTTTGAATTTTGGTGATATTTCACTCTATTGTGGCATACACATTTGGGTGCACCTGGTATTTGGTGTGATTCTCTCTTGCAGGCACTAGCATTTGGGATTTTGCTTTATTTGCATCATGGCATCCTCTTCCATGCCTGAAAAGGAGTTTTTCAACATTAAAAAGTTTGATGGGACAAACTTTTCTTTGTGGAAAGAACAGATAAGGGATGTGCTTATTCAAAAGAAGCAGATTAAACCCTTGGCAGGGATTGAAGCTAAGCCTGCAAATATGTTTGAGGATGATTGGAATGAGTTGGATGCATTAGCAAAGTCTACTATTAGACTTCATCTTGCAGAGTCAGTTTATTTCACAGTAGTAAATGAGCAGACTACGGAAGATTTGTGGAAGAAACTGTGTGCCACTTATGAGAAGGAAACTGCCTCTAATAAAGTTTACCTCATGAAGAGGTTGTTTGAGCTGCAGATGAAGGAAGGGGTCTCCATTGCTTCTCATTTGAATGAATTCAATATTATTTTCAGCCAGCTTCAGGCTCAGAAAATGAATTTTGATGCAGAGACTAAGGCAATATTTCTCTTATGTTCATTGCCATCCTCATGGGATACCTTCCGTACAGCTGTCAGTAACTCTGCACCTGGTGGAGTACTGAAATTTGATGATGTTGTGGGTAGCTTGTTGGCTGAGGAGATTAGACGGAAGTCTATGGATGGCAACAAGCAGGATGCAGCCTTAAATGTGCAAAGGGGCAGATCACAGTTCAGGGGGAAGTCCCAAGAAAGAGGGAAGTCTCGTAGCAAATCCAGGGCATGGAACATTGAGTGTTACCATTGTGGCAAGAAGGGCCATATGAAAAAGGATTGCTACAAGAAGCTGAAAAGAGAGCAAAAGGATAAGAAAAAGAATGCAAATTGGGGTGCAAATCAAAAGGAAGAGAGTCCAAGGGAGGACAAAGGAAAAGTGAAGATCGAGGAGATCAATGCAGTCACACGTGATAGTGACAATGATGTTCTCTTCATGTCTAGTTTATCTGCAGAGTTGCTTACCACTTCAGATGATGCATATTCCCAGGATTGGATTTTGGATTCTGGTGCTTCATTCCATGTTACTCCCCATAGGGAATGGTTCTCCACTTATGATAGTGGAAAGACAGGTTGTGTGCATCTTGGAAATGACTATGCATGTGACATAGTGGGAGCAGGTGACATAAAGTTTTCTTTTGCAAATGGGTCTGCATTTGTTTTGAAACATGTAAGACATGTGCCTAAGTTAACCAAGAGTCTTATTTCAGTGGGTCAGCTAGATGATGCTGGTTTTCACACCACTTTTGGCTTTCAGAGTTGGAAAATTCAGAAGGGCTCTATGCTTTTGGCCAGGGGTGTCAAGTGTGGGACTTTGTATCCCTTACATGTATCAGGGGTATTTGATCATGTTGTTGCAATAACCGAGCAGCCAAGCACTTCTTTGTGGCATTGCAGGTTGGGGCACATGAGCCAGAATGGAATGAAACTCTTATGCCGTTTGGGTTCTGCACCCACCAAAACTTGTGTGGCTCTCTCTCTCTCTCTCTCCTTCTTCCATTCTTGCTTCCGTTGAGAGCACTCTCAACTGGTATCAGAGCATTTGAGTTTCTCTGATTTTGAATTTTGTGAGCACTGTCTCTATGGGAAGCAAACTAAATCAGCCCATAAAAGAAGGGGAAAGAAAGAGTTTGAAATGCTTGATTTGGTGCATTCAGACGTATGTGGTCCCATGCCTACACGGTCCTTAGGCGGGGCTGAATACTATGTGACATTCATTGATGATGCAACTAGGAAAGTGTGGGCTTATGCTATAGCTCGGAAGAGTGATGTGTTCCAGGTATTTCAGAAATGGCTGGCCTTGGTTGAGAATCAGTCAGCTAGAACGCTTAAATGCCTACGGACTGACAATGGTGGAGAGTATCTCTCTCATGACTTTCAGCATTTCTGTGATACACGTGGGATTAAGAGGGAGCTCACATCCCCTCGTACTCCAGAGCAAAATCCAGTTGCAGAAAAGATGAATCGTACCATTCAAGAAAGGTTGCAATGCATGCTTTCCAATGCAAGTCTTTCTGGTGGTTTTTGGGCTGAGGCAATGAAGATTGCAGTGCATGTGATCAATAGATCACCTAGTAAGAGTTTGGATGGTGGTATTCCTGAAGAGGCATGGAGTGGCAAGAAGCCCTCTTACTCTCATTTGCATATATTTGGGTGTGAGGCATATGCACATGTGCCAAAAGAGCTTTGAAAGAAGCTAGATCCTAAGTCTAGGAAATGCATCTTTCTAGGTTATGGTGAAAGTGGAGAGATGGGCTATCGTCTCTGGGATCCAGAAGCAAAGAAGATCATACGCAGCCATGATGTGGTCTTCAATGAGAAGAAGATGCATAAGGCACCCATGAGGGATGTGGAAATGAGGAGAATCACTTTCCAAGATGTGAATCCACCTGCATATGTTGATAGGCAGCAAGCTGTCCATGCACCAAATGTGCAAGAAATGGTACAACCAAGTACTCCCACAGGTATACAATCAAGGGTAGATGATGGATCATCTATTGGTGGAAATGATGAGCCAAATGTGGATGATATGCAAGTGGGACAGCAAGCTGAAATGCCCTTGAGAAGATCATCTAGAGTGTCTAGACCGCCTGATAGGTTTGTTCCAGGGGTAGACTATGTGATGCTTACTGATTGCGGGGAGCCTTCTTGCTACAGAGAGGCTATGATGCGTGAGGATCAACGCAAGTGGGAGTATGCTATGCAATCAGAGATGAGTTCACTTATGAAGAATAAGACTTGGGACTTGGTTTCTTTGCCACATGGAAAGAAAGCATTGCCATGTAAATGGGTCTACAAAATGAAGGTCACAGGTGATGATGTGCCTAGATACAAGGCCCGTTTGGTTGCTAAAGGGTTCAAGCAAGAGAAGGGTGTGGACTTTGATGAGATATTCTCTCTGGTTGTGAAGATGACCACACTTAGATGCATGCTTGGACTAGTGGCAGTAGAGGATATGGAGCTTACGCAAATGGATGTCAAGACAGCTTTCTTGCATGGGGATTTGCATGAGGACATCTACATGGTGCAGCCGGAAGGCTTTGAAGAAAAGGGCAAAGAGCATTTAGTTTGCAAGCTGAAAAAGAGTCTCTATGGTCTTAAACAAGCACCTAGAGAATGGTATCAGAAGTTTGATGCTTTCATTCGGTCCCAGGGTTTTAGAAGGAGTGAAATTGATCACTGCCTCTACACTAAAAGGGCTAAGGATAGTAGCCTGATAATCCTGGCACTATATGTGGATGATATGCTATTGGCTAGCAAGAATACTTATGAGCTAGATGCGTTAAAGGCCAAGTTGCATGAGGCCTTTGATATGAAGGATTTGGGATTTGCAGGTCATATTCTTGGTATGCGCATCACGCGTGATCGGAGTAGGAAACTCCTTTGGCTTTCACAAAAAGAGTATGTTACAAAAGTATTACAGCGTTTCAATATGGAGGGGGGGAAGGCAGTGAGTACTCCATTGCCTCCATATGTGAAACTGAGTCATACAGATAGTCCCAAATCAGATGAGGAAAGGGCCATGATGGCCAAGGTTCCTTATGCATCAGCAGTTGGGAGTCTTATGTATGCTATGATAGCTACTAGACCAGACATTGCATTTGCAGTGGGAGTTGTTAGCCGGTATATGGCTAATCCAGGAAAGAGGCATTGGGAGGCAGTTAAGTGCATCATGAGGTACATGAAGGGTACCAAGGAGATGTGCATTTGCTTTGGTAAAGGAGACATGCGTGTACTTGGGTACACAGATTCAGACTATGCAGGGCATGTGGATAGTAGGAGATCCACTTCTGGTTATGTGTTCACCTTTGCAGGTGGTGCAGTGTCGTGGATGTCTCGTGCACAGAAGTGCGTGGCTTTGTCTACCACAGAGGCTGAGTATGTTGCAGCCACAGAGGGTTGCAAGGAGGCTATATGGCTTGATCGGCTAGTGGGAGATTTGGGGATTCATACAGGTGTACCGACATTGCATAGTGATTCCATGAGTGCTATTCAGCTAGCACGGAATCCAGTCTTTCATGCAAAGACCAAACACATTGAGGTCAGGTACCATTTCATCAGGGAGGTACTTGAGGACAAGCGCATAGAGCTTGTCAAGGTTCATACAGATGATAACCCTGCAGATATGCTGACGAAGAGTCTACCTAGTCACAGCGGTTTGAGTATTGTCGTGTATTGATGGGCATTGGATAGTATGCTCACTGGTTGTTCTCCCTTAAAGGCACATTGTCCTTTAAGTGGGAGGTTGTGGGGGTTAAAGGTCACTGTGCCTTAACCCCAGTTATGTACAATACTCAAACACATATATAAATGAATGAAAAAGAAGATTAGGGTGGTTCTGCACCCACCAAAACTTGTGTGGCTCTCTCTCTCTCTCTCTCCTTCTTCCATTCTTGCTTCCGTTGAGAGCACTCTCATTATCCACCACATTGATGGGGCTATGAGACTACTCATGTTGCATGGAGTCATCTTGAGCTTGTCTTTAGAGCACAGGGGAAGTGCTCCAAGTTTAGCTTACTCATCAAATTCTTTGATTTGAAATTGGATAGAGAAAAATCCATCTCTTCACATTTAAACTCCATGAAGAGCATACTAACTCAGTTGGCTAGCATCAAGTTTAATCTTGATGATGACATTGTAATCGCTGTCTTACTCAAAAGCCTAACTAAGGAATATGGCACTATTGTCACTACTCTCACCAATATAGAAGAAATTCGTTTGGTGGAAATTGAGGCATCCCTCTTGGAAGAGGAAAGGAAAATCAAACAGAGGAATGACTACAAAGAACATGGGGCATATTTGGCCAAAAGCAACTTCAAGGGATCCACCGACAAGAGCAAGATGAAGTGCAACTTTTGTGGAAAACCTGGACATTTTGAGAAAGAGTGCTATGCAAAGAAGAAATGTTCAGCAAACCTTGTGGAAGAATTAGAGACAGAAGAAGAAGATGAACTAGAGGATGTTGAAGTTCTCACTGCTTTCACTACCCAAGTCAATCTTGACAAGGGTGGTGACCCATATGTTTTCTAAGTTGTTTGTGCGTATGGTCAATAAGGTTCTCTGCCATGGGATGTTCCCCTTAAATGATTGTTAGTCCTTTGTTTGAGTTTTTACCTTATTGGACCCATGGGTATTTCCATACATAGTCATTGTCCAATCCTTCAATTGTTGTAAACCAAGAGTCCTAGGAGTGTTAGAGGTTTGGGGCCATGTGTGTTGCCACATGATGGTCGGCAAGCCATGGAGCATCCCATGTACAATTGTGCTGAGGGATGAGGTCATCAATTTATGGGGGGGAATGAAGGACAAATTGATGTAATGGGGTATACCTAGGGGTACAAGGTTTGTGTGAGTTTGTGTGTCACCACATGGTGGTTAGTGTGACTAGGTTAGGTGGTAGAAGGTTCTATCAGGTGTGATTGAGAGATTGATGGGCTTGATTGAGAGATCAATGGAGTGATTTGTGGATTTGGAGATGCTCTCCTTTGGGGCACATGCATTGTATCAGTTGCCCTTATAAGGGCCTCTCCTCTCTTGAATAAACTCCATTTTGCTTCATTTGCTAAATCCTTCTTGCTGTTCCATCAAAGAATGGTATCAAAAGTTTGATGGTTTCATTCAGTCCCATGATTTTAGAAGAAGTGAGATTGATCACTGCCTCTACACTCAAAGGGCTAAGGATAATAGCCTGATACTACTGGCACTTTATGTGGATGATATGCTATTGGCTATAGCAAGAACATGTATGAGCTGGATGCACTGAAGGCCAAGTTACATGAGGCCTTTGACGTGAAGGATTTGGGACCTGCAAGTCATATTCTTGGTATGGGCATCACATGTGACTAGAGTAGGAAACTCCTTTGGATTTCACAAAAGGAGTATGTTACAAAAGTATTGTAGCATTTCAATATGGAGGGGGGAAGGCTATAAGTACTCCATTGCCTCCATATGTGAAACTGAGTCACACAGATTGTCCCACATCAGATGTGAAGAGGGCTATGATGGCCAAAGTATTGTAGCATTTCAATATGGAGGGGGGGAAGGCTAGCCAAGGTTCCTTATGCATTAGCAGTTGGGAGTCTTATATATGCTATGATAGCTACTAGACATTGCATTTGTATTGGTTGTTGTTAGCCAGTATATGGCTAATCTAGGATTCAGACTATACTTGGGTACACAAATCCAGACTATGCAGGGCATGTGGATAGCAGGAGATCCAATTTTGGTTATGTGTTCACCTTTGTAGGTGGTACAATTTTGTGGATGTCTCATGCATATACTACAGAGGTCGAGTATGTTGTAGCCATAGAGGGTTGCAAGGGTGTCTTGATCTAGTGGGAGACTTGGGGATTCATACAGGTGTACCGACATTACATAGTGATTCCATGAGTGCTATTCAGCTAGCCAGGAATCCGGTCTTCATGCAAAGACAAAACACATTGAGGTCAAGTACCATTTCACCAAGGAGGTACTTGAGTACAAGCACATTGCATACTGATTCCATGAGTGCTATTCAGCTAGTAGGAATCCGGTCTTTCATGCAAAGATCAAACATATTGAGGTTAGGTACCATTTCATCAGCGAGGTACTTGAGGACAAGCACATAGAGCTTGTCAAGGTTCATATAGATGATAACCCTGTAGATAAGCTGACAAAGAGTCTACCTAGTCAGTAGTTTGAGTAATATCATGTATTGATGGGCATTTTATAGTATGCTCATTGGTTGTTTCTTCCTTAAAGACACATTGGCCTTTAAGTGGGAGGTTGTGGGGGTTAAAGGCTGTTGTGCCTTAACTCAGATTATGTACAATACTTAAACACATATATATATGGATGACATAGAAGATTAGAGTGTTCTACACCCACCAAAAGTTATGGGTCTCTCTTCTGGCTCTCTCTCTCTCTCACCCTCTTTCATTTTGTTTCCGTTGAGAGCACTTCACATATATGGGTGCAATATGAATGCAACAATTCTGAATCCAAGAGAAATATCTCTACCAAGTGTCACGCTCGTGTGCTGAACTACCAAATGCCAAGGGGCTAAGCTGGTTTCACAGATGTGTGAATGTGTATATTACTAATAGAACCAAATGGATTGATGTCAGAGGGAACAAATTGAGTGATAGGGGAATGGATTACTTGGCTTTGGCAGAGAAATTCAAATGCCCTCTCTATGGCTATGCTAGTCTAAATTCATACTACATGTCAAAGTGCAAAATGCAAGAAATGAATTTATCTTGATTCATTTTATGTGTTGGGTGGCCATAATGGTTCAAGAGGTAGTTTTAATGATGATAATTGGATGTTGGGGACCTATACATAAGTCAAGGTATAAATTTAAGGAGCTCACAGCATAGAGCTTGATCTACCAATCCTTTTTTGTTGTTTTTGGATCATCTCAAAATTCCTTCTAGATCAAAAGTTATGAGCATTTAAAATTTGCACCAAATTATGTCCAAAGAAGGGTCAAAATGGATGATGTGGCACTGATGCTCACATGTTGCTTACAAAATTATGCCTATGTAGCACTGTGTGCTTTGCTGATTGTGAATGCTAACATGGCATGTTGACTAGGCAGATGACATGGAATTGTCTGATGATGTGGCTATGCCATGCATCCTGTTAATGTGCTAAGAGAAGGCATAGTGATGATCTGGCATGGCACAGATTGATGACAAAGTAAATTGATGTGGTAGTGCATAGTGAGCTGATGATGTGGTAACAATGACGTGTTATTTCTTACGTGGTAGATGATGTGGCATTATGATTGGACTAATAACGTGGTAGATAGCAAGCCACATGGTAGATAAGGCAATCTGGTGCTGTGGGCTACATGATGATGTGGCAAATTAGATGGGATGAGATTTCCATGTGTCAATTTCTTGACCAGATCTAGCTATGGATGACTCGATTACCACATGTCACAAGGAGGTCCAATCCTTGGTGATAAGAAATCCTACACAGATTCTGTTAGAAGGTTCTGCCTCCATTGATGTAGCATGGCATCATCTGTCGAGTATGCCTCACATCGTGTTGATGTAGATGTTGCATTCCGTGGGAATGTGCTTGTGGCATGGGATGCTAGATATGAGTTGTTGAGGGGTTGTTGTAGGACTAGTTGTTGGCATTGGAGGAGGTGGCTGGCTTGCTGTACAATTGCTTAGCGATGCAGTTATAGTCGTAGGTTCCATTGCTTGTTGGAGCTGTTGAGTGCTGTGGATGTTGAAGAAGATGTAGATTGGGTGGAGCCTTGTTGAGCCATCACGGTTCGTCATTGCTGAGCCCTTGCATTACTTTGTCATTTTTGTGATGTGAAGGAGTCACCCTTGGCCCAGCCGTGGTCTTTCTTTGAAGTCTATCGTTGTTGAGTCGCTGGCTCGGGTTACATTAAGGTGGAGCATTCAAGCTCTCATTGATGGCTGTTGGAGCCTATGCACATTGGAGCCTGTGATTGGGCTATGCCTCCCTTCCAGTTGAGTGTGTGTTGTGTGAGTTTGTGGTTGCCCTGTATGAGCTATAGCTACCTGTGTGCCAGCTACCTTGTAGCAGCCGAGGTGGTCGCTTGTTTGGAGAGCTTACTATCATAGCCATTGGAGCTGATAGTTCAACTGAGCATTGTAGCTTGCTGCCTTGCATAGATCATGGATGCATCCACATAGGCGGTCATTGATTGCCAGTCGTGCATTGGTGTGACCTTGACTTGAGTATGGCAACTGTGAGTGGATGTCCACCGCCTTGTTGATGCCAACGTGTAGCCTGTGTTGAGTCAACTTAGCTTGTAGAATCTTGCTTATCTTTGCCTTTAGTCTAATATCTCTCAATTAGTCGTCTTGTTTGCTGCTTGGAGTTGATATAGAGATAGTGGTTCTCTCTCTCTCTCTCTCTCTCTCTCTCTCTCTCTCAGAAGAGAAGTCTCCAAAGCTCAAAGCCTATCTTTCTCTCTCCTCTCTCTCACAAACTAAAAATGAGATAACTTGTGCTTCGAATGATGGAATCACAAGAAAATTCACTCAAACAAAGAGAAGAAGAAGATCTATAAGAAGAGCTAAAGAAGTGATGAAGGTGCCTCATAAAGGGGGGCTTGTTGCCTCGATGCATGAAAACTCTCTCACATAAAGAATGGAACTTGCAGACCTCTTGTTTGGAGATGGAGGGTGCCTCACACAATGAGGGCTTGATGTCTTGACAAGAAGCAAGGGCTTGGGAACACCATAGGTTGTGATACCATGATAGAGAGAGAGAGAGAGAGAGAGAGAGAGAGAGAGAGAGAGAGAGAGAGAGAGAGAGAGAGAGAGAGAGAGAGAGAGGAGTGCACACGATATAGCAACCTGTACACTATGTTGTATTGAACATAATTATGAATATATACATGAGAACTCGTTAGGGTTAGGGTTAATGTTTGCCCCCAATGTCCTTAAGGTATGGTACAAGTTACACCATCCTTAAGGTATAGTACAAGCTACACCATCCTCAACAAAGCAAATAGTTCCTAAAGACTACAACATTCGGAGGAAATTTGTGGACATTTGTGAATTCTCCTTATACTACTATGGGCTCTTGGATTGCCACCACAGGATTGTTAGACTATTACTACCTCTTGGACTATCACCTTTGAAGTATTGGACTTATATAGACTCGTGAACTACCACAAGCTCTTGGACTACCACAAGCTCTTGGACTACCATAAGCTCATGAGCTACCACAAGCTCTTGGACTACTACACACATGCAAGCTCTTAGATGATGCCACATGCCACTATTAGACTATTACTAACTCTTAGACTATCACCTTTGGACTCTTGGACTTTTATAGACTCATGAGCTACCACATACTCTTTGACTACCACACACAGACACAAACACAAACACAGACACAGACACACACACACAGACACACACACACACACACACACACACACACACACACACACACACACACACACACACACACACACACACTCACACACACACACACACACACACACACACACACACACACACACACTTGGGGACCCTTGTGAACCCCTATGATCATAGGGTATCCAAGGACCACTCTAATGGACTACTAGGAACTATGCATGGACCACTAGGATCATTTAATGGTGGGGGATATTAAGCTAGTGGGTACATATTGATATTGGACCACCATGCCCACACAACATTAGATATTTATAAAGAGTTGATATGTTACACGCATTTTACACTTATAGGATATGAAGAGAATTGTTGTGAATACTGCAAGTGAGGTACAAATGGATGCCACCGCAATTATGTCTTAGTCCTGACATATTATGATATTTAGATATGAAGCTATTGCATACTTAATGGAACTAAGGGGATATGTAAGTACCCCTAAGGACCACTGAGGACTGTTTTGTCCACATCTTTCATATATCAAGGACTAATGGAAATTTTCACCATGTTTCATATGGATTTTGAATGATAAAACCCCTTGGATTTACTAGGAGGGGCATAAAGACTATATGCATGGTGTATTTGACTAGAAACTATATGTATAGGTGGTTTGAACCACTATGTCCCTAGTTAATGGTTAAGCCAATGGAATAATGGGGACGTTTTACACTATGAGAAGAGATGTTTTATACCCAACCATAGTGTGATGGGAATGAGGTTTGGTGGTTTTATGGACATGAGGATAATGTTGAGAGTGGACCACTTGGTATGTACCCTTGAGTAAAGACGGTGCAATAGCAAGTATGGATATGAATAGATGGAACATTTATTAACTAGAGGACTCTTGAAGTCCTTGGGATGTTTCTAGAGAAGGCTCGATCCTCATAGCGAGATAATTCCCTCTATCATGCTACTGCCCCACCCCTCCATCCTCCAACCTCTAAGCCCTTTAGCCTTCTTGATCCAAAAACTCTTCTCTTCCATGCTTGAAGCTCTAGTGTTTGAGGAGTTAATCATCACAACTAGAACCCTCTGCTGTCCCCTTGAAAAATAGTCAGAACTGGCAGGAGTATCCTCAAAGCTTGATGGTGGAAAAGCTCCTCACTACAATCCCACCCAGGTAAGAGCTCCCTCCTTGCTTCGGGAGACACACAGTTGTGTTGCTGCATGTTTGAGTCGACCCATGAGCAACTATTGGTTCGAATATACCATGCATCATTGTACATGGTGTTGCATGGGTTATGTTTTAAAATGAAGGAAGAGAGTCCAGAGAACTCTGTTACAGCTGCTTGTTTGAATCCCTATGTTACGTTTTTCTCCCTGGCTCTGCAAAGACATGCCACCGATTTCTTGTGAGCATCCAGTCTAGTTTAAAACTGTCTGGAGCTAAAGTATGGTCATGTATGGAGCTTTATGCTAAAGAACTTTCACTTGGCCATGACTATGCCTGAGGATCCTTACGTGATGATTGTTTGAGAATAGAGATAGTTAGCAATGTCTGACAATGCTCTGTAGTGAGGCGGGCTCCCCACATGAGCTCGTTTACATTGTAATGGCTATCCATTGTTCTTCTGGGCTCTCCTACACACTTTAAGGCTAGGCTTAGTTGCAACTAAGGCCAGAGTTTCCATAAGCACTTGAGAGTTAGTGGGTTCAAGGGATAGCATCGCCTACCCAGCATATCCACATCAACGAGGGATTTAATCTACACTTACTTCATCTGCTTAGAAAAATTCATTATCTCAAAGGGAGACTCGACTGGTAATTACAACAATAGATTCCACGTACCCAATGATTCTCAAGAAGCTCTAGATTTGGATACCCTTCTAGGTGTCCATTCTATCCCTTCTATAGAAAGAAAGCATTCTTCTTGTGCACTGAGAATTTACAACACAATTAGATTGCGTTACAACCTTCATGGAATGAAATGGTGTTGGGTGCCTAGACTGCAAAATGCTTCAACATAACTTATAGAGCCCACAAAGGGCATGAAACAGAGGCTCCCTAGCCTAAAGATACCTCTCACATGGAACCACTTGATGTGGCCGAAGGTTTTAAGAGACTCCAAAACAGTAAGACAGCCCTGGGCCATCGCTTAAGCTAGGAGGATAGTTAGTGATGGCTACTTTCTTACCTTACTGACCTTACCTTACTAATCCAACTTTCCCTATCTACGAACTATAGTTGCGTGATCTCTACCACCCACGATTAGCCTTGCAATGCCTAGAAGACATTCTATCGCTTTGTATAGAGGCTACGTGTGGATTTTATATTTCTTTTTCCTTCCCATGAACTACGTGACTTAAAAAGGGACTTTGTGATTGCCTACCAACTTTAGGAGAGACCTCACAGGGACTATGGTAGCTCATAGTGAAGCCTTGAACTTATAGCTCCCGTGGAAACCCTGCTGATCACCCATGATAATAGCATGAAGTAATGAGACGTAGGTTCGGCCCTTCGATCATCTAGGATTTACTTGATCATTACCGGTCTATGCTTGTACAACTAGAGTATTTCTCCCTTCAAACACACGTGTTTTTCCATGCTATTATATTGTCTGCGAGTCCCTACTAATATCATCTATTGTGGATCCCTTTAGCACTTAAGCATGGTTTGAGTCACTCTAACCTCTAGCTACTCATGCATCTTACCTCTTTGCTTCATGCCATTTTGCGGGCATTTTGCAAGCCTTCAAGCATGATTATGGAAGGGAGTATAAGAGTCTCATTGAAGGTCCCCTACCATTGGGTTATGCTTATACCCCATTGGGAATATGTCTAACGCTTTATAAGAAATCCAATGATTTTTTAATTACTAGCCTTTGACTTAATTAACACTATATAAAGCATGTTAAATCCTTTAATTACTTAGCATAGAGCACGTTATAGAATTATCAAACTTCGACATTACAAGAAGTAAGAGATGGGGAGCATATATCATTATTCCAAAATAAAATGCTCTGAGCATTTTATTTTGGAATAATGATATATGCTCCCCATCTCTTACTTCTTGTAATGTCGAAGTTTGATAATTCTATAACGTGCTCTATATAGTGCTAAGTAATTAAAGGATTAGATTTAATGACATTTCTTTTATATTACATGGGTCTTATCATGTTTAATAAATGATGGCATTGCTCCACACATACGAGGATCTGGGGCATTATCTTTGGGCCAAGGCTCTATAGGATTTCCCTAGGAAAATGGAAAGGATTAGTGCATCTACTTGTTATGCTTATCACTGACTGGTCAGACTTGTCTATTGGTGAAGGGAACTATACCTTTTCAGGATTACTCTTGCAGGCAAATTGAGGAAGATCCCCCTTGGAACTTTTACACTTTGAAATTTTTAAAGTTACAATAGGGATGTTCTTGGGTAATTGCCTTTATGGTATGAGGTTGCTTTCTTTGGAAGCAAAGGAAATTCCCTTGGAAACTTGATTTCAGATCCCATGACTAAGGGGTTTCATTTAGCCCATTGGGATTCACTTACCATTTCATGTATGCACTTCATTAATGCTATACATGCCAATTGCTTTAAGAATGCCAATATTTTATTAATGCTAATCTTGACTGAGTGACAAGGATAACAACTGTTTGCCAGCATTGAAGCCTAGCTTCCACATCAAAAATGTATTGTCCTAAGTTTCATTTTTGTTGTGATGGTGCCAGGTGAGTTGGCACACCTCTCCATTGGATTTGCAAGCAGAGTCTTGGGCATAGTATTGTAGGAAAGGATGTTGGCTATCTTGAAGGATACACTTGGGAGACTTATGATGAAAGATATAGTACTCTCGACCCTATCATGCACACTTACAAAACTATATCTATTAGCAATGAGAACTGAAAATTGAACTACCTTGTAACTTGTTGAATTTAGAAACTATGTTATGGTTTTTAACATTGCTGTTGTCTTTGTCCCAACATGGACTTAGGTAGCACATAATGTGTGTGTAGAGTAGTGGCAAAGCTCTTCTTGTACTTGCATAAGGCTAGAAATAATCCCTCTTAAAAATCCAGCTTGCATGTTCTACATGCAAGTTCTACATACGATTCTTACATGCAACATCTACATGCGAGTTCTATATGCAACTCCTACATGCAACTCCTACATGCGAGTCCTACATGTGAGTTCTACATGCAAGTTCTACATACGACTTGTACATGCGAGTTCTACATGCAAGTTCTACATACGAGTTCTACATGCGACTCCTACATACGAGTTTTACATGCGAGTTCTACATTCAAGTTCTACATCCAAGTTCTACATGCGAGTTGTACACGTAAGTTCTATATACGACTTCTACATATGACTTCTACATACAACTCCTACATGCAACTCGTACATGCGAGTTATACCTACAAGTTCTACATACAAGTTCTACATACGACTTCTACATGCAACTTCTATATGCAAGTTCTACATGTAGAGAGACAATGTGTTACGATTCCTACATGCAGAGAGAGAAGCTCTCCAACTTGTATAAATACCCCATAATGGAATAAAGCCCACACTCTTTGAGGCATTGTGTTGAGTTCTACTTTGGTATTCCAAGCAATTGTCTCAAGTGTCCATGCTTCCTTGCACTCCACGTCCAAAAGCATGTCCTAACCTTGCAACTCCTTCTCCCCTCTCCTCTAACCTTGCAACCCCTCCTCCCCTCTCCTCCAACCTTGCAACCCATCCTCTCCCTCTCCTCCTCCCTCTTCCTCCTCCTCCTCCCTCCTCCTCCTCTCTCCTCTTTCCCCCATGCTCTTACACCTTCTTCCTCTCCCACTCCTATGCTCCTCCTAAACCCTTAGTTCCTCAACCCTTAATCTCCATGATCTACAAGGAAGACCAGTTCTCCACCATGTACTCTACTCTAAACCTTCGAACTCCTTCCAACCCTGGAACCTCCTTCTAAACCTTGGAACTCCTTCTAACCCTCAAACCTCCTTCTAAACCTTGGAACTCCTTCTAACCCTGGAACCCCTTCTGAACCTTGGAAACTCCTAACCCTTAAACCTCCTTCTAACCCTTAAACTCCTCCTAAACCCTGCAACCCCCAATGAAGGTGAAAGCCTTCATTACCTCAATCATGATGATACACGTTTCTTTTACACATGCATGCATTATGTTTGCTTACCACACTTAAGCCTACATCTCTCATTGGAACACAACTCGAGGTCCTAAGCTACACATATACTCTACAAACGACAACCCCAATATATCTATAGGTGACAAAAAGCCTCGAAACCCTACATACTGAGATTACCCTGCTCTTCCTACGGAAGCCGTAGGAAAGAGCAAACATTTGGCACCGCTGTCAAGGAGACTAGCATCTCAAGTAACGAGTAAACATACGCAGGTATGTGTTATTAAAAAAAAACAAACAAACAAACTACTTCGAACTTTCACGAACATAACACTCAAGGGCAAGGAGAGTAAATTTTTTTTCCATTTCTAGCCAAACATATTAACCCCAAGCATCAACCTTGGGTTACTACCTTAAGAAATTTTCTTTATTTCTTAAAAAGAAGCCACTTGATAAACAATTAGGCTAGGTAGTGGACAAGAATGCGTAGAGCTTGCAATTTTGATCATTTTACCTTTTTGCAGAAGAGCAAACCGAGATATTCATAAAAAATTATGGCTCAGGAAGAGTTTAGGATTAAACCCTAAACCTAAACCCATTTTCTATAAAAACCCACTCCACCCCCTCATTCTTCATCTTTCACATTTTGCCTCCACCCTCTTCCCCATTCCGAGCCCTATGCAAGACACTCCTCCGTCTCCATCGACCACCACCCTACTCCCATCCTCACATGGTAAATGACTTCGAGCCCATCTCGCAACGATAACCTAGCCATCCACCCACTGTCCATTGGTCCTCGACAATCCCGTTACATTGATAAGGACTTGGAGAGCGTTCAGGTGACCACCTCTTCCTTCTTCGTTCATCAAGTTTTTTTTCATCTCTTTTTTTCCCCCCTCCCATTTCCACCACCCCCTCCCCCCCTCCATCTCCACCACCCCCTCCCCCCTCCCCCCCCTTTTCCCCCCCTCCATCTCCACCACCACCACCACCACCACAACCCCCTCCCCCCTTCCCCCCTCCATCTCCACCACCCCCTTCCCCCCTCCACCCTCCACCCTCCATCTCCACCACCACCACCACCTCCCCTTCCGCCCCTCCATCTCCACCACCCCCTCCCCCCACCCCCCCCTCCATCTCCACCACCCCCTCCATCTCCACGACCCCCTCCCCCCTCCCCCCTCCATCTCCACCACCACCACCACCTTCCCTTCTCCCCCTTCCCCCCCTCCATCTCCACACCCCCTCCCCCCTCCCCCCCTCCATCTCCACCACCCTTTCCCCCTTCTTCCACCACCACCTCCCCCTCCCATCTCCACCACCCCCTCCCCCCTTCCCCCGTCCATCTTCACCACTCGCTTCCCCCTCCCCCCCTCCCCCCTCCATCTCCACCACCCCCTCCCCCTCCCCCCCTCCCCCTTTCCCCCCCTCCATCTCCACCACTCCCTCCCCCCTCCCCCCCTCCATCTCCACCACCCCCTCCAACCCTCCCCCCTCCATCTCCACCACCCCCTCCATCTCCACCACCCCCTCCCCCCCGCCCCCCTCCATCTCCACCACCCCCTCCCCCCTCCCGCCCCATCTTATCCCCCCCCTCCCCCTTCCCCCCCTCCATCTCCACACCCCCTCCCCCCTCCCCCCCTCCATCTCCACCACCCTTTCCCCCTTCCACCACCACCACCTCCCCCCCTCCATCTCCACCACCCCCTCCCCCCTTCCCCCATCCATCTTCACCACTCGCTTCCCCCTCCCCCCCTCCCCCCTCCATCTCCACCACCCCCTCCCCCTCCCCCCCTCCCCCTTTCCCCCCCTCCATCTCCACCACTCCCTCCCCCCTCCCCCCCTCCATCTCCACCACCCCCTCCAACCCTCTCCCCTCCATCTCCACCACCCCCTCCCCCCTGCCCCCCTCCATCTCCACCACCCCCTCCCCCCTCCCGCCCCATCTTATCCCCCCCCTCCCCCTTTCCCCCTCTCTCTATCTCTCTCTTTCCCTCCCCCTCTCTCTTTCTTTCTCTCTCTTTCCCCCCTTCTCTCTCTCTCTCTCTCTCTCTCTCTCTCTCTCTTTCCCTCCCCTCTCTCTCTCTTTCTCTCTCTCTTTCCCTCCCCCTCTCTCTTTCTTTCTCTCTCTATCCCTCCCTCTCTCTATCTCTCTCTTTCCCTCCCCGTCTCTCTCTTTCTCTCTCTATCCCTCCCCCTTTCTCTCTCTCTATCTCTCTCTCTTTCCCTCCCCCTCTCTCTTTCTTTCTCTCTATTTCTCTCTCTATCCCTCCCCCCCTCTCTCTCTCTCTTTCCCTCCCCCCCTCTTTCTTTCTCTCTCTCTTTCTCTCTCTCTCTCTCTCTCTCTCTCTCTCTCTCTCTCTCTACCCCCCCTCGCTAGCCGCTCTCTACACTAACTTAAAAAAAAAAACAACCTAACCTACTAACTAAGCAAGGGCCTTAAGACCCTTGCTGTTGAAGGCCAATGCCCGTCGACCAAGCGGCGCCCATGCATAGCGTTGACCTAGGGCAGTGTGACGCCTGCCCCACTAGTGGCGGTGCCTACTCGCTTGTGCCACCTCCTCCAAGCGCCCCACCACTGCGCTCTCCTACCACCCCCTTCCCGTCCACCCTCCTCGCTCGCCCCCGCTCCTCTCCCCCCTGCCCTACACCCCTTCGCCCCTGTCCCCTGTCCCCTCCCCTCCCCTGCACCCCCCCCTCTGCCCCTGTTGCCTCTCCCCTCCCCTCCCTTGGACCCCCCACCCCGCCACCGTGCACACCCTCACCCCTATCCCCTCTCCCCTCCCCTCCCTTGTACCCCCCCTCCACCCCTATCCCCTATCCCCTCCCCTCCCCTACACCCCCCCCATCACCGCTGGGCGGAAAACCCCCCCTCCCTACCGTGCCGCCAACAGGGAAGCCCCCCCCACACACAGTTTAAAAAAAAAACCCCCTAACCTAACCACTAAACTAACCCTAGGTTAGATTAACCTAGGTTAGGTTAGTCACACCTACATTACGTTAGATTAACCTAGGTTAGTTTAGTCTAACTAGGTAGGTTAATTTAATCTACCCAGGTTACGTTTACCCTAGGTTAGTTACTAAGTTAGGTTAGTCTCACTAACCTTTAGTTAGTACCTAACTGTAGTTAGTGAACTTAGCTAGGTTAACCTCCCAGTTACAGTAACTCGGAGGATCTAGGTTAGTTAACCTAACTAGATTAACTTGGTTCCAACCCCTCAGTTGGAGTTAAAGTCCATTCATACCACCCTTCCATAAAAAGCAAAATTTACCCCTACTTTAACCCCTCGTATCTCATCCATTTGGGACCCAAACTGAACCCCATTTGAACCTAGATTTCACACATGGAAACACCATATTACATGATATTTTTCCAACCCATTGCACACCATTTTGGCATCCCTTGCACTTGCTCATTTGCACCCCCGTGTGGGCCTCGTTTCGCACAATTTTGCTCATATCATCACGCCGTGACCTTCGATTAACGATCCGTCTGCACTCGCATAGTTTCCTACACATGTAGGGCAATCTTAGGCACATTATTAACATGATGATCCCTACACAAACTAACACCACTCTAACCATCCCAACAAAACTTCATCCACACCCGCGCTTGTGGCAGAGACACCCTTTGCAAATCTCGCCCAATCTGCATGCAGCTACGTTTTGGCCAACGTCTTTGACTCCAACACTCATCAAATTTGCATTCAACTTTGCTGCAACCACGGCCCCTGCCAATCTTCTACCTCGAACCCCCCCCTAAGATTCAATCACTCCCTTTAACTCCTCCATGCCCCAACATGGCTGGATGCTGTCGTGAAAATGATGGGGATATCGACCTTGATGCAAAGGCTGACAATTTCTTTAATCGAAGAAATAATAACAATCAAGGCAGACATCCCTTGGGAAAATTGGAACTTCCCAAATATAATGGTAGGGGAGATCTAGCCTGATTCCTCTAGCATTTTGATGCCGCATGCCACGCAAGTGGAGATCAATCCCATGAAACCAAGGTGGCTTGGTTTCCCATGGCCTGAACTGATGAAGCATCTGAATGGTACCTAGAGTTTTTGGTGGAAGAGCGTGCCACATGGGACCTACTTCAAATAGAATTCAAACGATGCTTTTAAACGGAGAGGCTACAAGATGATCCCGCTCTCCAACTAAGCAAGATCCAACAAGGCCGGTGAGAAGATGTACACATGTACCTGGGTAAGATGAAACGATTAATTGCCAAATGTGACCCACGCCCAGATGCAAAGTACCTCATGGCATGGTTCAATGTAGGACTAAGAAAGAAAATCTGAAAGGATATGAAAAAGATAAGTAGCTATGAAATATTCAGTGCTGCTCATGCAGCAGCCATTGACATCGAGGATGGCATGACTGACTCAGATACTAGCAGTGATGATGACAGATCTAGTACACGTGATAAGCACTTGAAAAAGGGAAAATCAAAGGCCACTGCTAAAACATCAAATGAAGATCGCCTAGAGGCCATGACCATGAAGCTGAAAGAAGACATGATGCAGGCCATGGAACAAAAACTTAACTTGTCTCAACCGCCAACTCAAACATATCCACAGTGAGAAAATGTATGGTGTCCACATTGCATGGCCAATCATACAGCAAATGAGTGCCCGGTCCTAAGAGCCAAGATCATTGCACAAGCAAATCCACCTCCAAGGTTGTGGTGCCATATTTGCGTCGTCAGCAACCATGATGAAAACAGTTGCATCTTCAACATGCGCAACAACCCGCCTCGACCTCAATAATACCAAGCGGCACCCATTGTGAAGATAGTGGGAGAGAGGGAAGGAGTCTCACTTGCGGCTTTCTCACATACACAATGGGGGAATACACACACAGGTGGAGGCTGAAAACAGTTTTCCTCTTCTTAGTTGTGAAAGCCAAAAGAACTCTTGTACAAAGAAATAGAAGAACCCTATATGTGGGTCTCAAACCAAACTCAACTAACTAAGGTGGCATACTAATTGAGCCACAAACTAGAGTAGATAAGGATGGCTATCATCTAGCTATTATTCGTGGGCGGCATACCAACCGCATCTGCAGCTAACAAGTCGGTGACATAAATGCACAACGGTCACCCTGGCGTATCACGAGTGGAGCTCGATATCTCAACACTCCCCCTCGAGCTCAATCCCAATTCTTGCACACCAAGCAGGTCTCTGAACTTGTGCAGCTTCTCTGTGCCCAATGCCTTTGTGAATATGTTAGGGACCTTATCCTCTGTGCTGACATAAACCAGATCAATAAGACCTAGTAAAACCTTCTCCCACACATAGTGATAATGCACCTCAATGTGCTTTGTTCTAGCATGATAGACTGGGTTATTTGCCAAGTGTATACTGCTCATGTTGTCACAATAAATGACAACTGGCCCATCTCTGATGCATATCATAAAGTAGCTTATGCAACCAAGCTACCTCACATGCAGCCATTGCTGCACCCCTGTACTTAGCCTCTGTGCTCGACAAGGCAGCTGTAGGCTATTTCTTGCTGCTCCAGGTGATTGCAGCGCTCCCAAAAGAGAATACATATCCATTGGTAGATCATCTATCAGAAGTACTACCAGCCCAATCAGCATCAGTGTATCCATGCAACTGTATATGAACCCCAGCCTCATAAAATAGTCCATATTGCAATGTGGACTTCACATACCTGAGTATGCGTCTAGCCGCATCCAAATGCGGTTTCCTTGGAGCTTGCATAAACTGACTTACCAATCCAACAACATAGCTTAAATCTGGCCTGGTAATAGTCATATAAATCAAACTTCCTACTATGCGTTTGTACATAGTAGGGTCTTCTAGAAGCTCACCTGCATCTGTGCTTAGCTTCACATTCTACTCTAAAGGAACTAAAATAGGCTTACAGCCTGTCATCCCATATTTGGACAGCATGTCCAATCCATACTGCCTCTGCAAGAGCTGTATCCCACTTGGTGATCTAATCACCTCAATGCCCAAGAAATAACGCAGCTCTCCCAAATCCTTCATCTCAAACTTCTGCTTCAATAGCATTTTCACATGAAGGATATCTTCATCACTATCACCTGTGATGATCAAATCATCAACATAAATGACAAGCAGCATAATCCCTTTCTTTGTTTTTCTCACATAGAGTGAGAAATATGCCTTGGAAATCTGAAAGCCAATAGTGACAAGATACTGTCCTATCTTGTCAGACCATGCTCTAGGTGCTTGCTTCAAGCCATACAAGGCTTTCTTCAACCTGTAAACAAACTTAGGATCAATAGCATGAACATAACCTGGTGGCTGCTCCATAAAGACCTCTTCTTGCAGATCACCATGCAAGAAGGCATTCTTTACATCCATCTGATGTAAAGACCATCCCTTTGATGCAGCCATAGCAATGACTGCTCTTACAGTTGCCATCCTTGCAGCCGGACTGAATGTTTCTTCATAATCAATGCCATATGTCTGTGCATACCCCTTGACAACTAATCTTGCCTTGTATCTATTCACAGAACCATTTGCATTGTGCTTGATCTTATAAACCCACTTACAACCAATTGCATTCCTGTCTTTAGGCAAAGGCACCAATTCCCATGTAGCATTTGCTTCCAAGGCATCCATTTCTTCATCCATGGCTTTCTCCCATTTTTCATTTCCCATGGCTTGCTCAAAAGAAGTGGCTTCTGGTTCCTGTATCACTTTGACCATATAGGCATAGTGAATGGCTGTAAATCCATCATATTTCAGCCTATCCATAGCATACCTAGTTCTGGTAGACCTGTGCAAAATAGGCTCACTTCCAGGTGCTCTCAGAACATCCCTGGTCTTCCTTACTCTAGGTGTAACAACAGAAGGAATACCCAACTCATCATCAATGCTCTGTTCAGAGCCACTGGATTCACCATCCACAAAAGAGTGACCTACATTCACATCAAACATGGGCTGAACTACCTTCTCTTTTCCTTTT
The DNA here is from genome assembly GCF_047967505.1 of Dipteris shenzhenensis. Taxonomy (NCBI): domain Eukaryota; kingdom Viridiplantae; phylum Streptophyta; class Polypodiopsida; order Gleicheniales; family Dipteridaceae; genus Dipteris; species Dipteris shenzhenensis. The sequence goes on from NC_141615.1 coordinate 28,965,873, forward strand.
CATGATACCTGCATACCACTATCTGCATTGCTTTGAGGAGATTCTCCTGATCTCAATCTGCCTGTCCATGGTGAAGTATGTGATCCACTGCTAAAGGACATTGCAGATCCACTGATATTTTGCGATTGCTGCTATGAATTCTGTGCAGCATTACCATTTTGTGCATCTACATCAATCATCACATTTACTGGTTTATACCAGCTACTCATCTCATCAAAAACAACATCTCTGCTCATTGTAAACTTACGAGTAGAAGGGTTATAGCATCTATACCCTTTCTACTACAGAGAATAACCAATAAAGATGCACTTCTCAGCTTTTGGATCCAACTTGGACCTCAACTCATCTGGCACGTGAACATAGGCAATGCAACCAAAAATTTTCAAATGAGAAATGTCTGGTTTCCTACCAGTATACATCTCCTCTAGCGTCATGCCATGTATTGCTGCAGTGGGAGTCCTGTTCATTATGTAAACTGCTGTAGCAACTGCTTCAGCCCAATAATAATCTTTTCGATCTTTTTCATTTAGCATGGCCCGAGATACCTCTCCAATATGCCTATTTTTCCTTTCTGCAAGTCAATTTGCTGTGGGGTATGACTACATGAATATTGCTGCTTTATGCCATGCTCTTGCAGGAACCTTGCAAACTCATTTGAGAGGAACTCTCCCCCTCCATCTGACCTTAGGCATTTTATTTACAGGCCTGTTTCTTTTTCAACCATAGCTTTAAAAGCTTTGAAGTGCCCAAACACTTCACTTTTCTTTTCATAAAATACACCCAAACTTTTTTGCTGAAGTCATCAATAAAAGTGACAAAATAGTGACAGCCTCCAATAGATGCAGCTTTAGTAGTCCACACATCGGAGTGGATTAATTCCAATGGCTTTTTACTCTCTTGAACATGCCTAGGAAATGGTTTCCTTGCCTGTTTTCCAAATTGACAGGCTTCACAAACCTTATGCATTTCTGCAACCTTGAATTTAGGCAATCCTGCAACAATATTTTGGGCTTGCATTCATTTAAGTCGCAGTATATTAACATGACCAATGCGTTTATGCCAGATATCAATATCTGCAACTACACCGGTCCCATGTGCAAACATTGCTGCACTCAATTCAGGTATGTCCGCATCCAACGTAAACTTTCTGCCTTTCTTCTTTCCTTTTGCTATCAAGCGACTGTTATTTTTCATATCCTCAACAAAGCATCCATGAGGATTAAATCTGACCTGCAAGCCCTGCTCAACCATTTGACCAACAAAAACTAGGTTTTTGGTGATTTTTGGGACATGAAATACATTAGACAGGTATTTCTTTTTCCCATCCTGCATAGACAAAGGAATTTTACCAATTTGCACAATAGGATGTGCAGTATCATCACCAGTCTCCACAAATCTTGGTTTTTCCATTTTCCTTGCATCCTGCATCCACTCTGCATGACCTGTCATGTGGTTTGATGCACCTGAGTCAACGTACCACACATCATTTCGTTCTTTTGCACTTGTAACAGAATTGGTCATGTGCTGCATGATAAATAGATGCTCATTTCTGTCATCACCCTATCTACTAGAGGATGCATAATTGCCTTGCTGCAATTTTCCATTTATAATGTCATTCTGCTTTTTGTAGCAGTCCTTAGCCATATGACCCATTTTACCATAGTAGTAGCATTCAACATTGTTATTTGCATTTTGGCCTCTCTACCATTCACCACGGCCTCTTTGGCTCCCCTTGCCTCTAGAGTTACCACGTCCTCCTCCATAGGATTGGTTTTCTTGAGTTTGCTGCATATTCTGATTTCTACCACGGCCTGCAGATTGGCCTCCTCTACCTCTGCCTCTACCTCTTCCAGCATTTGAGTAGAAGACAGTTTCTTTTGAAGTTTCTCCTGAAGAAGATGCACCCCCATTTCTCTTCTCTTTAGAAATTAGAAGAGCAAACAACTCTTCAAAATCAGGAAATTTTTCATGGACGGCAATGGATGTCCGGAACTCTGCATAATCCTTTCCTAGACCATTCAAGGTCATAGAAACTAGATCATCATCTTCCACTGGCAACCCAATGGAAGCAAGTGCATCTGCAATTTTCTTCACCTTCATGTGGTAGTCATTGATGCTCAAATTTTCTCTCTGCACATTGTGCAACTCCTGTTTGAGCTGCATTTTCCTGACTTGCGTATTTGTGCTGTACATTTTTGCCAAAGTATCCCATGCCTCCTTTGGCGTACTTGCATCCTGAATATGCACAATCATAGAATCCAAAATACTGATAGACAGCCAGTACATAACTTTTCTGGCTCTCTCATGCCATCCTTTAAATGCCTGCATTTCCTGTTGATTGGGAACATTAGGAAGAACTGGTTCTTCTTCATTTCCTGTAATGAACTCCCAATAGCCTTTTCCCATAAGGAAATTCGTCATTCTAAACTTCCATGCCTGGAAGTTGTTCTTGTTAAGCTTTTCAGTGACAATCTGTGAAAGAGAATCAGATGCCATTATAGAACATTGCAAAATATTCTGTCACTGCAAAAAAACACAGCTTTTACCTCACATGGGCAGACCTGCAAAATTGACGAAAGTGGTATTTGACCACACAGTCACTTCCTAGTGACGATTTTGCATCAACAGGCAACAAGCATGATTCTGCAACTCCCAATATCTCTGCACAGTGGCATACGATGCAATTTCTATGGCAACTTTTCACCGACCAACAGAGCAGTGGTCGCACAGCAAAAACAGGGCCTTTTTTTGAGTGCCTGCGAAGAACTTTCGCCTTCAAAACGGGCCCCGAAATGGCCTCGAATCAGAAAAATAAAATCACCAAGGGCTTCGCCATGTCCCGCAGCATATACTGCCCTTTTAGCACACCACAAAGGGCATCTCAATCTGAGACAGTGCACTCTTGCACTTCTGGCTGTGCTACCTGTAGAGATTTGCTCCCAAACTCGAAAAAGGAAAGCAACACTGGTCCTCTTACCAGGACACCGCGAACTTGGTTTGCTTTCTTGAGCTCCTTACCATGAACAAGGCTCTGATACCATGTGAAGATAGTGGGAGAGAGGGAAGGAGTCTCGCTTGCAGCTTTCTCACATACACAATGGGGGAATACACACACAGGTGGAGGCTGAAAACAATTTTCCTCTTCTTAGTTGTGAAAGCCAAAAGAACTCTCATATAAAGAAATAGAAGAACCCTATATGTGGGTCTCAAACCAAACTCAACTAACTAAGGTGGCATACTAACTGAGCCACAAACTAGAGTAGATAAGGATAGCTATCATCCAGCTATAATTTGTGGGCGGTGTACCAATCGCATCTGCAGCTAACAAGTCGGTGACATAAATGCACAACGGTCACCCTGGCATATCACGAGTGGAGCTTGATATCTCAACGCCCATGATAGTATACAGGCAACCGGCACTTGCACAAGCACCCCCAGCTCCAAGGCTAAATCATGTTTCCATTTGGACACAAGTCCCACAACTACTCAGGAATCCGAATCCACGACCATATCCAAGAGCACCAAATCTAGCTCCTGAGGCAGTTCCAATACATCAAATACAAGCTGAGGTAGTAGACTCGCCATATGAGTATGAAGCAGAGTACCCAGTGTACTGTGTAGAAGGTGCAGAGGTTCTAATACCACTTTATGCAAATCAAGTATGTCCTAACACATATCGTGCACCAATCAAGTGCTACGGTTGTGGAGAAAATCACCGGATCACAGAGTGCCCTCATCATGGTAGTCTACCTACTTTCAACCACTCTGCAAAGATTGTGGCATAGGACATGCCTGTATGGATTGTCCCATGAAAAATAAACTCCCAGAACAAACAGAGGTTAAGCCTGACGTCCCAATCGGCATCATTGGGGTGGACCATCAAAGTCTGGGTCTGCTGGCATGTGTAATATCATAACTTGTAAATGTAATTACATGCCAATAGAAAGAGGCCACCAAGGACCCTAACATTCCAATCTAACCAAAGCAACTTTTGAAAAAGAAAGCATAAGAGCCTCCACCTTTGCCAAGCAATGAGTAGCCGAGCTCATCCACATCAACCCCCAAGCCTTAAATAAAAGAAGCTCCATACCCAAATGCAGAGGTGGAGAAGGCTCGCTTTCAGGCACTTCAACAATGGGTACAAAAGGAACAAGCTCAATTTGAGGTTGAGAAACAAGATCAATTTGAGGCTAAGAAACAAGCTCAAGACCCAATCCATGACTTGGCTCCACAAAGTATTGATACTGTACTCGAGCCTTTGTTCCAACAACAGACTCCACAACATAATGTACCGCCATGTCCACTTGAAGGAGCCACACTCTTTAGCATCCTGAGTTGCCCTATGTCAATTGCCATCGGAATCCTCCCATGAAATTGTCCCAATCTCTGGGAGAGTTTCAAAGGATGGATTGAACTCGCAAATCTCCCTCCACCTATGAACAACATTGAAGATATCCCTATGCGATTGGATGAGAGAGATGACATACGCAACTATACTACAAAAGACAACCCCAATATATTTGTAGGTGACAAAAAGCCTCGGAACCCTACATATTGAGATTGCCCTACACTTCCTATGGAAGTCGTAGGACAGAGCAAACAATTGTGAAAATTGATAAGGAGTTATTCACTTGGATTCTCGATTAGAGATACAACTAGAAATTACTCTCTTGGATTCTTGATTAGAAATGCAGCTAGAATAATTAGATAGAATTCTTCTTGCTCAGGGATTCTCTTTGCTGCACCCTTAAACATTAACATAAATGTAATTATAGTCATGATGAAACAATGGTTGCCAGGAGCCTTTCAAAGCTATGACTAAGGATGTTGAGTAGTGGAGATTTAGATTCATTGAAATAGTAGGTAACACACTCTGTTTCAAGGTCACATGGATTTCAAAGATCCTAACTTGGTGGACTTGCTTCATATCCTACAGATCCCTTCTTGGTCGATCCTGAGGACCTCGCCAGACTTGGCTACGAGGATCCATTATCACACCTATCATTGACATACCAAGCTATCATCACATTGTTCAATGGAACCAAATGTTATACAATGGGAACATCTAAAATAACCTTTACTCATGACCTCGACCAATTGATCACGAGACCTTCACATGATATATTATATGGATGTCCCTGACCCTTAACACTCTTACACACACACACACACACACTCTCTCTCTCTCTCTCTCTCTCTCTCTTCCCTTGGGATCCCTGGTGATTTATAGGATGCATGTGTATTTATGGATGTGGCAATATTGGATGACTTTGTACTCAATTGAAGTTTACAGGATCAAAACTCTTGTTGAACGGGCCCATCCAAATAGTCAGTTTTAGTATTAAATGGAACACATCCAAGTACTCCATAGAGCCTGAACTTGAATTGGAGGCTCCATTGAATGCTCTAATGGGGGTGGAACCACTTGGGAAAGTATATCTTCCACCTCTTTTCCAGCTTTAGTTTGAACACTCACACAGCTCGAGGAGAAGTACCTAAAACTCACATCTTGAGATTTGAGAGGAGGATCATCCCCCAAGCCTGACTATTTAGTGCAATGACTATGTGCATTGAGGAGCGTACTATTCAAACTCTTCCTTGGGACTCTCGAGCAGCCAGGCCATGTAGGAAGGAGACGAACTCACGACCTTGCTCTTGAAGGGGAAGCTGCCAAGAAACTCGACATTCAGCCATTTTTTTCTAAGATCTGACTGTAACCAGGTAAGGGCACTACATGCTGTCTAGCTACGCTATGAGCTTGACTATAGATTTCTAAACATAGATAAGGGATTGAAGCAGCCTATAACAAACTACTCACTTGGATATTCTAGTTTATGGTGTGTCATTTGAGTATAGCACTTCATTGAGCATGATTTTAAAGCATCGCGAGTAGAGTTATCCGTGTTGAACCTGCACTTCATCTATGTCCACAAACTATTCCATTACTTTGAAAGCGCATTGTGAGCTATGATCTGCTGGTTCGATGGAGAGCACGTACTTTACTTGAAACCAGGATCTATTTATTGGTAGGATGCACAAATGGAGGTGATCAGAGTGGTTTAGAAGGGACTTTAGACAACTTCCCATATAGCAAATGCTACATTATATGGCAAAATTTGCCCAATTTACTAGATGTAGACCCATTTTTTTCTCCTTCAATCTAGATAGTAATGATTTGCTATATACTCAATCTAGGAAATTGCAATATCATCTAGAAAAAATGCATTCTATCTAGGGAAAAGTTGATTCTATATAGTAATTGACAATATCTATATAGGAAATTTAAGAAAGTCTATGTAGCTAATTCATTCTATCTAGCAAAAGAAACAAATTCTATATAGTAATTGTCAATATCTATATAGGAAGTACATAAAAGAAAAGGAATTCTATAAAGTAATTTTAAATGTCTATATAGGAAGTACATCACTATCTAGTTAAAGAAGTCATAGTTTTCTAGAAGATATGAATGTCTATATAGAAAATTCATTGTATCTAGAAAAGAAATGAAGTCTATATACTAATTGGCAATATCTATAGGAAAGACATCGGTGTCTAGTAAAGAAGTTATAATTTTTTAGAAAACATGAACATCTATATAGCAAATTCATTCTATCTAGCAAATGAAATGATTTCAATATAGTAATTAACAATGTGTATATAGGAAATACATTAGTATCTAGTAAAAAGGAGTCATTTTCTAGTAAATGTAAACATATATATAGCAAATTTTTCTATTTAGCAAGGACAATAGCTAAATAGGAAAGTAATTGTACACGTAAAACATATATGCACGACTATATATATATTAATAAATAAATAAAGGATTGTAAAAAGTTTACCTTGCACTACTAAACAATTGTCAATTTCTAATAAGCAAGGGGTCAATTTATCCTTACAATATTTTGAACAAGTACCTCTTTTGTCCTATCAATTGATTAAGTAATGTATGATATACATTTAAAACATACATGCATGACTATCTACATATTAATAAATAAAGAAAAGGATTGTCAAAAGTTTACCTTTTCTACTAAACAATTGTCAATTTCTATATAGCAAGGGGTCAATTTATCTTTACAATATTTTGAGTACGTACCTCTTTTCATTTGAGCAAGCATCCAACCAAACTTTCCATGTAATTTATAACCCCCCTTGAATTGGGTCGAAAGTGCATGGGGGAAGGGGAGATTTTAAATAATAAAATAAAGCATCAAACTTAATAAATTATTAATCAAAGCAATAAAATAATTTCTTACAAGAAAAAATAATGTAAAAAATTAAAGAAGGTTTTAGACCTTGGTCTGAGAATTAAGTAAAGGTCCAATAGTAGAAAGTATTAACTAATCATGCCCCTAGTGGGTCCTATACATTATTGATATCTAGAGATCTACTATCAATCATAAAGTATTCCCAAGAACCTAAATAATTGGGGGTATATGTGAATGTTTAAGTAATGGTGATCCCAAGAATAAAGTAACCAAACTTTTGGACTAGTTCCATAACTTTTTGGGTATGAAATTAATTCCATATAATTGAGTGTATGACTATCATAGCTTATTAATTATTTCCTACAATCAAGGGTAGGAAAAAACATATAAGTATTGACATAATTTCTATTGCTTACAAAGTAATATAACTTGGAAATCTTTTCTTACATAGGTAAACAAAGGGGATGCTGAAACAAATGGTTCTCGAAAGCTAATATATATAGATTAAGAGAACCATTAAGATTCTTGGCTCTATATTCATGTATATAACTTGTAATCCTTTTCTTACATAGGTAAATTGTGAAAGGGCCAAATTGCAATGCATGGGAATGTCGATTTGGGCATCTTGTGCTTCACAAACATAATAATTCTTGGAGCATATGTGTGTGTGTTAGAAGGCTATGATGCTTTCCATAGACCTTAATGAGAGTAGTATACTTGTGCTTGCAAATTTTTATGTGGACTAGATATCATTTTCATAGGTGGGCATGCATATTTCCACATTTCTTACCTTGCATCGTGCGTGAGGGCTAAAAAGATGCATGTTGCATTTGTAGCACATGTGGGTGTATGTGATGGGTATGATACTGTGTACAAGCCTTAATGAGAGCAAGATACTTGTGCTTGAAAAGCTTTATGTCGAGCAGATATAATTTTCATGGTTGGGAACACATATTTTTGTGTGTGAGACCTAAAAATATGCATCAATGTGCTTCTAGCATATGTGTGTGTATCAAAAGGCTATGATACTTTGCATAGGCTTTAGTGAGATTGGGATCCTTATGCCTATAGATTTTGATGTGTATTGGATATCATTTGCATGGTTAGGAACACATATTTCCACATTTTTTATCATGCATTGTGCATGAATGCAAAAATAATGCATCAATGAGCTTCTAGCAACTGTGCATGTGTTTGATGGATATGATGCTTTGCGTAGTATTTATTGAGAGTATTATCCTTATGCTTGCAAATTTTATGTGTATTGTATAACATTTTCATGGTTGCATGACTACTTATAAATATATGCATCGGTGTGCTTTGTGCATGTGTCTGATGGATATGATACTTTTCATAGGACTTGAAGAGAGTAGGATACTTATCTGTGAAAATTATAATGTGGATTGGATGCCATTGGCATGGTTGGTAATGAATATTTCTACATTTCTTACCATGCATCATGCATGAGTCCTAAAAATATGCATCGGTGCACTTTTAGCATATGTGCATGTGTCTAATGGTTATGATACTTTGTGCAGGGCTGAATGAGAGAATTATCCTTGTTCTTGAAAACTTTTATGTGGATTAGATATCATTTGCACGGTTGGGCATGCATACTTTCACATTTCTTACCTTGTGTTATGCATGACTGTTGAAAATATGCATACTTTCACATTTCTTACTTTGTGTCATGCATGCTAAAAATATGCATCGGTGTGCTTTTAGCACATGTGCATGTGTCAAAAGGCTATGATAGTTTGCACAAAATTGAACGAGAGTGGGATACTTTTGCCTATAAAGTTTGATGTGGATCAGACATCATTTGTATGGTTGCTAATGCACATTTCAACATTTCTTACATGCATAATGTATGAGTGCTAAAAATCTGTCTGCAACATCAATGCGCTTTTAGCATTTTTTCTTGTGTCCAATGGGTATGATAATATGCATAGGTATTAATGACAATATTATCATTGTTCTTACAAAGCTCTATATGGATCAGATACCACCGGCATGCATGGGCACACATATTTTCACATTTGATATGCATTGGAAGTGAATCCAAGCAATATGCATCAGTGTGCGTGTGTGTTATCAGAATGCTATGATACTTTCCATATGATTTAATTAGAGTAAGTAACTTTTCCCTACAAATTTTTATGTGGATTGGTGGGAATTCATATTTCACCATTTCTTACCATGCATCATGCAGGGATGTAAGAGATATTTTGGTGCACTTTTAGCATATGTGCATGTGTTTGATAGATACGATACTTTACCCAAGCCTTAATGAGAGTATAATCCTTATTATTTCAAAGCTTTATGTGGATTGGATATAATTTTCATGGTTACATTTTTGAATCTTACCATGCATCATGCATGAGTCTTAAAACTATGCATCCGTGTCCTTCTAATATATGTGTGTGTGTCGAAAGGCTATGATATTTTGCACGAGCTTTAATGAGAGTGGGATCCTTGTTCCTGAAAAGTTTGATGTGGATCGGACATAATTTCCATGATTGGTAATGCATATTTCAACAATTCTTACCATGCATCACGCATGAATGCTAAAAATATCCATCATTGGCCTTTGGGCATATTTAAGTGTGTCCACTAGGTATGATACTTTGCATAGGTATTAATGAGATTATTTTCCTTGTTCTTATAAATTTTGATGTGGATCAGATATCATTGGCATGATTGGGCACACATATTTCCACATTTCTACCATGTAAGTGCTAAAAATATGCATCACTGTGCTTCTACAATATGTGTCCATGTTGAAATGCTATGATACTTTTCATCAGCTATAATGAGAATATGATTCTTGTGTCTACAAAATATTATATGTAATAGATATCATTTTCATAGTTGGTAATGCATATTTCCACATTTCTTACCAGGCAACACGATGAGTGCTGAAAATATGCATCAAAGCACTTTTAGCATATGTGCATGTGTCCGATCGATATGATACTTTGGACATGTCTTAAAGAGAGTAAAAAAATTGTGCCTACAAAGTTTTATGTGTATTTGATATCATTTTCAAGGTTAATAATGCATACTTTTATATTTCTTACCATGCATCATGCATCAGTGCTTCTAATAATGGATGCGCGTGTGTAGGAAGGCTATGATACTTTGCACAAGCTTTAATGAGATAAGGATCCTTGTGCCTACAAAGTTTCATGCAATTCTTACACTTATGTCTACTTAGTGTTATTTGCAAGGCAGTAATAAATAGACAGAGATGAAACCAGATACAGATTCCGTCAAAAGTTTACATTTTCGTCCAAGTTATGGACACAATACAAAAGGGATAGTTTCGTAGTTCCACCAGATGGTCCTCTGAACTGCACCAGATGGTTGGCTTCCTTTCTATACCCACCAACTTTGTGGGTCTTCAAAACAAGGGCAAATGCCCTCCATACTATTGCGAGGCCTAGCCCCTCCTACCCTCGCCATCTTTCGTGCACAAAGTTGCCTTTAGATCCTAGCATATAAAGGAGCATCTAGGTGGGTTTATGGTATGAGTTACCAGTTAATTGGATTGATTTCCTATCATGTCTATCATAAATTCCACGTCTAAGGTTATCTTGTCATAAAAACTCTCATGTATCACATTTGATATTTGCATTTTTGTGAAAAACATCGACTCCTTTTTAATCCATAATGTTTATCCTTGAGAAAATAAATGAATGATGAAGGCTAAAAGTTGATCGACATCAAGTAATGATTCTAACTTCCTACATTCTGGCAATATCTTTTGTAGTTGGTCTGTTAAGGGACAAAGAGAATTAAAAATGATTTCCAAAATAGAGATGCTTTGAGAAATATGTTATAACAAAAATCAATTTATCAATTTGAAAAAGGTTGCATGAGAATCAAATGAAGAGAACTTATAAAAAATAACCCATTTGTCACACCCCCCCCAAATGGGCTCTTGCTAAACTACATTATTACAAGGAGGATCTTCCATTATAATGAGGTCCATTACCATGATGAAACTAGGATAGGTTTCACACTATGAGGCCAAATAGTGCCAACAGAATGGTTATACATGAAGACCCCTAGGAATGAAACATGGCGAGGGCCTTATACATGAAGACTCTAGGAATGAAACTTCTAAAACCAAGAGAAACGTTGCTTGAGGAGAATATCGATGCCGATAGGGGCAGTGACCATGTTTGATCATTTGGACCCTGAGATCTGAAAATGAGAGAACTAAAGCAATTATCGTCTCACACCTAGCCCATTTCATGGAAAGCTTATCCACCTCCCCTTCATTTGACCTACATATAGCGTTCTTGCAAATACACCACCCTCTCCGCCTGAAGCCATTGTATTCTGCACAATTGAAATTGGTCTTCATTGATGAATCTCTAAATATTTATGATTGAAAGTGGTTAGAAACATTATACAGTCTGGTTGCTTGGTTTTTGGGGGAAATCAATTAGTAAAATGGCTAGTTTGCTTATCTTATAAGTTTTAGTAGCTTGGTTTTAAATAGATTTCCCTCCTAAACTTCCCTCTCTGCAAACGGCTACCTAGCTCCCCTTCTCAAACCTGCCTTACCTCCAACGTTCCTTTCTTTCTCTCATCCCTGCAGGGCAGCAAAAACCAAACTAGTCTCTAGCTGAGTCACTGTTCTCTTGCAAAACATTTCCTTCCATGCCTTGAAACAAACAAAGTATAGTCCTTGCATATATTATTGTATCTTTGCCGCTCCCAAGCTCAATTAGTGCTACAAAATAGAAGGCTCAGACTCCAGTGGCTGGGTTTTATTCTACCATCCTGCACCAAAGCATGTGGTTCCAACTTCCATTGAACCATTGCAATGCACTAGTACTCAGCTGGGTGAGTCAGCTCCATATATTGAACGTACGGCACATCTACATTCCATGTAGGAAAATATCAAGGTTATAAAGCGACTTCTCTATATATCAAGCATATAGTAGTCCATCATGATTGTATTTGCAAGGGACAACAAGTGTGCGAGTAATTCAATTTTCAAAGTCTTAGTTTTATAATTTGCAATTGAAATCCTTTTTACAAAGTTTATGTATATATATTTTATGGACACTTTTTACATTGGTGAGTTTTCTTTGTTGCATAATGAAAACAATTAAAATTGGAGATAATTTATGTGCACTAGATTATGTACCTACTTTTGAGATAGGAATATTTTCTAGTTAAGGATGGATTCCCATCAAGAACCATAAGACAATGTCATTGCATGCTTTGGGCCTCATTCCCTAGCATTGTACGACTAACATGAGACTTGAAATGTGCTCCATCAGGCACATATTTTTGGCAAGCATCTTTTGGTGAGCATGTGCAAAAATGGCGAGAACACTCTATCTCCTTTATTTTGCCTCTCTCCTCTCTCTTCTCTCATATCCTCAATGCCTCTCTCTCTCTCTCTCTCTCTCTCTTTCTCTCTCTTTCTCCCCTTCATACTCTCTTATACCTCTCCCTCTCTCTCCTTCATACCTCTCTCTCTCTCTCTCGTCCTCTCTCTCTTTGTCACATTCCCATTGAATAAAATCATTAGTTTTCTAATCATTGTTATTGCTATCTATCTATATATCGATCCATCTCTCTCTCTCTCTCTCTCTCTCTCTCTCTCTCTCTCTGTGTCTCTCTCTCTCTCTCTCTCTCTCTCTCTCTCTCTCTCTCTCTCTCTCTCCCTCCCTCCCTCCCTCCCTTACACACACACACGTGCACGCACATGCACACACACACACAAATGAAATAGATGTGTGAGTGTGAAACAGTCCCATTGACATAGAATACTAGTTTTTCATTTCATTGTTATTGCACTCTCTCTCTCTCTCTCTCTCTCTCTCTCTCTCTCTCTCTCTCTCTTTCACACACACACACACACACACACACACACACACACACACACATGGATCATATTGTGTGCATGCGTGCCTACGTGCGTGTGTGTGTAACATTCCCATTGAAGTAGATTATTGGTTTTTCTTTTCATTTTTTTGCTTTGACATTCTCTCTCTCTCTCTCTCTCTCTCTCTCTCTCTCATCCCATGGAAGCAAACTATTGATATGCCTTATCAACATTATTGCACTATGGTAGTCTCTCTATCTCTGAGATTGAAACTTGAGATAACTTATAAAATTTTGAGATTGGATTATGAAGTCTTGCATCAAATAACCATATCAGTACTAACGAAAGAAGACAATAAAAAACCTTCACATGAATGACTCGTGAGTAGACTAGATGTCATTGAGAGCACAGGGTTGATGGATGAACATGTGCTCATTTTGGTGGATACCCATCACTCCTAAAAACACAAAGTAGATATGCTCGGATGCTAGGTACGAATTTCAGGCTTGTAGCCATTTTTGAAAGTCTGGACATGTACACATAGGCCTTGCACATATGTGCACGTCATATTACATTGCATGTGATGATTCATCCATAGACTCAATTTGAAACACCTTGTGCATTGTCTCCTCAACCACTTCTCAATGAGGACCATGCCTCTTAAGGGTAATGTGCAGAGAATGCGATCATGTGCTGCTTGAGATACACCACTTCTATATTTTGTCGGATGTCCCTGGGACTCATTTTTGGTGTTGGAAGCGGAGACCATATGAATGTTGTCTATATGTGCTTCAGGAGTAGAGACCTATGCCCCACCATTATTTGATGTCTCCAAAGTGAGAACCCAAACATCTCTATGTCCATCTCTAGCTGTGCGATGCTAGTTCCACTTGCAATCGGCCATTTTGAGGGTATGGGTGTGGGTATGGGGTTAATGCTCTAATCTAGAGTCCAAGTGTGTGTCACAACACTACTACAAAATCGCAAAGGCTTTGATTGGGGTGTGCCCTTGTTGCATAGAAGGAAGGCGCTACTATGGTATTTAATGAGCTTCCAACAAATGTGTTGCACCTCTTCCCATCCACCCACCCCATGCACTTCTCATCTGAGACCTCCTTAGAGCCCAAAACTTCTTGTGTACCACTACAAGCTCCCCATTTACAACAAGTGTTGCACGATCACTATCCCTTTCCAAATTCACCTCCCCTTCAAATTGTATTCTCTTTGGATGACATTTTGGCGATTGACTGTGAACGCTGGCCTGTGGGTGTTATCATCCTCCACATCAACAACAGCATTTGGTTTTTGTTTTCAATGTGTTGTCTCCCTATCCCCCTCTAGCATGGATGGACCTCTAAACATTAGAGTCTAGACACATCTTGTTGCATTGTTCATGCTACCCATGAAGTTGTTGGTGCCTCACATGCCTCTGACCTCCAAATGAGCTCGTCCAAGGAAAGTCCTTCTCCAATATGCTTTCCTCTACTATAGCATATTTCTTTACACTTTGGAGCATTGCATTCACCATGTCTGAGATGCGGGTGTTTTATAAAGATATATGACTCCAAAATTCCTCCCCTGCTAGCCAGCTTCTGTGCTTTGACTCTGCATACGTGGGCATTCATCTTGAGATAGATCAATGCCATGAACTTAATACCAAAATGAATGGGATGAGAAAACACATGTTAAAAATGTTTTTAAGTCACCAAAAAAAACTTGTGAAAATTAAGGAATTAACTCATGATTATTTTTACGTGAAGAGGATTGTTAAAAACAAGAAGTACAAAAGTAGGATTTAATCAAAGTTTTTGCATTAGTAGTGCACCATTGTAGAGATAGATTGTAAAATTTATTATGTGGAAATGATAGTGCCAAAAAGTGAGCTTTTGATTATCGAATGATATTTTTATAAAGTAAACTTTTCATTTGGGAAGGATTTTTGGGATTAATCCAAGCGGACATATGAGTCCAAAATTAATGAAATAAGTGTTAATATTAAAATATTTCCAAAGTGATTGAAGTGATGTTTTCTTAGCTATGTGACTAGATAGTATCCTTTGACAAGCCAAGGACCATAATGTGAGATGAAAGATTTTAATTAAACTGAAAAATCACTTTCAAAATAAAGACTTATTAAATTTATAATTTAATTTAAAAGAATGCATTTAAAATTTGATGTAGAAAACCACCTTTCCTTGCCATCTTTAACAAAAACTTTTGTGCCTATGTGTAAGCATCATTTTTCTTTGATGCAATGAAGTCCATGCCCATGGAGACAAAGTCTCCAATCGTGCAAGCACACACTAAGGTATCCCCATAGCTAAGAATTTTAGCCATGGGAGAAGGAGAACAGTAAACAAATGTAATCTAATCTTTGACAACAATCCCAGTCTCTACATTTTTAATCAATAGGAAATAATGAATCAATTTAGTACACCCCAAGATTGGACGAAGATGCTTTGAAAATAAAAAATGGAAAATATGTAGGAGTGCTCACCGTGCTCTATATTTGAGGCAGCCTCATCCTTTTCCATTTGGCGTTCTTTCACATCCTTCTTGTCTTATTTTGGTGGTGGAGTCAAGTAAATATCTGCTTAGATTCATCCAAAAAAACAAAGTAAGAGTCAAGCAATTCAAACTTTCCTAGTGAAGCCTACCTAGCTTTCTTTTTAATGGTATCTGGGGTGGTTTCATTGTTCTTTTTTATAGTAACCTTTTTGCACATGCTTTGTGGAGTGTCCTTCTCCACTATTCTTTTTGGAGTTTCCTTCTCCACCATTGTTCTTTTTGTTGCATGCTGCATGTACTCATACCTCTCCCTAGTGAGCACCTGCCCCTCACTGAAGTTAACCCACAATGGGCAATGTGCAATCTCCCACTAGGAGAGCTCATGCATGGATTTAGGGTACATGCAAGTGGCGGGGTTGCTAATTTCTTGCCAACCTTTACACTATTGGGGCATCTCAAGAAGTTGCCTTCTCCAACTAGATGCGGCAGATACCTTCAAAACAAAAAATACCTACGTCAACTCCTATGACATAGATAATCATGTCCAAGATTGTTAAATTACCATTCCATATTACCTAAAAACCAGAGGTTGAGACACCTGGTCGAGCTCAGTTGCCTTCTTGTGCTCCACGCCTTTCGTTCTTTTTCAACCCCTGAGCTCTTCTTCCTGTCCCTAGACCTGAGGATAGTGAACATATGCTTCCGGCCCTCCAACTTTATGTCCTCCACATATTGTTGCAATGTATTGCAAAGGATTGTCCATTGCACAAAGGGTGGAGATGTCTTCTGAAACTATCAAGGAAGAAACTTCCACCTTCTCAATGAAGCTTTCCTTCAACAACCATCTATAAGATGAGGAACCAAATTAACATCTTTCCCAACCATAAACTTGAAAGAAGACTTAAAGTAGTGAATGATGATGAAATCCGCACGCTTTGTACTCATTGTCTCCAAATGGCATATGATAGGTCTCTCTCATATGCTTATTGGCATCTAGTAGAGCGAGGAGCATGAGCCTCTTCTCACTCTGCAATTCTGTGTTGGCCGGATTTTTCAACTTGTTCAAGGTCATAAAGGAGTCATGCCCATCATAGTGCAAGGAGAAAACCTTGGACTTCCTTACGTCCCCATTCTTGGGATCCAAAATATTGAGAACCTTAAAAACTAGTGCAAAGGAAAAGTAAGTATGGTACATAACAAAACTAGGCAAGAAAGAACTACATGAAAGTAAATATGTTCTCACCATTCCCATTTTATCAACATATTTCTTGTGCATTCTGGTTGTCCTTACATTGCACATCCTTTCTCATCTCTTTTGGTACCTTCTTGGTCACAGCTTCTAGGGCCTGCACAAGGTCGACAGTGCACTCAACCTTTTGTAAAATCCAACAGAGAGAAACTCAATTTGGGAAGCCCAAGTAAAAAGCCACACTACAAACCAACATAAAGCACTATAACAAACCTCACCCACCTGAAATACTAGCCATGTAAGAACTCCCCTATACTTTTTCAATTTAGAGCCTTTTGTTCATGATTTCTCAATCACTGAATGTATACATGTAGGTTTATACCAATATGTGTGGTATATAACAATGCGTATAAGTATACAATAATGTGCATTTAGGTGTACATATGTAGCTATATATCTTTGAATATATATAGGTCTATAATTGTGGGTATATCCAAATAGGTGTATACATGTATGTGTCTTTCGAAAAAAGGTCAATTACCCTAAGGTAACCCTTACCTGGTACTTCTAATCCCAAAAAGTATGCCAAATATGACACTTGATTTGCAGGGTGAGTGTTCTAAGTCCTAGGATTTGGGGGGACCTGCCTAAGCACCCACCTACAATTGAACTGAGATGTTTGTCAAACTTTTTGGGGTTAGAAGGACTGGGTCAAGGTCACCTGACCTCTGTTTGAATGAAATCCTAAATTGAGCGCCCAAAAGTGTTGTAGTTTTTACCACTTTTAGGCCCTCAATTTAGGATTTCATTCAAACAAAGGTCAGCTACCCTAAGGTGACCCTGACCCCCAATCCTTCAACCATAAAAAATTTGATAAATTTGAGACTTGAATTGCAGGATGAGTGTCAAGGCAATACCCCCAAATTCTGGCACTTTGGGAACTTCCCCTAAGTGTTTTAAAATGCTTAATGGAATTGCCCAAAGTGCTAGGATTTGGGGGGTGCTACCCAAGCACTCATCTTCTAGTTGGACACACACTTTTTGGCACCTTTGGGCCCTCAATTTAGGATTTCTTTCAAATAGAGGTTAGCTACCCTAAAGTGACTTTGACCTAGTCCTTCTGACCCCAAAATAATTGCCAAATTTGAGACCTGAATTGTAGGATGAGTGCGCAAGCGGGACCCCCCAAATTTTGGCACGTGGGCATGTGACACTGACCTAGTCCTTTTGATCCCAAAAAATTTGCCAAATTTGAAGCTTGAATTATAGGATGAGTGCCTAGGTAGGCCCCCCCAAATCTTGGCACTTTGGGCACTTCCCCTAAGCATTTGAACTTTGGGCACTTCCCCTAAGCACTCATTCTATAGTTAGACACACACTTTGGGCCCTCAATTTAGGATTTCATTCAAATAGAGGTTAGCTGGCCTAAGGTGACCCTAACTTGGTCATTCTAATCCCAAACAAATTGACAAAAGTCTCAGTTCAATTGTAGGATGGGTGCTAGGTAGGACCCCCCAAATCTTGACACTTTGGGCACTTCAACCAAGCATTTAAAATGCTTAGTGGAATTGCCCAAAGTGCCAGGATTTGGGGGGTCTTGCTTGGGCACCCATCCTACAATTGAACACACATTTTTTGGCACTTTTGGGCCCTCAATTTAGAATATCTTTTAAACAGACGTCAATTGCCCTAAGGTGACCTTGACCTAGTTCTTTTGACCCCAATTTTGCCACCTAAATTGTAGGATGAGTGCCCAAGTAGGAACCCCCAAATTTTGGCCCTTTTGCCACTTCCATTAAGCATTTTAAAACACGTAGTGGAAGTGCCCAAAGTGCCAAGACTTGGGGGGTCCTACCTGGCCACTCATGCCACAGTTACACACACACTTTTTGGCACTTTTGGGCCTGCAATTTAGGATTTCATTCAGCCCTAAGGTGACCAAGACCTAGTCCTTCTAACCTCAAAAAATTTGACAAAAGTCTTAGTTCAATTGTAGGATGGGTGCCTAGGCAAGACCCCCCAAATCTTGGAACTTTGGGCACTTCCACTAAGCGTTTTAAAGTGCTTAGTGGAAGTGCCCAAAGTTATAAGATTCAGGGCGTCCTGCTTGGGCACCCATCCTACAAATGAACCTGGTCATTTGGCACTTTTGGCCTTTAAAGTTTGCATAAAAGAGCATTTAAGAAATTTAACTAGCTTTTTGGCACTGTTTAGGGTGCTCCAACATGCATTCTTACATTTTGGAAACAAAGGAAAAATTGACACAATACTCAATGCAATGACCCCCAAATAACCAACTATGCATGAAAGAGCACCTAAGAAATTTGACAATCTTTGTGGCACAATTATGGGTGCTTTAAAACACATTCTTGCATTTATCAAAGAAAGAAATAACTCCATTTCAAAACGTGATAGATTTACAATCACAATACAAAGACTCCATAGCTTGACTTGAATGGGGAGGCCTTCTCTGCAGTAGGTTTAAGGGGTGGCAAAAGTCCAGGCCTGCATGAGACAAAAAAAACAAAAATCACTGAATCCACGTGAGGATACAGCCCCCATGGAAAGCATGAGGGATTGCAAAGACAAGAAGGAGAGTACCTTCAACCAGCAAAAAGGAGAGGGCATCGAAGAGGGTAGGGCAACCAAGAGGGGGAGTAAGAGGGTAGCCAAAAGGGAGAAGAGCAGCCCGAGAAGGGGAGAAGAGCATTCCGGGAGGGGGAGGAGTGCAGCCTGGGGTAGGAGAATAGCCCGGTGGAGGAGGAGAGTAGCATAAGGGGGAGAAGAGCAGATCGAGAGACGAGGAGAGTAGACCAAGGGGAGGAGGAGATCAGCCCGGAGGGGCAAGGAGCAGCCCGAGGAGGAGGAGGTAGGTTGAGGGGGAGAAAGATGGACCGAGGGGGGCTGAGGGGGAGCAAGATGAGCCGAGGGGGGTGAGATAGGCCACGAGGGGCCAAGGGGGAGAGAGATTGGCCAAGGGGTGGCACGATGGGCTGGGGGAGGGGTGGAGGAAGGAGGAGTAAGGGAAGGAGGTGGAATGAGGAGTGAAAGGAGAGTAGGGGAAGGAGGAAGGAAAGTGGTGGAAGGAGAGTGGGGGAAGAAGGAAGGAGAGTGGGGGAAGGAGGAAAAAGAGTGCTGGAAGGAGGAAAGAGAGTGGGGGAAGGAGGAGTAGAGTGTAGTGGAAGGAGGGGTTTGGGGCTATTTTGGGGGAGTGGAAGAATGAGTTTTGGAGGAATTTTGGAGTGGAGAATGAGTTTTGGAGGAATTTTGGGGTTGCTTTGAGGGTATGAGAGAGAAGAAGAGCTTTTAAGAGAAACAGGGAGTTTTAAGGCTGCTATGATGTTGGAAAGGTCAGGGCTGCCTATGGAAATAAAAAGGGTGGCTTTTGGAGGTAGTGTTTTGGAAGTGGTAGGGGCTGCTTTGGCAAGATTAAAAAAAGCAGTAGTGTTGCATCTCTAAAAAGTGGCAAGTTTTGGAAAAGATGATGCACTTGATTTGAAGACACTTTTTTAGGAGAGGAGTCCAAGGAAGAATGATGGGAGGATGAAGACGAGAGGGCTTTCATTGCATCATAGCCACCATATCTATTGCCTGAAAATCTAGCATGGCTTCAGTGTGGGAAATGATTTGGAAGATCTTGTTGAGAATATCTTGAAACAGCAAGAATCTAGTGATCCTAATAACTACAACCATACTAGATTTCTCATTACTCCATGGGTTGGGTTTGTTTGGCGAAAGAAAACTTGCATGGGCAAAAACGTGCTATGTGACACTTTGTGAAATGTCTTGCACCTTTCTTGTTGCTCTATTTCTCTTGTTCTAGGTGCTTGAAGCTCCAACATTTGCTGCTCTTGGTGTTGCATCCATCTCCATTGGCTTACTCTCCCCTTCAACAAAACTTCTTGAAGACATAGCTCTCCTCTATGGCCACTCTTTCTCATATATCCTTCTCCATTGATTTCACCATTTCACAGACCACTGAGTCACTTCGTGTAAGTGCGTGCCCTTCACATATTGCTATTGCTGTCCTTCAACATTTCCTAGCTGCCAAACTTCCCCATTCTTGATCTTTGCCATGAAGCCCAAAACGGACTTCCTTTAATTCCGTGAGGTAGACACGCTTGCCATTAGATACGACACAAAGTTTTGTGAAATTTCAATTGCAGATATCAAAGAGCATTTTGCTATGTGAGATAGTGGGATTGAGGTGCACCAAGAGATGGGTACTGAGGATGTCGCCATCACATAGGCAGTGGTGGACTTGGAAGATGGAGAGAAAGTCTACAGATCTTCTCTGAGATGATAGACAATGGGTCCTGTGAATGTTTTTACAAGTTGCATGGCATCATAAACACCTATTGAAGCACCCAATGCAATAGCCACAAAGTCTTCCTACTAGTCTCTCTCCAAAAGTGGAAAGTGCCAAATCCCGCCTCCCCAAAATACACCTATGCTCAGATGGGGGTAAAGGCACAAAGGAGACTAGCTTTGAAAGTGCCCTGCACTTTATCATCTCCTCCTTCCCATAAGGAGAGAATGAATTATGGAAGCACACTAGGCTATGGTGATGGAACATTCCCATGTAGTGTCTTAGTGCTGAATCCATGTCGATGATGTCACCTCAACCCCCACGTCATGTCACAAAAGTATCAACTTCAATGACATCCTAAAAGTTGTGATAACATCAGTAATCTTTTTTAATCTTGAACTAAGAACATAAAATCATTTATATTGACAAAATATCACGAACTTACAATGTGGGCAATATCTTTTTCATCATATCCCAGTTGAGAAATATTGATGGAGATTTTGCTCTCATCAATTGTTGGAGGTGATGCTAATTATGAGGCCGCTGCACTGGTCTCAACTCTCTAGCATTTTTGCTCCCTCTCTACCTCAAATCTTTCTTGGATCTCAAAGAGATCCATCTCTGTAACTGCTGCATTACTAGAGTCATGCATTTCCTCCCACACAGTCAAGACTGGATGCTCCAAAGTGTTTGCAAGTGCCAAATCTGTAGATGTATCCAATCCCTCTTCTGGGTAGTTTAAGTCAATACTACTCTTCCAAGAGAAGAGTGCCCCTAGTACTATATCTTCTCTCAACTTTATGATGTATTGGATGTCAATCAAAACATACGGAAGGGTTTGCATTAAAACCTCATCTGTCATACCTTCCTCCTCTTCTTCCTCTTTTGGCTATCCTGTGGATGATGTTTTGCCTGCTTCTTTGGGAACCACAACCAAGTCTGCCATGTGCTCCACTTCTGCTTTGTGCTTTCCCTTGTCCAATGTTACACTGGACCACTCTAGAGTAAGAGCAGCTTCCGTTAACCACATTGAGATTCTCTTCAACTTCAACATCTTGCTCTGCTACTAGAAGAAGAGGTGGCTCTACCTTAAAACTAGTTTGGTACAAGGACATAAAAATGTCATGTTAACTTAGCCACTTCCTAGAATTATTCAAAAACATACATAAGCTATTTTGGGGTTTTTATTATCTTCCATAATAGCTTATATGTTGAAAAAAAATTAGAATTATTATGTATTGGAACTTGCACCTATTACTTTGGGTTCTACCAAAAGTTTTAAGGTCAACCTAACATCAAAATCTCAAGTTGTTTTCTCAGGTTTTAGATAAAATCTCCATACTTCTTCATTAGAATGAGTTTTTTTAGATTTTGTAAGTTCTACAGTCTAAGGATGACTATAACACATATGTTTAGTTTGCTTTGGAGCTAGATACTCATACTTATTATGATTTATGGCCACAACCGTAATTTTAGAGAATGCTGACAGTGAGGCAAAATTTGATCTTTTGCAAATTCTTTGACACGTATAACAAGTTCCAAACTCAACCACACTTTGTATATGTCTTGATGAATAGGATATTATGGAGTAGCGTGAGTTTTAAGGGGACCTAATATCATGTAACACATCAAATTCAAACCGTATTTTGATTGTTCTTTATGCTATAATTCATGCTAAATTAAAGGTACAAGGGCCAAAGGGAATCATAAGAACCTTCAAGACTTTAAATTACACTTATAGGGTTCCATTAATCATGAATGAGTGATACCAATGAAAAAAAGTTATATGCAGAACACTTATATGCGAGATAATTCAAAACTATAAAAGCAAGGTTTAATACGAAACCTATTTTGGTAGTAGGGATTAGGAGCACATACTCTATTTCACTTTTATCCTTTACAATGATGTGGTGACTTTTCTTATGATATAATATTGTTATAGTTAAGATATGACTCATTTTGGCTATTATGTGTAGTATATAACGATGCTTCTTTATGAAATGCGACTTACAATGCAACCCGCTAGGCTAACCACTCTTGTTAATTGCTAAATCAATCTTGCCAAAATGATTTTTTAATAAATTTCCAACTTAGATTAGTCTCAAAACAAAAACTCTTTGAGAAATCAAGCTTAGTATTTTGTAAACCGCATCTCTACCATGACAAACAATAAAACAAAGAATCAATTGCCATGTCACCGAAAAGAAGTGTTGAAAGCATGGTAATTGGATGGAATAATATTTCCCTAAAACATGGCAAAGGCCACCAAGCTTTGGGATGGAGACTCCTAGCAATCCATAAGATTATGAGTATATCCTTGGGCACTTTGACTAGTTGGTTATTGAAAAGAGAAAATGAAAAGGCCAATAGCATCGAAGGGCACTCTAGCACATACAAATGGGGTATGTTAACTAGATTCATCCATGTTGAACTATTTCCAAAAATTGTACGAATACCCATGGGCACTTTGACTAGTTGGTTATTGTAAAGCAAAAATGGAAAGGCCAACCAAGTCCATGCTCAGCCCAGCACATACAAATGGGGTATGCTCACTGAATTCATCCATGATGAATTATTTTCAAAAGATCGTCTGGTCTCCATAGCATGATTGACCCTCAAAGAAAAGTTCTAACCACAAAATTTGGCACAATATCTTGATGCTCCAAAGTCATCTGTTTTGATTGCACAATAGTAGGCTTGGCCTCCTAATAAAGCAAAATTACATTCCATTCATCCCACTCCACAATCAACGCCATGATAGTTGTTGCTTGTTGTTGGGTCAAACTTTGGGACTCTGTAATCACTGGTTTGAACCTATTTCATCTCCTTGAGGTGACAACATCATAGATCCACTTGTAGCATCCAAATCCAAATATTTTGGTGACTTGCCCTTGATTGACTTGTAGGGCTTCGTTGATGGCAGCAGCAGTAGGCAAACAAAGGCATCCTTCATTACCTCCAAGGCTTGAGTCACCTCCCATCAGAATTGCTACACATAAGAGACTTCAAAATTTCCACCTCTATGATGGAATTTGTTTCACCTTACATCTTTTTGCTCATCAAGAAAAGGTTTGTCCGGTAATCACCAATCAACCCCACAAGATGTTCATGGAATTTGTCGACCACCAAATCTCTTCAAGATGCACTTCAGCTACATTGTCATCCTATTGGCATTCTTCATAGTGCCACAAGGTAAGGTTTACCACTTGTCAAGAGAGATCTCATAACCATTCTTCTTTCAAAATTAGCTGCAAGACTCTGATGGTCCCATGTGGCTTGGTGGCAGAGGTGCATCAAAGAACCAGTAGCACTTGGCAGAAGAACATCAAAGAACCATAAGCACTTGGCAGAGATGCCATTAAAGAAACAACAGGTAAAGTATTATCTAAAATAAAAATGTTTGCAAAAGTTGCAATTATTAGTGGTAAAGGTCAAGAGACAAGCTCTCTTACGACACTATCAATTTGTTCTTGATTCCTAAGACACTAGCAAATGACTAATCGATCCTCATTTGGCATAGTTTTTCCACAATGGCTATAAATGCCTTATTGGTAGATATTAACAAACTTTGCCATTGATCTCTCTACCTTCCTTTTGAAAAGTGTCTTTCTAGTATAAGGAATGATAATACCAATCATGTGGCAGAGAGTGATCACAAGTAGGTCTCCATCCAACAAATGAACCATCACATGCACTTGTCCCTCACATGTGTCAGTCTATGACAAAAATTCAGCCATCAAAATCTCCTAAGCTTGAGTATGATTGATCTGAAATCAAATTCCTATAGTAACAACATCCACTATGCACATTCTCACTAGTGCATGCTTATTAATTAGGTAGAAGAGCACCTCATGGTCCACACGAAACCAAAATATATTTATGAAAAGATAATGTCAAAACTTAGTACTAGAATATATCCCTAGGGCTTCCTTCTTATTGGTGGAGTAATTGGTTTCTGTAGTGGATAGCATTCTAATGGCATAACAGATAGGTGCCATCCTTCACGTGTAGCCTAAATCTAAACACTACCAATTGCTATACCCAATGCATGCACATGCAGATGGAACCCAAGGACCAGATTGCTTGCCTCAACACAGGTGCCATGGATACCAATCTCTTCAAATCCTTCATTTCTTGCCCACATTCCTTCATCTTATCATACAGATGATTTTAATTCATTAATTGGTACAAAGGATGAGCCACATCTGCTAGACAATGAAGGAACCGACTGTGCCCAATGCACTTGCCCCAAAATTTGTGTAGCTACTTCAAATTCTTAGGTGGCCTCTCATCCACTGTGATTTCGGCTCCAAAAACCGCACGATCAAGTAGTGTGTTGCTTTTCACTGCAAAGGCACACTTCGTTGGGTTCAAACACTATTGGAATTGTGGCATTTTGTCAGATACTTGGTCAAATGATCCAAGTGTTCATTTTTCATGCCAAACACATTGAGATTGTCCAAGAACACCTACATAAAGGTCATCAGATATTCATAAAAATCTCTTGGGCTGTCTTTAAAAAAATAGCTAGAGCATTTTTAAAGCTGAAAACCATGACATTGGATGCATAATTGACCCACTCTATCACAAATGGTGGTTTTTTTTTGTCCTCTACGTCCATTGAACTTGATTGTACTCCATCCAAGAAGTAACACATCCCATGGATCACAACAACATCTAGGACTACATCCCATGGCCCACAATAGCATCAAGAACTACACCCATGAAAGACAAAGGGAAAGGATCTATTTTGGTTCGAGCATTCAACTTTTGCTAATTCACACATACTCGAAGCTTTCCATGCATGGCCTCTTGATTGGAATGATGGAACCAACCCTTACAAGTTTGTCAATCTCTTCCTTTATCCATAATGCATATTTGGGATTCATCTTGTAACACTACTAACAAAAAAGTACAGCTTCCCTTTCATATTTATCTAGCTTGATTTATTTCATATTCATAATGATCAATTCTTTTTTGATTGCATTTGACAAGATATTCACCTGGAATTCTCCATCGAGCAGTACTCATAAAATATCATGACCTCAGATGACCTCCAAGGACGGGGACCATTTCATCCCATTCCACGCTTTCCTATACTTGTTAAGCATTATGATGCTTCGGCATTACTCCTATTTAAGGTCCTTGGAACTCGTATTTCTCTTGGGTTGCTAGTAGCTTGGAGGTAGTTATGCTTTCCTGGTTGGTGTCCTAGAGATGGTATACCAATGACTGCATATGCCCAAGGACTATTGCTCTAATTTCCCCATGGTCATGTTGATCTTGATCTTCTAGAGATTGTCCTAGAGATCATACTACAACTCTTTGTCCTTAGAAGGCTAGCTCCGGTGAAACTCCGGCACATGCACATCTGAGCTGATACTTGAGACTTCAGCACTGGATTTTTTGTTGAGGATGTCTCCTCATGTTGTGCATTAGTCGATTTTAATGACTTGCCACTCCCTTTTTGCCCCACATTCCATGCTTTCTTCTTTGCATCAAGCACTTGTGCTATCCACAGCAAATTAGCCGCATCATCTCTTGTAGGTCTCCTCTCTCCCCGGTAGTCTAGAGCATTCTCCTTCACTTTCCCGTTGCTTCAAGTGGTGGAGAGAATCGTGCTTGCTTCTGTGAGGATGTAGCTACCTAGATTACTGATGTTATATCCTTGCCTTGGTATCCAAGACAATCTTTTATGGGCCCCACGAGCACCATGACATAAGTTCCTAATTGGCTCTTGTAGTCAGTTCATGATTGTTAACAAGAATCTGCCCTATGATTACAGATATTATTTCTAGATCTCCATTGTATTCAATCAACCCTTGAATCAATTCTCTAACTCATCTTAAGAGTTTTTATCATTAGGTATTGTGTACAAGATATAATAGTAAGTGGAACCTCAAATCGAACTCAGTATTTTTGTCCATTGAATTTTGAAACTTTTGCTCAAGGTTGGGCACAACCTCCTGCTATTTTCTCGAAATCTATTTCACCTCTTGTTGATGATTATCCACAAGGGATACTAAGCATATCTAAGCCCCTTCACTTGGAAATAGTAGCAAATGATCACACCTTGTGAGGTCTAGTTGGTTGAACTTTTGCGACTATTAGCATTGGAACTACTGATGCCCCATGACCTGCCTTGCGCCTTGTGATCCTTACTATTGTGGTAGAAATAATTATTGTGTGATTTTTGATGGTAACACAAATTGTGCAATGTTGGATTTTAGTCGGCACTCCTCAATCGCAGTTGCCACACTAGACCGCTTGACAAAATCCAAAGCATGTGGGTGCTTCTGAAAGAGCATCCAATTTCTGGAGAGCGGCCATCATCTTTGTAGCTAGCTTCTTTTTATTTCCCTTCTTTCACAGCCCAAGGATGAACTAGGTTACTAACACTTGAAATTATCATTCCCACACTAGACATAACACTGCATGATGCTCACTCAAGCGTACTTGAAAATAGATTGATCTCTACCCCTTGTACGGCGGAATCCATCGATAGCACAAACCAGCTCGAACTCCATACTGTGGATATCCTGGTCGTCTTGATGTTTTCTTTTGACATGGGACAAGGGAACCTTGATGGTATTACAATGCCCTTGGCTTGGCCTTCCACCCAAGCAATTAGTCTGGCTGGTGCTGAAGGAAATTGTGTCTCTTCTCCTCTTCTCTTAGAGGAAGCTTCTGATAACAACTAAGAGAAACCTATTATATCAAAGAAATCCCTGCTCTATCCTTTCTGGTATTCATGTCACAAGATGTGCAAACTCCATTCAGAAAGAGTTGCACCCAACAGTTCCACTCCATTGTCCTCGTCCCCAAGGTTTC
Source organism: Dipteris shenzhenensis (assembly GCF_047967505.1). NCBI lineage: Eukaryota > Viridiplantae > Streptophyta > Polypodiopsida > Gleicheniales > Dipteridaceae > Dipteris > Dipteris shenzhenensis. Next base: position 28,993,769 of record NC_141615.1, read on the forward strand.
CAACTCTAGCAGAGAACTCATGAGATACCATTTCCAGACTACTCTACTCCACTTTGATTAAGAATTGGCGTAATCACTTCTCAATAGGATCACCAAAAGGCGTTGGTGGATTGTACTTGCTGATTCTATTTCTAGCTTAGAAATTTATGCCAATACAACCATTAATAGCAAAAAACTTCACTCAATCATTGAAATGTAAACAATACGGGAGCATGAAAGAATGAAGAAGTAGCCTTACACAATCAAATGATTACACACTACAGCTAGACGATAGCACTTATTCCCCTATACAATTTCTACACTTGCATAATTAGTAGCAACAAGAATGCGTCTCAAACAAACGGACTCCGATTCCAAATCTTGAACACTATCTCGTAGCTCCTTTTAACTAAGTTTGAACCTGTCCTCAAAACCATGCCTTACTTGGAATCAAGATTGGGCCAAGGTTCAAACCCATGAGGACAATCGGACTCAAGATCAGGTGTTGGTTGTAAAGTCCACAAATATCAAAGATGCTCTAAGTTAAAAGAGTATGATGACTACAATTGTGATTGTTTAAGAGTCAGCACTCTCGAAGATGTAGAACCTATACCAAGACTAGAGTTCAAGAAGTATACCTTTGTAATACTAGAATAAGTCCAATCATACAAATTTAGATTTTTTGTCGTTCTAAAGATAAAAAATCTACACAGAAAATAAAAGAGAAAATAAAAGAGAATATGAAAGAGAAGAAAAAAGAGGTATACAAAAACTAAAGGAAGACATACTTAGCAAGCAAATCAATTGTCATCAGTGCCCAAGCATAAGCAGCTATACTGGGTTTCTAAAGACTCGCGGAGTCTCTTGGGCAAACCCAGTGCTTACTAAAATACGTCAAATAAACAAAAGAGAAAGAAAACAAGAAATAAAGAAAGGAAGCATGTGACTAAGCAAAAATAAACAAGCAAGTCAAGAAACAAAATCTTCCAAAAAATTGAAATATCGCTCTCTCTCTCTCTCTCTCTCTCTCTCACTCTTATTTAAAACATAAAAAGCTAAATGGTCCTTTACACTTGTGTATCGTTTCCTACAAAGAGGCTAAAATACATTTCTAACTTAGAAAGCACAAGCATACTCAAACAAACTCTCTTTTGAAACTAAAAGAAAAACGGGCTATTCAGCTCCCCGCTTTTTGTTTTCAGCTTATGTTCAATCATTCTAAACATACCTAAGGCCGATACACCATAGATAAAAGACTTCATATCTAAGATTGTGCATACCATTAAATCACATTTTGACCTCCAGTGGACCATTGTGTAATGCATTTTAATTTCATAGGTCTTGCTTGTAATTTCACATGCTAGGCTTCCATGAATTAGTGTGCCAATAAATATCTATATTATGGTTATGTACATTTAAATCACATTAAAACCTCATGTGGGTTTACATATATATATATATATATATATATATATAGAGAGAGAGAGAGAGAGAGAGATTAGCCTCTGCAGAAGACCTCACGAGTCTGTGAGACAAAGTACAAACTTAAAAAATTAACTAACTACATCTGGAAAACCAAAGAGGATTGAGGGAGTGCACAAAGCTCAACTCCTCCCGAATTATTATAGGGCATAACTACATTCTAGTAGTATCATAAGGTGGCCTTTTGAACATCAGTTTAAGACTGAGAGTCTATGGGTTTAGATTTGAAATCCCTAATCAGAGCTTGCCCATCTCGATAAACTCCCATTTGCCTGCTTTACGTGCTTCCTTTACTTTGGCAAGTTCACTATTTCTTTGTTTAAGCTAGGTCAGTGTGAGCTCATTAGATATCCAAATCCTTGTGCCCTTCAACTTATGTGTTTGTCTCATGATCTTAACTCTTGTTGCCCTCCCTTTGAAGTAGACTTGTGCTTGAGTGCCAGTTTGACAAGTATTGTTTATATAATTCTCGTCCCATTCAACTTGTGGTATCTCCTTCTTGACGCATATTATTATACGGTCTATATCTTTCTCTTCATCATCATGAAGGCATCCATCTTTCAAACCCCCGAAGTGTAAGATTGTTCTACCTAGATTCTTGTCCTTTCACTTCCTTGTAAAGATTAACTTTGTTCACTTTGTTATTCACATCAACAATCATCTCTTGCTTCATAGATTTCTCTTGAGTGGTAACCATGTCTTACACTTTAGAAACCAATTGCAGTGTCAGTGGAGTATTGCCTCATGGATGACTTCTTGCTTTGCATTACCCTCCATATCATGAATCCTCCTTTCTAGAGTTGCAAGCCAAAGCTTAAGTTCTCGAACTTCAAGCTTTTGTAGGCCAAGAACATGTCCAAGCTCATTCTTTAAAAACAGAACATAGTGCAATTTCAATCTTGTGATAGTCAATCATAACAATCATAAGGTTGAAACCATAAACTCCATAAATCGTAGGGACTAGCTACTATGACATCTTCACTGACATCAACGCCCAACAATGGGTGTAGACCATAGTATAAACATATGCTCTCACATATACATATTCACACCCATACATACTTGAGCATCCATTCATACAAACGTCTTCGTGCTGAGTTCCTGTCGGCACTCTAGAGGTGAAGGGCAGACTCAGCTATGACAAAGGCTAGCACTAACTCATCCTCTAAAAACACAACATAGTGCAGTTTCAATCTCACGAGAGTCACTCATAAGATTGAAAACCATAAACTCCATCACGCATCGCTAGGACTAGCTACTATGACATCCCCACTGACATCATCAACACCCAACAATGGGTGTAGACCATAGTATAAAAGTATGCTCTCACACATACAAATCCACCCACCCACACATACTTGAGCATCCATTTATACAAGGTCTTTATACTAAGTTTCTGTCAGCGCTCCAGAGGTGAAGGGCAAACTCAGCCATGATGAAGGCTAGCACTAAAGGAGAAGGCTAATAAAAAAGTAGTCCAAATCTCTTCATTCAAGCTACAACTGCTTGTGAAGTCTACACGATTTCATTTTAGTCTCTCCCAAATGAGCATCTAAATATAAATCTAGTTGGTAGGGCAACACATCATTTAAGATAGAAAGAATTATCGCGATACCAGCAGGCCGCAACTAGGATGAAAACTCCACAAGGTGAAATTTGCATGTCCGCTAATACGACAGAAGCATATACCTAGATGAATCCAAGAACATTCCCAAACTCATCCTCTAAAAACACAACATAGTGCAGTTTCAATATCACGAGAGTCACTCATAAGATTAAAAACCATAAACTCCAACAGGGACTAGCTACTATGACATCCCCACTGACGCCATCAGCGCCCAACAATGGGTGTAGACCATAGTATAAAAGTATGCTCTCACACATACAAATCCACACACCCACACATACAGGCAAATCATGGTTCAAACATTGTGGATTTCTCGATTCATGATGACACTGGGCCAGTTCAAGTCAACCATGGCCTACCACCATGAGCCTTGGCGACAATCAAAGATCGACAATCATTGCCACATGCGGTTCTCTTGTTTGTAGCTCTCTAAAATTTGCATACTAAATTTAAAAATTAAACTCATTATGCATATATATACCTTTGTAAGACTAGATGATATCCAATCATACAAATTTAGATTTTTTGCAAATTAAACTCTGTGTGTATATATAATGCTTAGAATTGTGCAATATCAACATGACAAGTTTTAAAGAATTACTGTGCATTTGGCCATCCTTGATCAGCCTGCAGCCTTACAAATTCAGCAAGAGCTCGGATATCTTTATCACTCAGACGGGGTCCAAACGTGCATTGACCCCTGGGTGCACACTGTTCACCAAATCCCTGGACCAAAACACTGAGCTTGTCATTCGTTGATCATAATAGGATAAGCAGACACCAGCATGTCATCTAGATTACAATGTTTCTCTTGGAGGTCAAGATAACCTAAATGAAACTCTTATGCAGAAGCAGAGGGCCACTTTGAACTGGACCGCAGCAAAAGACAATGCTCAGATTTAAAAAAAACTGAAGAACAAAGCAACTCACTGGCATCCGACCCTTTCCAGAGTAAGTAATGCTAAAGATGTCATCAACACTGGCGACTCCATTCCTGTATGCGTTAGAGAATGCAACCATGGTGAGACAAAAAGTACAGCCCTCATTGCAAATAGCACTAGATGTGATAACATATAAACTGACAAAAATTGTCCACCGGATAATACAAACGCTTGGTGCCTGAGAAACTCACCTCTGCAGATCAGCAGCTTTCAAAGTTGCCCCCTTCATGAACCACACCATGCAAGGTAGCAACAGAAGTTCCCTTTAGGTCAAAGATTCTCCGTGAGCTTCATGGCACTATAACAAGTCTACACATGGATTCCTTGATTGACGATGCCACATTGAAGAATCTAATTGTCCATTAACACTCACACAGACGAAGTCGCTTTGAATATTGAACTTTAAAAATGCAAAACAATTGAAGTAGGTGTTCCTATTCCTAAAAGTAATTTTCAAGTATAAAAGCAGTAATAATTAATGCACATTGAGATAACACTCAAAACTTCCAGGACATACTGGCTGCAGAATGTTGCCACCTGCCACATGGCAGCCCACACAGGATCGCTGGAAAAGTACTTCTACACCATCTCTGTCCAGAGCATGGGCAAAATCTGGAAGAGGGTTCACCAATACACCAGAAAGGAAGAGCTCTCAAATCACTATCTCAAAAGAAGGAAAAGATGTTGGTATATAGGTATACTGAATACATCCAGGCAATAACGTCCACATGCTTGGGTGCATATGAACTATATTACGCCCCTACTTGTCAAAACAGATAAAGGACAGCAAGACAAATCTGCAGGAAGAAACAGCTGGCCTACTTACAGGATTGTTAAGTTAATGTGTTTAATACAAACAAAATACAGAGAGATCTGAACAGCTTGAGCAAGAATAGATGCAAGATATCCTGCTTCTTTCCTTGCCTTTAAAATTTCCACTCCTCATTCGAAGATTTGAGTGAAATTGAACTATTTGCATCATAACAAAGAATGATGACAGCAGATTACACACCTGCTACCAGAAAGGTAGGAGACAGGACAGCCACACCAATAACCAAAGTAGCAGCAAGGTTGGCAGTCATCTGTTCCACACCCTTGGAGACCCCAGCTCCAATCCCATTGAGTCTGCAGGTGACTATACAAGCCAGCCCAAAAACAAAACCTGATCAGAGATGTAGATAGAGAGAACTCTCTCTCTCTAAATTGAATGGCAACATCTACATTGAAGTAAGACCAGAAGATCAGAATGGTAACATCTAATTGAAGGAAGCCCAAAATAGAGTGCAAACAGTTCTCAACCTGAGAGTAGTAGGCCTAAAAGAGGAAGAAAAGAGGATGTACATCAGCTAGTTAGTGGTACCTTTAGAGGGGAGATGCACATTCAAGAATCACAATGGAGTGATGACTTTCAGGCTGGGGGAAAGAGAGACAAGCCCAAATATTTGACAATTAAGTTAAAATCAGGTAAATTGAGGGAATTGAATGATGGAGCCCATCTTATCTCGTCTCTCATTCACCTTGCATCAATCATAATCTCCACCACGAGTCATCTAATGCAAATCTTAATTGCCAGGATACTGCACTCCACTTTATCTCACTTCACCCGTCTGTACATAAGCAGATAAGATACACACAGTAGTACAGCCAAGAACTCCTGTATGAAATCACGTACAAAACTGTCCCAATAGAGTCCCACTACCTGCTGCAAGGACCTTGCACATGGAGTAGAAATAGTACATATGTATTGCTCCAAACATGGACAAAACCTTGTGTACACAGTGTGCCACCATTTAGCCCATAAGGTACTACCTTGATGTGGACCCCGGGCATCACAAAACTGTTCTACAACCTCCTCCTGGCACCTTCAAAATGCTGACAGCCTGCATGCTCTCCAAGAGTGGGCTGAGTAGATGCCCTTCCGACAGACCTCCTTGCGGCTTCCGTCTGCAACCTATGGTGCGGTGCTGTTGATCCAGAACCTTGACCTCCTTGGTTCTTTAAACCTCCCTGCTGCTTGACAGCACGGTGGCAGCATGGTTGCCATGATGCAAGCCATTCTGCTGTGCAAATGCAGTAGTCTGACAAACTATTCACCCAGATCTTACAGCTCTAGGAGATGAGAGATTTGGTCAAGAAACCTGCAAACGAGAGGCTTGGGAGACAAAAGAAGAACAGGATTGACATCTCCTTACTTGCAGGTACCAGAATTCTCAGAGACAGTTCGACAGCCAGCCAAATCATCCCTTTCCTGGGAAGATCGACTTCGTGAGGTATGATGGCAAGATCAAACCCTTCGTGTTGATCACATCACTCAATCAGTTTGAGATTTACTTCTCGGTGGTCAACACCAAAGACAATGAGCCTTACATCCTAGCATCTATGCATCTCACACGTAAGGAATCACTTGGTGACACAAAGGCAGCAAAGATAATGTGATGCAGATGAAGAGGTGTGGCCGGAGTCATGTAGGACATCAGGACCTGATTCCTTCCACCATAGTATTTGGATCATTTGGAAAGTCAAATCTTCAAGCTGTCTAGGGCCCTAACCAAGAGGTAAGCCATTATGCTAACCAATTCACTTTGCTGCCATGCAATCCATTGCTTGCACTCGGACATTCAGTGATAAGTGCACAATTTCAAAGCCTAAATGTTACAAAAGTGCTTATGAGCTTGCTCAAAATTTCTTTTCCCGATGTAGTAGCTTTAACAGCAGAAAGAAGCCTAGGAACAGGCAGTCCGATTCCAATTGGTTGGGTGCTGTAGGTGGAGATACTGCAGGGACTGCCGATAGTGTTGAAGCCGCCGCCTCCTCCAGGCTGCGGTGGGAATATTCACTAGCACTCATTGTTTCTGTTGGAACACGTCCACAAACTGGTTATCCTCCCTGACTGTGCCTCACTATCTCAGGGGGGGGGGAAAACTGAGGCTCTGATACCAATGTAATGGGTAAGGAGACTAAGCTCTCTCTCTTTCACTCACACACACCTATTACAAATTGACTGAGCGAAGTGTGAACTGTAATCAAATGAACATAAAACACATGTGCTGTTTGCTGTGTGCATGTAAATGAAGGTGGGATTTCGAGTATTTCTGTATGTATATCTTGACAAAAGGCTGAGTTACAACTGTTGCCAATAGGCTGAAAGAACAACTGTGTGCCTAAGGCTGGATACAAATGTAGGTGGACTGCTCCTTTGAGAGAGTTGTGGGGGGTGGAACCAGTGAGTGAGTAGAGTGCACTTGTGCAGTGCGGTCGTGATTGTGAGGTCAACATGCAAGATGATGAACAAATGCAAAAATGGACGGCTGATTCTAATCACCTAGTGCTGACCGTGGGTGTGCATGTGTGTGTGTTTGGTCGAGACTAGTGAGCTGCAGGTGCATCGGGTGAGATGCCTACCGTACTAACTCACCTAGACTTGTACTCGATGATTATGAGGAATGCGGTGTGGGCGGGCGCCGTGCTGCTGCATAGCATGTCAAAATCCATGTAGAGTAAGTGTCCAGCTTTTTCTTTACCTTGGATGCTAGAGACACATTGACATCGGGCTTAGTTGTTGGGGCGTGGCTCATCTCCTTGGGGGGAGCGGGTTCTTGTGGGACCGCCCTTGGTGTAGACCTTTACTTTCTTGAGTGGGTCAGTACCTTCAGAGGTGGTACTTTGGATTGTTTGCCTTCAGAATCAGAGGGAGGTTCTTGTGCATAACCTCGCAAGGGGGGGTGGAAGATGGAGAGATGCAGAACTGCACCTCTGCTTCCTCTTCCCTGTGCTTCTGGGCAAGGTACTGGCTGCCTGCCTAGGGCTAGAACTCCCGCTTGCTGAGGGCTGGGTCATCAAATCTGATGCCCAAATCAGGAGACTTCGTCCTCTTATAAGCTTCCTAGACTAGGTCAACCGACTGGCTGACCAGGCTGGTCAACTGTCCCTGTTTACTGACCCGACCTGCAACATGGCAGATGCGTGTTGATGTGGCACCTGCAGCTGCAGACATCAGCCTGTATGGCTATTGCTGCTGCTGTACCTCCTCTACCTGTTTGGCTGCAGAGCTGCCAGCAAAGGCAGCCATGTCATGGGCTGCGATTGGCCATGACAGTTGAATACCACTTTATCCGTGAGAAAAAGGACTCGAGACAGGTTCAGATGCTAGATAATCCAGTGGACATCCTCAGCAAGGCAGTTCCAAATGATTTCCTTAGCATTCAAGACAATATACTACTTAAGAAAGGAATTGATGATGCTTACGATGCATCTAAGATTATTTGATATAGACTCTAGTCTGTGAATTACAAACTATGTTGCATTATGGAGGGAACAATGTCCTGCGATAAAAATAATAACTCCTAAATTACTTTGGTTACTAGACCAAAACTTGTGTAACAAATGTTTAGGATTTCATAGTTCTTCAGCTACGGATCAGATTGAAGATAGCATCGGTTAAGCTCAAGTCTCTAAAATCACAGCACATAGTGCACTAAAATTTTAGGTTTGGCATATGGCAACATCACAGTATGCCAGGGAAAAATATAGAAAGTGAAGTACTCATCAACAGCTATGATTCCCACAAAGCAACTGTCCAAATTTGATGATAAGTGAGTCAAATGCATTGAAAGCAAGTATAAAGACTCTAGAATCCCTATGCCAGACGCATACTAGAGTGATAGCATACAGCCACTTTCATGCCTTCCATTCTTGTGCAAGTTCTGATCCAACATCGTGTGTGTATGCCATGGAGAGAAGACATAGTCTTATGAAGGCAAATGAATGTAAGGTTAAAATCGGCTTTCACATAAAATCATTATAGGAGCAATATGGTCAAGCTTACGACGGCGTATTTTGTGGAAGTCAAACTAAAAGCATGTATATATATATGCGGACTCGTTTCTTGGTCTCATCTACGGTTACATCTGCATGTTACCTCGACGGCACTGCCTTGAGTCGATAAAGGTCTCGAGTATACAATCATGAAGAAGACAATGGTGACTTCTTGTTAGATAAAGGCTAACCAACCTGCAGACTTGGCGACAGAGAGGTTCCCCATTCTTCTCAGGCGCAGGAAAATGGCAACCTACAATTTGAAGAATGGAAAGGAGTGATGACTTTAAACTGCGATAGGATTACGAATATGAAAAGGATGAGAGAAGGGAAATGTTACTCTCGAAGGGTTCAGCCTGGAGGAATCCTTAGCAGTTGGGCGAACAGGACGCCATAGCTGAGGCGAGGCTAGCATTGTGCAATATATCACAGCAGTATTTGGGGAACCATTTCAAAACAATGGTTATAGAGGCAACACTATTTAGACCAAGCTGCTAAAACTTGTGGGGGTGTGTGCCGGTCCTGAGTTCAAGCGCTATTGGCACTTTCAATTTCACTAGAACACCCAAACTAGAATGCTTGGCCAGCTGCTAAGTATATTGTAAGTAGCTAATAATAGGCCAATTGATCTAACGACTTAGAATATGCCACATGGCTTCATAGGATTTTAGAGTTTCGTAAAACACTCTAGTGCTGGCCAAGTAAAAAAAGAATGGTTAAAGTATTGATGGGGTTTTGATAAATGGTTAAAGTATTGAGGGAGAGGCCATTTTGGGGAGGAATCTAGGAAGTTCCTCGCCGTCGTGAATTGTCTTGGATTCTAACTCAAATGCCCAACCTCACATGTGGAACTTCCTGGCCGTCAAGGTGAGCTAAAAGGCGATGGCGGCGGGAGTTTTCAGTGAGTTTCTTGTCGATTTTGCTAGGGGGTCTTTCTTTGATAAAGATTGGGTTAATCGGACGGCTCAAATCATAAATTGTGACCTTGACCATGCCTTGTCTGGGAAAAAGGGGGGTTGCAGTATTGGTCTAAAAAGTTGCCACATGCTAAAGAAGTCTTTAGAGATCCTAGAGGTTAGATCCTGGCTATCACTTTTCAGTGGCAAAGACGTTGTATGCATGTAGCTTTTAATGAGTCCCCTCTTAGGTCAAAGTGTTGGTTGGCCCTCAAAGGTTTGATCAATGGGAGTAAGTGGGTGATGACAGGGGACTGGAACATGACTGTGAGGTCGTCTCACAATGGAGGGATATTGGGGGCCGAGTTGGAGACTTGGGAAGAGCTTATTCTGGATAAAGGACTATTTAATGCAACTGATCTGATCCTGAGGGGTTGAGAGATTTCTCATGGAGAAATAGGAGGAAGGAGTTGGAGTTCAATGCAAGTAGGATCGATAGATGTTATTTTTCCCAAGAAACCTGGTGCAATGGGGGATGGCTTTCTCTTAGACTCAGGATTGTCCGATCATGTACCAATTGTTTGGCATTTTGCTATTCTGGGGTCAATAAGGAGATCCTTTGATGTGCTGTTTAAGTTCGATAAGTAACTATTTTAGGTTGAAGGTTTTGCTGAGGAGATAGTAAATTTATGGTATTGAGAGGTAGATAGTAATTTAGACCCTTGCTCCCGCTAGGGCATAGCAATTAGAGCGGTAGTGAAGGTGGCTCAGTAGTGGGAGGCAAGACTCAAAAATGAGAGAGGGATTTTGAATGAATCGTTGGTCGAGTGTAGAGCACATATGCGGGAATCTTTAATCTTGGATCCGTATGACTCGATAGTGCCACATGAGTGTGTAAAGAAAGAGGGAGAGAGATAGGAGACTCAAGTTCAGCTTTCTTCACAACACACAAAAGAGAGAGGACACAAAGTTGGAGGGTGAAGCCTTTCTTCACTTTTGCACACAACCACAATACAATTGAAGAGGGAAATACCCTATATGTCAAAACCTAGAATACGTGGTCCATATGTGAACCCAAACCAAAAACATACGTGGTAGTCTAACTACACCACGAGTACATCTAACATAAGCGGTGACATAAATGATAGTCACCCAGGAGATATATCGGGGGTAGAGCTTGATATCTCAACACTCCCCCTCAAGCTCAAATCCATCTCACGTACACCAAGCAAGCTCCTAAATCTGCGAAGCTTCTCGGTACCCAATGCCTTCGTAAAAATATCAGCCACCTGCTCCTCAGTGCTGACATAGGCAAGATCAATCTCACCAGCTAGAACCTTCTCTCTCACAAAGTGATAATGCACCTCAATGTGCTTCGTTCTAGCATGATAAACTGGGTTATTAGCAAGCATGATGCTGCTAATGTTGTCACAATGAATGACAACTGCTGCATGAATTGACTGTCCCATATCTGCAAGTAGCTTCCGTAACCAAGCTACCTCACATGCAGCCATTGCTGCACCCCTGTACTCCGCCTCTGTGCTCGACAAGGCAACTGTTGGCTGCTTCTTGCTGCTCCAACTGATGGCACCACTCCCAAGGGAAAACATAAAACCACTAGTAGATCTCCTGTCTGAGACACTACCAGCCCAATCAGCATCTGTGTATCCATGTACCTGTAATGCACACCCAGCTTCATAAAACAGTCCATAATGCAATGTGGACTTCACATACCGCAGTATGCGCCTAGCCGCATCCAAATGTGGCTTCCTCGGTGCCTGCATAAACTGACTCACCAGCCCCACAGCATAGCTCAAATCTGGTCTGGTTATAGTCATGTAAATCAAGCTACCTACTATGCGCCTGTACATAGTAATATCTTCAAGAAGCTCACCTGACTCTGCATTGAGCTTCACATTCTGCTCCAATGGAACAGAGATAGGCTTACAGCCTGTCATCCCATATTTGGACAGCATGTCCAAACCGTATTGCCTTTGCAACAGCCATATCCCACTCGGGGATCTAATAACCTCAATGCCCAAGAAGTAACGCAACTCTCCCAAATCCTTCATCTCAAATTTCTGCTTCAACAGCAGCTTCACATCATTAATGTCTGCATCACTATCATCTGTTATAATCAAGTCATCAACATAGATGACTATAAGCACAATCCCTCTGTTTGTCCTTTTCACATAAAGTGAAAAATCTGAATTGGAAATCTGAAATCCAATAGTGACAAGATATTGCCCTATCTTGTCTGACCATGCCCTCGGCGCCTGTTTTAAGCCATACAAGGCTTTGCGCAACCTGCATACAAAATCGGGGTGTGCTTTATCCTCATAACCTTCTGGCTGCATCATATAAACCTCTTCCTGCAAGTCACCATGCAAGAAGGCATTTTTCACATCCATCTGATGCAAAGACCATCCCTTTGCAGCAGCCATAGCTATTACTGCTCTCACGGTTGCCATCCTTGCAACTGGGCTGAAAGTTTCCTCATAGTCAATTCCATATGTCTGTGCAAAACCTTTGGCAACCAATCTTGCCTTGTACCTGCTAACAGACCCATCAGCATTGTGCTTTACTTTGTAAACCCACTTGCAGCCAATAGCCTTCTTATCATGAGGCAAAGGCATCAAATCCCAAGTGTGGTTTGCATCCAAGGCAGCCATCTCTTCATCCATAGCTGCTTCCCAATTTTTATGCCCTGCTGCATCCTCAAAACATGTGGGCTCTGGCTCCTCTAGAACCTTGACCATATAAGCATAGTGATGTGCTGTATACCCATCATATCTCAGCCTATCAACTGGATACTTAATACGAGTGGACCTCCGTACAACTGGATCAATTGCAGGAGTCTTTAAATCATGCCTGCTTTTCCTTGCACCAGGTGTAACAACAGAAGGAATCCCAAGTTCCTCATCAAGGCTCATTTCAGAGCCACTTGACTCTCCATCAACATGAGAGCTACCAGCAGACACATCAAACACTGGAGCATGGTCCACTTTTTCTTTTCCCTTATGTGATACCTGCACAACACTATCAGGACTGCCATGTGACGATTCACTAGATCTCAATCTCCCTGTCCATGCATTAGATCCACTAGTAGAGGACTCTCTGGGTCCACTCAAGGCTTGAGATTGCTGCTCTGCATTTATTGCAGCATTCCCATTTCCTGCATCTGCATCTCCTACCATAACAGTTGGTGCATACCAACTGCTCATTTCATCAAAAACAACATCTCTGCTCACTTGCATTTTGCGGGTGGAAGGGTTATAACAGCGATACCCTTTCTGGTGCAAAGCATATCCAATAAAGATGCATTTTTCTGCCTTTGGATCCAGCTTTGTTCTCTTCTCATCAGGAACATGAACATAAGCTATGCAACCAAATACCTTCAAGTGAGAAATATCTGGTTTTTGGCCTGTATACATTTCTTCAGGCGTCATGCCATGGACAGCTGCAGTGGGGGTTCTGTTCATAATATAAACAGCAGTTGCTACTGCTTCAGCCCAAAAATAATCAGGCATATTTTTCTCATTTAGGATCGCCCGTCCTACTTCTGCAATATGCCTGTTCTTCCTTTCTGCAACCCCATTCTGCTGAGGGGTAGACCTGCATGAGTACTTCCTTTGAATTCCCTGTTCTTTCAGATATTCACAAAATTCTTCTGAAAAGTACTCTCCTCCTCCATCAGATCTTAGCACTTTAATATGCACACCTTTCTCTTTTTCAACCATGGCCTTAAAAGCCTTGAAATGGCTGAACACTTCACTTTTGTGCTTCATAAAATAAATCCACACCTTCCTAGTGTAGTCATCAATAAACGTCACATAAAAATGGCATCCACCAATAGAAGCAGCTTTGGTTGTCCAAACATCTGAATGGATCACTTCCAAAGGTCTTCTGCTCACCTTAGCATTTTTGGGAAATGCATGTCTGGCCTGCTTACCCATTTGGCATGCTTCACATACCTTTTGCATTCCCTCAACTCTGAATTTAGGCAAACCTGCAACAATGTTTTTCGTTTGCATAGATTTCAGCCTTTGTATATTCACGTGCCCAATGCGCTTGTGCCATATCTCAATATCTGCAATGACACCTCTCCCATGCGCAAACATAGCGGCTTTCACCTCAGGCATATCAACATCCAAGGTGAACATTCTGCCATTTTTGTTGCCTTTTGCAACCAAGCGGCACTTATTTTTCAAGTCCTCAACAAAGCATCCATCAGGGTTAAATCTAACCTGCAGACCTTGCTCAACCATCTGGCCAACTAAAACCAGGTTCTTAGTGATTTTTGGAACATGAAGTACATCTGCCAAGTACTTCGTTTTGCCATCCTGCATAGCCAATGGCACTTTACCAACCTGCGTAATTGGGTGCGCAGTATCATCACCTGTTTCAACATAACCTGGCTTATCCAAATTTCTAACATCATGAAACCACTCACCATGACTGGTCATGTGGTTAGAGGCACCTGAATCAACATACCAAACATCATTGCAAGCTGCAGCATCTCCTGACATGGAGTTAACCATATGCTGCATCACAAAAAGGTGCTCATTTCTGTCGTCACCATGCCCACTTGATGATGCATAGTTGCTTTGCTGCAACTTCCCACTTTTGATGTCATTCTGCTTTTTATAGCATGTATTCTCCTTGTGTCCAGGCTTTCCACAATAATAGCATTCTGTGCTGCTATTTACTTGCTGGTTCCTTTGCCATGAACCACGGCCTCTTTGGCTCCCCCTGCCTCTAGAATTACCACGTCCCCCTCCATAGGACTGGTTTTCCTGTTGTTGCTGCTGGTTCTGATTTCCTGCACGGCCACCAAAACGGCCTCTTCCTCTACCCCTGCCTCTACCTGTATTCGAGTAGAAAGCAGTCTCTTGAGAAGTTGAGGTGGCTGAACCACCATTCCTTTGCTCGTCACTCAGCAAGAGAGCAATAAGTTCCTGAAAATCAGGAAATGTTTCACGGACTCCAATGGATGTCCGAAACTGTGCATAATCTTTCCCAAGACCATTCAAGGTCACGGACACTAAGTCCTCATCATCAACAGGTGCTCCAATGGAGGCAAGAGAATCTGCAAGGCCTTTCACCTTCAAGGAATACTCATTTATATTCATATTTTTCCTTTGCACATTGTGCAACTCCTGCTTTAGCTGCATCTTTCGTGCTTTGGTATTTGTGCTATACAGCTTCACCAATGTATCCCATGCCTCCTTAGGCGTCTCTACATCCTGTATATGCACAATCATAGAATCTGAAATGCTAACAGATAGCCAATACAAGCATTTTCTGGCTTTTTCATGCCATTCCTTAAAGGCCTTCAATTCAGCAGGAGTGGGAGCAGCACCCAAAACTGGTTCTGCAGTTTCACCACTGATGTACTCCCAAACTCCCTTTCCCATAAGGAAGTTTGTCATCCTGAACTTCCATGCTTGGAAGTTGTTCTTGTCAAGCTTCTCACTGACAATGGTAGACAGATTCTCAGACATTTTACAAATCACGAATTGCAACAGCAACCTGTAAACACAGCAAATGCCTCACAAGGGCAAATAGCAAAACTTCTGCAAAAAGCCTCACAGGGGCAGATCTGCAACACTGACGAAAGTGGTATTTCACCACACAGTCACTTCCTAGTGACGATTTTGCATCAACAGGCAACAGGCATGAATCTGCGACTCCCAATATCTCTGCACACAGGCATACGATGCAATTTCTGTGGCACCTTTCCACCGACTAGCCGCGCAGTGGTCGCACAGCAAAAAACAGGGTCTTTTTCTGAGTGCCTGCGAAGAACTTCCGCCTTCAAAACGGGCCCCGAAACGGCCTCAAATCAAAAAAATACTATGCTCTCGCCACACCGCGAAGGGCCTCTCAATCTGAAACAATGCACTCCTGCACTTCTGGCTGTGCTACCTGCAGAGATTTGCTCCCAAACTCGAAATAGGAAAGCAACACTGGTCCTCTTACCAGGACACCACAAACTTGGCTTGCTTTCTTGAGCTCCTTACCACGAACAAGGCTCTGATACCATGTAAAGAAAGAGGGAGAGAGATAGGAGACTCAAGTTCAGCTTTCTTCACAACACACAAAAGAGAGAGGACACAAAGTTGGAGGGTGAAGCCTTTCTTCACTTTTGCACACAACCACAATACAATTGAAGAGGGAAATACCCTATATGTCAAAACCTAGAATACGTGGTCCATATGTGAACCCAAACCAAAAACATACGTGGTAGTCTAACTACACCACGAGTACATCTAACATAAGCGGTGACATAAATGATAGTCACCCAGGAGATATATCGGGGGTAGAGCTTGATATCTCAACAGAGTGGTTGAGGTAGAGGAAGCTCTCCACATGGAGGAACTGGAGTGAGCAGAAAGGGCAAGGCTTCAAAGCAGATTGCTTTGGTTGTCTTTGGGGGATTGCCCCTAAAAACTCTTCTATCAAGAGGTGAAGTCCGAACAATTGACAAGGTAGAGGATTGCCAAGTGATGGAGTCAATTAACAAGGCAGAGGATTGTCAAGGCAATTTGGTGAGTGAATTTTGGCATGTGGCAGATGTCTTCAAGTGGGAACTCTCTATTATTGTAGGGGATCTAGGGGAGGTGTCTGCTAAATGGTCCCAATGTGTCGAGGAGCTACAGTCGGGAATTGTGCCTAGAGTGTCTCCTAGTCAACTGGTGGGACTAGCTTGTGAGTTCTTAGCGAAGGAAAGTCATGGAAAATTTCCCATGCCTTAGCCACTTCTAGTGTCAGACACTACATATTACAAGTCCCTTATTGTGTTTTGCTAGTGGAAGCTTCACTAGTTTCCATTGCCTACACCAGTGAACTTGGCTAAGGCTGCTAGTTTCCCTTTAATTCCTGGGCTAGTTTGGATGCCAGTCATTTTTTGAGGCTTCCTTTGAACACAACGTGCAATGCCATCGTGCACCAACTTTCCTCCTTTTTGCTCCATGGCCACCTAGGGTTTGCCCAACACTCTCATTTGAAAGAGGAAAATAGAAATGGAGACTTGAAAGAGGGAGGATTTGAAAGAGGGGGATTTGAAACAGGGAAATGGAGAGGGAAATAGAAATAGAAACTTTGAATTGAGGAGGAAAGGAGTAGAGGGGATTTAGGAATTTGAGAGGGGAAAAGAGAGAGGGGAAAGGGAAGGGAGAGGCAGTTATACGGGAAACCTGGAGGCAAAGCAAAGTTGTGAGTGGGAAAGAAAAACCGAGAGAGGAAAATCTAGAAACCAAAGGGAGAGGAATCTTGTGTTAGAAAGTAATGTATTTTGTGTACATGGATAATATAAATCCATACTAGAGATTCAAGACTTATTGGATTGTGGAATGTGGTGCACTAAGAAATTACAAGATCATCGAGTGGGGTCATCCTAAAATGACTCCACAAAACTCTCCATTCTACAAAAACGAAGTCTAAACCCTATGGTGATAAAGCTAATCCAAGGAAGGCCATGCTAATTTAAGAAAAATTAAGCTTCAGGAAAATCAAGAGCTTTTACGAAAATTGAGTTAGTTTATGCATGGCTTCTAAAAATTTGGTCCAAATGCTAAAAATAGCAAGAAAAAACTTATAAATACAAGCCAAAGGTTCAATATCATGAGGACTTGCTGGCTTGAAAGTAGTAGCCTAGGAGAAAATTTTCCTAGGAATATAGACGTGATGGCTTAAAAATAGTAACCTAGGAGTAGGGGCAATGCTTGTTGTGACCAAGTAGAGTTGGTTCCTATTCAGTGAATCTAGGGGATAATATTACAAATATATTATGGGCCAAGTTTCATTTTGAAAATACTAGTCCAAGTTGTAATTACCATTGGATTAATCAAGGAAATTGAGAATCATGCACAAGCATAGAATAACAAGAATTGTAGATTGGGAAGAAACATAATTCTAAAGGTGGAATTAGCCTACAGTGCTAATTACATAGCATGAAATTTCTCTATCAAATTTTACATTTGAAAAGAGTGCTTAGATCAATTTTCAAATGTCTTAATGTACATTAATGTATATGATGCATGAATTTTCACTCACTCACTCACTCACGCACTCATTCAACCTTTGATAAATTTCTAATTCACTTAGAAATTATTATGTCTAGCACAAAAACCATGAGAGTTATTGACTTTTTAAATGTAAATCATTTAGGTGTCAAAGAAGAGACTAAAACATGTATGTTAAAGGAGCACATCTAAAGAACAAAGTAGAGCTTGCATGATCAAATAGCTTATAAGCTAAAAGAAATAGATGGCCTAAAAATGAACTCCAATAACACACCAAGACATGAATGAGGGTGGATGATAGGAGATAGGGATTAGGCTAGGGGAAGTCTCATAGACTCACTGTAGGAGGAAAGAATACCCTATTTAGCCAAATCATTGTTGTTAATTGCATCATTTAATGATGCAAATTTTTTAATTTAAAAAAGTGTCTCTTAATGACCAATTTGTAAAAAAAGCATCATTATCAATTTCAATATACAACATTCCCAATGCACTTGCTCTAATAATGTTTTTTTAATTTTTAAATGTTACATTCTTATTAAGATGGGAGTCATTACAACAATGATCTATAGTAGTGCACAAGCCCACTTGACCTCACAATGATCACATAGTTCTAAAATGAGCCTCATAAAAATAAATCAAACCCAAGCATGTTCTCTCCCTACATGCAAGGTAAGCAAACTTGATGTCAGGTTCTTACAGAATCAATAACGATTCCCAACCTAGGGCCAACCTAGTAGTGTGAAAAATTTGACGTTGGAGAAAACTAGCTTGCTGTGCCATAGGCCAAATAGTTACCATCTTGAAAGAAATATAAAAAAGCAAATATTACAACACTAGTTGCATCCTTTATATTCAACAAGGAAAATTGGATAGTGGACTCACTAGCTAAGTGTGAATTTTTGGCAATCTTTTAACAATGATAGCAATGCTTTCCTCTCCTTAAATGTGAGTGTTGCATGGAATCTTCCACTGTACTATAGTTATCATCTCACATTTTACCAAATTATAATGTCTCCCAATTTCTTTAAGTTTATCAAGGAAGCATTTATTACAACATGCCAAGAGCTATAGGTCATCAATTTGGTATGTCACATGTCACCTTATCATATAAGACACTTGCTTTTATTACATAGATTCAAACAATTCTGTGCACTCAATTAGATTTCAATTAATGGAAAACACTTTATATTTCAAAGATTTTATATTTTTCTAATACAGGTAGCTTATGAAATGTAAAACTTCCATATGAAAATTGACAAGCAACTGCAACTTAATTAGAAATTTAGACTCACTAAAATTTCATAGGTGCAAGTTGCTATAAAGTCCTCATTTTTATAAGTTGTGTATCAAACACAACTATAAATTGAGGTTACCAGAAATTAGAGGTATACAACCAATTAACCAAGATGAAAGAGGAGAAATAACATCTTAATTGAGGAGAATATTAGTCAAATTATCAAAATATGATGAAGCTTCTCTTAATGACAATGTCGCTAGATATGATCAGTCTCATTACTTGATTAGATCATATAGCCTAAATGCTTTTGATGTTTTGCATACCCTATGAAGATGCACTTGATCGACCTAACATCAAGATTATTATCTACTGCATCGAAAATAGGGTAAGGCAAAAGTTCTAAATATCCCAAGTGATTGATAGACAGCTTAATCGAAAGAGATATGGGACTTTTATTCATCATAACAATCTATCACATGATTTTAACCAATAATACCTTGATACTTTCTTCTCATTAAGCATACATTTGGTTGATTCTATGATGACTCTCAATCAAAGACTCCATTTTTCTAAGGAGCATAACTTCCTATGAACTAGTTGTTAATCCCATAATGCTTGCAAAATGAATTGATCTCTTTGGACTATATTCTCATCCATTGTCACAACAACTGAGGACCTTGATGTACTTGCTAGTTTGCTTTTCAACCAAGCCTTTGAAGACATGAGTGTGTGAGAATTCTATTTCAAGAAGTAGATCCATATTTTCTTAAAGTACTCATAAGCAAATCTTACAAAGTATAATGCTTTTTTTATAAACTATGTGGAAGCATAACCCCATACATCATAATCCATGATGTAAGAACATTTGTACTTTGAGACCCTAAAATTGGTAATGGTTGTCTATGCTGCTTTCCCATGGAAAAAGTCTCACAAACATCTTTTTGGAAGTAGACATGTGGAAATCCTTGTACCATATTTCTCTTCTTCAAAGGATACTGGTCTTTTGAAGGCAATGTGCCCAAACCTCTTATGTGTCCATCCTCTTATACTAGCAGATATACTGCCCATCTGGAACTTCTAGTTTCCATAGTTATTATCATCTAGCTTGTTGATATGGTGTAGAAAGATGACATCATTGTGAGATCTATTTTTAATCAAGCAAAAAAAAGTTTTTGTATTAAGGTTTAAAGTTTTGAGTACAACTAGTAAAGCTGAACAAAAACCAAAGAGCAAACGAAAAAAAATGGAGAACATAGATAGGTTGAGTGACAAAACATGAAGAGGGGAGAGGAGAAGAGTGGAGATGAGGAGAGAGGGCAGAGCTAGAGAGCACACCACAAATGACTAACTGTACACTAGATTTAGTTGAAAATGTAGAATACATACAAACCTATTTAGGGTTACGGTTAGGGCATCTAACCCTTTCCTTAATAGCACTCTATATGTGTTAGTTCTATGCACATGTAATCACATGATGTTGAGTGTGGTCTCTCAACACCTTCCATCAAGATCAACATCATGAAGTAGGCCTTCCCTCAAGATGATGATTCTAGGGAATCATCGAAGGACTGAGCATTACATTCCATCACACCCTTTAATAGGAATGCCCTTCCTCCATGTCAAACCAACAGCTTGTTGGTGTTTCTAAAAAATCTCTTTCCTGAGTGGTTTGGTAAAGTCTTGAAAGTAGTAATTCAATTAGCAAGTGAGACAAACTCTTGAAATCAGTGGATTGAATTAGCTAGTGAGCCACAAGCTTTGAAATTGCCCACTACCAAGGTACTGAAAGGGTATAAAAAGTGTGAGTGCAACTATCAATGATATTACCAAATGGACTTGCACTATTAGGACCTACTAGGTTTTCTAAAGCAAGGGATTGATTGGCGTAATGGATTTGAATCTCCTCTAAGATACACGAGTGTATAATTATATGTCAATATGAGGAGAGTGAAAAAAACTGAAAAAAACTATGTTTTTCTTAGTTCTTTTTATGTGCTTGGTTTGGAGAGGTTGCAATAGCTTGATAAATAGGTCTAGCTAAAAATATGCATTGTGGATAGGTCAAAAGTCAAGTGTGATTGAATTACTACAAAGAGCATAAAAGATAGGCCTAGCTAAAAATATGCATCATGTATAGGTCAAAACTCAAGCGTGATTTAATAACTACAAAGAGAATAAAAGATAGAACACTTTCCTGTGATTGAATAACTACAAAGAGCATAAGAGATAGAACACTTTCCCTTTTCATTGCTTGTGAGAAACCCTTTGGATCAAGAGTTATGACAAATCAAAAGATTTACCCATCTTTGATCAAAGGCGATGATATGGGAGTGATGTGGCAAGGCACACTTGAGGTGGTTGTGAACCTTTAGTTGATAGCTATGGCTATGAAGTGGCTGCAAGATGGCTACCATGATAGGTGGAGCTAAGCTTGAGAAGATATGTGAGAAGCATGCCAACATGATAGAGCTAGAGATGCATCAATGTTCGATAAGCTTTTGAAGGCTTCTAACCTCAAGGCTGTACCTCTTAAGTATACAAGGGAATCATCCACGTGAGGTCTCCTGCATAATCCTTCTACTACTTGACCAAGTTGTCAAAACTAATAGAAGTCTTGGAATTCAAGGGCTATCTCAGGGGGTCCACACTACTAAGGAACCTTATGTATCACGTGTTTTCAAGGGTTATTTAAAAAACCCCTCAGCTAAAATTTTTCCCCAATAAAAATTCCCCTCTTTACTTATGAACTAAGTGATTTTTTTCTAAGATTGAATTAAAAACCCCTCCTTTTATTGTAATCCTGTTAATTTTTTTCAAAAACTTGAATTAAAATATCCCTTCTTTTGAATGCACTTGGTGCACTAAATTTTTATGAGGTGAATCCCCTGAGGGGGCTATATGCTTCAAACTAAGATATATTGTGCTAGGAAGCGCAGGTTAAGTGTTGTAAGAAGCAAAAGTGTAGCTCTCTACCTATGCTACAAGATGAGCAAACAAATGATGTAATGCAATCAAAAGCAATCATGGAATCTAATTCCATGTTGATAAAGTAGCGGATAGGACTCGATAAAATAATTTTAAACTAAATGTATTATGAACATGATGAAGAACATATACATCTCCCTTTTGAATTAGGATTAGGGATTACTCCTATGGCTTGTTACTCCAGGGGACGAGAATTTTCCGAGCAAAATCTTCCGAGCATCCGAGCGAAGGAAAAAAAAAGCTTCCAACTATGTAAAAATATGGCAAAAATGGATCAGAAGTAAACATAGTTTCACTTAGAAATATGCAAAGTTTTGTAGCAATGCCTATTTTATACATGAATCTTTACGAGAACAGAATGGGATGGCTTTTGAAGAAACCCACATGTAGAGAAGACTTCTCCATGAAAATTCCCTTATGATCCTTCTTAACAACTTTTACTTAATAGGGGTGACATTGAAAAACCTCTCTCAACCTATCTTCATGAAAGGGCTTCTCCAAAGAAAACTCATTGAAGCAAGCCATCAAGGTAGTTTCGCTAGCGAAACCCCTTCGAAGTAGTCTTCCAAGGTAAGCCCAAGTTAATACTTAATTATAGTAATTTAAACTTCTTTAAAAACATGTCCATAAATATCTTGTTATTAATACTATAAAAACACTAGAAAGATATTGTCATATGATATAAATGTGTTTAATAAGTAATTATTTATGTATAATATTATTACATTGAGAGTGATTATGAGGGATGTTTCTTTAAAAAATTATTTTCCAACACTTTTTTATAACAAGGGTACAAACGGATGTTTATGAATAAGAAGATTTATGTTATGTAAAAATGAATGAGTGACTAGTCTGTATAAAATAAAAGTGAAAATACCATGTTTCCTAAAGAAATACTATTTTTTAAATCTCTTGAAAAACACGCTCGAATAAACCTGCTCATAGGTTTTTGCTCGTAAAATCGACGCATCCCTTACTCCACTATGGAGTACTACAATTTATACTATTCTTAATAAATGCATGCAACGTTCGGGAGAATTTGTTGAATTGATAAGAATACTTAGTTTTTGGATGGAGTCTTTTAGAAAATAGAAATGGCAACTAGATAATGTCGTTGTTCCAAATGCAATCCTATTTATATACATATGCTGTATTATAATTTACCCCTCCTTAACTTATGTGGTACAATACCTTTTTGAAGAGTGACTAGCTCAAGAAATTTACACTTCATAAAAACTTGCATCTTTAGGCTAAACCTAAGTACATTGTGGGCTTACAAGGGTATGATTTTAAATTAGTAAAGTCATATGCTTATCATATGCTACATTATGTATGATTTATTTATTCCTTTTGAGATGCCACTCATGCATAGCACTTGATGAACCAATATTAAAGGACCCTATTATTTAATATATCATTGATTGAGATGCAAACCAAGAACCCCAATTAGTTCTATATCATGCTAATTGGTTTTGATTAATAGGTAGAACATGCTAGTCAAAATATCTTCTTGGTTGTGCATGTAAGGGATTGTAACTCCAATTTGTTGTTACATGTTAACACAATTTGTTCGATGTAGTGAATAGAAATTACAATTTGATGCATGTAGTGGACTGAAACTCCAATTTGTTGTAGGTTGACACGAAGCATCCATCCACCTAGGTAAATGTGGTTTTTGAAAGTTATTTGAGGCAAGGATTACATAAGCTTATGCAAAGTGAACATAGCGTCAAATCTTTGCTAAGAGTGCCATGGGAAGGTCCTAGGTCAAAAAATTTGAATTCAAGATTAGAAAATTCCTATTTTTTTCCCAAATGAATTGATGAGGAGGTAAAATTTGGATAAAATTTTGATGCCACAACATCATTTTAAAAGAAATTACCACATCATCAAGATTTATTCCTATGAATAAGAATTAATTTGAAATAATTAAAAATATATTTGTACTAATAAACATGTACCCTATTGTTATTTTTTATTTTAAAATTAGTTTGCAACAAAATATTATTCATTTGAAAATATTCTATTTGTACATATAAAATAAAAAAGAATAATGGAGGATTTCTTGTATTTGGTGTTTTTTGAATTCGAGTAATTAATGCAACATAGGGAAGAGCATACTTGAGCTCAATGGAGGAGCACCTTTTGCGTATTACCTTGATATGAATAAAAGGGAATTCCATTGTCATGCGATATTGGGATACATGCTATAATGCTCTTGCAAAGGTGGCTGCTATGATATTTTTGAAGCTCCTTCATGCAATTGGAGGATGGCCCTAAGTTTAACAAGGGGAGCGCTTTCGAATTTCATGTTTTTGTGATGTTGCAGGGGATATGATTAACAAGGGAGAATATGCTCGTCGAGAGCAATGTCTAGCAAGAATTTGTGAGAGAAGTGGTAAGTTGATGTGGAGCCAAGGCAAGGGATATAGAGGAAGCCATATACACGGTGTCAAAGGAGGTGAAAGGACGTAGAGCATGACATGAGTTGAAGAGGTAGGATAGCAACGTTATTGCTCTTGAGCGCTCGATCCTTCTTGGATGCCTGCTCTCATCCCACATGTTCTCCCATACACTCACCCTCTTTTTTGGCTTCCCCATATCCTCATCATCTCTATATCTCTTCTCTATATTCTCTATCTCTATCTCTATATCTCTTATCTCTCTCTCTCTCTCTCTCTCTCTCTCTCTCTATTATATATTAATGGAGAAGTTTATCGAAGTTGGTGACATGGCAAGAGGATGGTGGTTTGGGGAGAGATTGGAGGTTTGGAGAGAGGAAAGAGAGAAATTGGAGGTTCTAAAAGAGAGGTGTGGTGAGCATTCAATGCCCGTGCAAAGCATGGGTACATCACTAGTCTCATACTTAAAAAGTACCCAATATATGCAGATTATATCGGATTACAGATCAACCGATTGCATAGGATTCATATGCAAACTATAATGCCATTAACTTAACAATGCAATATACTTAGGAAGCCTTTATTGGCTCCCCCCGCATCCTGTCCCTCCGACCCCAAGGGGCTCTCTAGCATCAATCCCCATGAAAGCCAAATCCCCGTCCGCCTTTCTCGTTGTTAAGAGAGCCAAATATGATCAGATTTCATGTGAATCCCTCATGCACAACTCCGAGGAGGATGAAATGGAGGTGGTGGAGGATGATGACTTGAGCCTCCAAGGTATTGCGATGGAGATCTCAAGCAGCCTCAGGAAACTTACCCTGGATCTGGCAGATGATGTGGTGGTCTTTAAGGCATCGGTCTCGGGGAGCTCGATCGTCAGGGAATACGTGAAGCTTTGAGAGAAGGGACTTTTTGTCTACTTCATGGGGAAGATCTATCGGGAAGCAGACTTGGAGAGATGGAGGACGAGCGCAGCTATGCGGAGATTTGGGATCGCAACAATCTCTTACGTCGGTCGTGGCCTCTATCTACTCTCTACCTCCGCTCTGCTGAAATGGTGGAGGAGATTCTAGACCGGGGCAGCATCCCTTTCTATGGATCGATTGGCTATGCAGTAGTGTATCATGCCGATTTTGACCCTGCAACGGAACTCCAAGATGTCTACCTGGTATGGATCTCTTTTCCAAGTTTACCTTTCATGCTCAGGCCGGTGGTGCATGAAGTTGCAAGGGAACTGGGGTAGGTTATCTTCTCCCCCCTGCCTCGGGCGGTTGAGATGAATCCCATCCCAAGAGTGTGCATCCTCTAGGACATCTCTCAGAAACCACCTGATGTGGTGGAGTTGGACTTGGGGACGTTTGACCCTATCCGAATTCGTGTTAAGTTTAGCACATTCCCCAATGCTTGCTTCGCATGCAGAGAAGTTGGCCACTTCGTGAGACAATGTCCTCACAAAGCTACTATAGGGAGGAAGGAGACTCCCCAAGGAGATATGCAAGTGGAAGCTCCGAGTGGCAACATGTAGGTGGAAGTTCCAGCTCACGACAAATAGGGGGAAGCCCCGTTGGCGGATTTGGCACAAAGGGGTGAACGAATTGGACAAGGCACCCCCGAATGCTTAGTGGAAGAACACATTCGGAGCAAAGCCCCTCAAAAACCTCTTGCTTTGGAGGTGGCCCTGTAGAGCTCTAGAGCCTCCTCATTGGGTGAGACATCCTCAACAAACCAGAGAGTTTTACCCTAGAGGCTTGGCCTCTCGAAGGAAGACTTGTGAAACTTCTCAAAAAAGAATCCCCAAAAAGAAAAATGCAACTGGCAAGAGCAGTGGGAAGAAAGGCAAAAACAGTCGTCAGAATATGTTTGATGTATTGGGTAATTCTACCTTTCTGTTAATTATGCAGGTTAAACTACTAACTTGGAATGTACACGAGTTGGGACTCAAAGCCAAGAGTGTTGAGAGTTCACGCTCAACATCATGTGATCATGTGTGCATAGCACCATCACGTGATCATATGTGCATAGCACTAACCTTATAGAGTGCTATAAAGGAAAGGGTTAGATTCCCTAACCCTAACCCCAAAAGGGTTTGTATATATTCTATTTTTTCAACTAATTCTAGTGTACAGTTAGTCATTTGTGGTGTGCTCTCTAGCTGTGCCCTCTCTCCTCATCTCCACTCTTCTCCTCTCTCCTCTTCATATTTTGTCATGGTATCAGAGCTTCCTTGTCTTCCGCTGAGACATTGAGATTCTTGAGAGTGTGAGAGAGATTGTGAGATTGAGAGTTCTCTTGAGTGATTGTGAGATCCTTCCCTTCACTTCTGTTGAGAGAAAATTCCGTCCATTTGGTGAGATATTTCCGTTCATCTCCTTCAAGAGTTTGTGAAAGATTTTCGTTCTTCTGCGAGAGAATTCTATTCTTGAGAGATTGAGAGATCTACGGTGAGAGAGAGTGTTCTGCTTCCTTTGTACTTGGAGTAAGAAAGGAAAGATAGGGAGTCTTATCTCTGCAAAGAACAAGTAAAGCTTTAGTGAGATCTCTCTTCGAAGAGAGAAGAGAAAGAGTTATGTTTGGAGCTCAAGTCCTGCGAGACTCCAAGTCTCTCATGTAACTGGAGAGCTCCAATTGCTTCGACTCCTCCAAGTCCACACAGCTTCATCCACCAGAGCCTTCAACAAACAGCTCCAAGGATCCAAACGAAGGCTCTTCAATGGACTGCAGCATGAGCTCATGAGCGAAGGCGGACCAGTGCAAAGCTCATGCACAGCACTCATGTAGTAAGGTGACCTCCACTGCCATCGACGCCCACTGTGAATCCTCCTTCCTACCATGACTTTGGAGGAGCCCCTCATGGCGAAGGTAAGGAGAGGCCCTTCCTCCTTTCTCCAAGCTCCCTGACAGACTTTAGCCTTCATGATCAGGCCATTGCTCCGCTTCTCATCTTCGCAGAGCAAGATAGAGCGCAGCAAGTCTGGCTACTAAAGTCATGTCCGGCTCCAACCCGAAGGTCTCCTTTAACAAAGCCAAGACTTGCTTGTCTTCTACGACAAGCAAGGCGACCGCTCCTACAACGACTACGTAGCTCCAAAGCCCAGCGTCTTCAACGGTCGCTCCGCGCAACAACAACAAGTTCATCGCGGGCTCACGGGCCACCTCCATCGCCATCTACGCTCCAAGAGCTCACGATCGGCCGAATGCGCGATTTCCAAGGCTCTCATAGCCATCACAGCCACCGACGGCTCCTTTCTGCGGGCTCCCTAGCGGACAGCGCCATCTCCGACGACCAATTGCACGCAAGCCTCTCCAACAGAGCCTCTACACCGGCCCTCCAAGCAACGAATCAATGGAGAAGACGACGGAATCTCCAAGATTCTGTCAGAATCTTGGATAGATTCCGGTGCACCATTGGTCGACACGTGGCAGATAGGATAGAACCACGGTCCGATGAAGATCACCTTGGGTTAACTGGTTGACCCACAGTTGGACATGTGGCACCTTATCTCCAAGTGCCACGTAATCTTATCTGACACGTGGCAGCCGACTGCCACATCAGCATTGACACGTCAACAATCCACGTCATCAAGCCACGTCATCATCGACTGCCACATCATCACCGATTGCCATGTCATCACTGACTGCCATGTCATCATCGACTGCCACGTCATCACCGACTGCCACATCATCTAACACATCATCAGTGACACGTCATCAGTCACCTCACCTACCACGTCATTAGTGACATGTCATCAGCCACATCACCTGTGCCACATCAGCATTGCCATGTCACCTTGCTGACATCATCTGTGCCACCTCAGCACTGCCACCTCAGCAATCCAGTCAGCACTGACCCTCTGCAGGCACAGTCCCTTGCCAGGCACACTGTGCACACTCCTGCCACCTCAGCACAGAGCTTCACTGGCACACCTCTTGCTAAGCACAGTGCCACATCATCACTGCATGTGACTCACAGTGACACATCATCATTGAGCACCATTTGCACTCCTTTTGCCCCTCCACCTAGATCAAGTCATATCTCTTGATCCAGGAAGAATTTGAGGGTGCTCCAAAAAGGAAAGTCGCTCATTTTTTCATGCTCTACGCGCTCGTTACATCATGCACACATTTCGGCACAAGTTACACTCACATTTGTGCCTCGTCGACAAAACCACTTCACGCACATCTGCCTCTACATCGACGTATCTAACCCAGCACTTAAAAAGAACAAAAGAAAAGGAATTATTTGCTATTCTTTCATCGATCGACGGTTGGTTTAGATCTAGATCAGAGTAGACTAGATCGCCATAGAGGGGACGCTTTGAATTCCCCAAGTTGCCAATCTAAGCCATGCCTGAAATTCCCGACTAGTACCTACTCGGAGTCAGTCCATACGCTCACATCCGATTTCACATCATTACATTACCTGAAACCTTACGTTCATCACTTCAGTGAGCAGACTTCAGAGTACAGAGGCATTGCAGATTGATTTAGTGGGAAGATATCATTTGATTTCACACACACATGCCACCATTGTAAAGCCTATTCGGCTATCTCACGGCATTGTGCACATCATTTCAGCCTTGTAAAGCCTCTTGGCTATTCCCGGCATCATTGCCACAAGCCTTGTAACACAAATCAGATCTTATTTACTGCAGTTCTATCTTCACCGACGGTACAGAGATTTCACTTGGCATCTTCAGTGTATTTGCAGTTGATTCATGCAGAGTTTTCCAGGACACTTTTTGAGTACATTGTTTGCACCATGTCGACTAGCAACCTCAATCTGGAGGCATCTGCTAAGTTAGACAACTCCAATTACGGTACATGGAAATACCGAATGGAGACCATTCTTGTGCTTCAGGACAAATGGGAGTATGCCGATGGATCTATACCTAGACCATTGGCCGATCCAGCCACCAGTAGCTCTACTCCATCTGTTGTCACAGCACCAGCAACGGGATCTACATTGGGATCTACACAAACAGTTTTCGCACCAGTAGCAGATCTTGCCATTGCCCGAGCCCAAGCAGAATGGGATAAGAAAGACAAGTATGCCTATCACCTGATCAAGCAGAATGTGCAAGATGTCATGCTAGGACAGATCAACACAGTTAAGACATCAAAAGAAGCATGGGATATGTTCGCAGCTCTCTACGAGTCCAAGAACACATCTAGGATTCTCACCCTGAGAAACTAGATCAACCAGAGTTTCCGCAACAGCAGTGAAACCGGTCATGCTTATGTACTCCGCATCAAAGACTACAACAATCAACTTGCAGCAGCAGGAGAGACTATGAATCCCGCAGAAATGGTTCAAGTAATCCTAAATGGACAAGGAGAAGGATATGAGAATCTAGTCCAGAGTATTGCCATCCAACGGCAAATTCCAACACTGGAAGAACTTCAGTCAGTTCTACTTGGTGAAGAACTCAGGACTCAAGCCATTCAAGCACGTAAAGGTCATTCTAATGATCAAGCATTCACAACTTCAGACAGAAGTAGAGGCAAAGGCAGAAACAGAGGTAGATCATATCAGAAAAGTGGTCATCATCAACAAAATCAAAGTCAGAATCAGCATCAGCATCAGCATCATCCTCAACAACATCAAAATCAGCAAAGAGGAAATCATTCCAACCGAGGAAGATTCCAAGGACGAGGGAATGCATCCACGAGGCATCCACCAATGTGTCAAACATCCAGTGTAACTACTGTCACAAGTTTGGACACTATGAAACAGATTGCCGCAAGAAGCAGTATGACCAAGGCGGTCAATCCAACAGTAATCGAGGGAATTCCCGAGGAAGAGGAAATCATCGTGGTGGACATTCTAGTCACAGTCATTTTGCAAATGAACATGGCAATATGTTTCTTGCAAGTGAGGAATTGCATCAGACTGATACAATGCACCTAGACACTGATTTCAATCCCAAAGAGGATTTCAACTATCAAGTCGACCAAGTGGAACAGGATCCTTGGTACATCGACAGCGGTGCATCATCTCATATGACAAATCATCAGGAATGGTTCACAGAAATGAAGCCATTAGAAGGTCAAAAGAATGTCATCTACACAGCAGACAATACACCGAATCCGGTTCAAGGGACAGGTGTTATCCCTATGAACAATTTCACTGGTACAAAAGGATTAGTCAAAGATGTGCTCTATGTTCCGAAGCTAAGCAAGAACCTTTTGTCAGTAGGTCAAATGACGGAACACAACTACAAAGTCATCTTCGACGGTGATGAATGCACTATCAGAGACAAATCCAAAAGAGGTCAGCTAGTAGCAAAAGGTGTCAAGGAAGGACGCTTATACAGGATGCTAGCTACAGTACCGGATAAGCATGCCATGTCAGCTCAAATGCAACAGATGCCACTATCAACAAAATGGCACAAGAGATATGGTCATGTCAACTTCAAGTACTTGTTAGATCTCAGGAATCAGAATATGGCAATTGGGATTCTGAAGCTACAATTTCTTGGAAAAGTTTGTGAAGCATGATGCTTCGGCAAACAAAAGCGAACCAACTTTGTCAGAAGCACCTCTTGTGCACGAGGTATTCTTGATTTGATTCATACAGATGTATGGGGTTATGCCCAAACCTACAGCATCAATGGTTCACTTTATTACTTGACCTTCATCGACGATTACAACAGATATTGTTGGGTCTACTTTCTGAAAGAGAAATCTAAAGTGTTTTCCAGATTTCAAGAATTCAAAGCCATGGTAGAAAACCAAACAGGCAGAAAGATCAAGGTCATGAGATCAGACAGAGGAGGTGAATACATGTCTTTAGCATTCATGAACTTTTGCAAAAATCACGGCATTCGAAGACAGTTCACATGTGCAGATACTCCTCAATAGAATGCAAGAGCTGAAAGGAAGAATGCGACTTTAGCAGACAGAGTGCTAGAGCAATGCTTAGTGAAAAGCATCTTCCGAATCAGTATTGGGCAGAAGCAATAGCTACAGCTAACTATTTGCTTAATCGGCTTCCTACCAAACCGATACAAGGTATGACTCCTTATGAAGCATTCATGGACACAAGCCATGCATTGGGCATCTCCGCATATTTGGTTGCATAGCATATGCCCACATACATGATGATCATTGCAGGAAATTGGATGCAAAGTCACGCAAATGCATCATGGTTGGCTACAGTGAAGAAAGCAAAGCATACAAATTGTATGATCCCATCAACCGCAAAGTCATTATCTCTAGAGATGTAATCTTTGATGAGGAATCGGAATGGAAAACCTCACCTACACAGGAGATAGAAGCATCGACTTCATAGTCATCTATAGAACAGGTTGATGAAGAAGAGCAAGAATTGCCAGCAACACCCCAAGCAGTGCCACAGCAGCTCAGACGGTCTACTAGGGAAAGCAGACCACCAGCCAGATTGACATATGCTCAGAAAGGCAAAGCAATTCAGGTGGAAACCACCAACTATGCTCTTATGACTACCATCATGGCTACAGAAGAGCCAGTGTATTTCGAAGACGCAATAGACAAGCCAGAATGGCAAACTACTATGAATGAAGAAATGGATGCTTTGTATAAAAATAACACTTGGGAATTATGCGACCTTCCACCAGGAAAGAAGGCCATAGCCAACAAATGGGTATACAAAGTTAAGTACAATCCAGATGGTAGTATTCAGAGATACAAAGCCAGATTAGCTACAAAAGGATTTGCACAACAATATGGCCAAGATTATGATGACACTTATGCTCCAGTAGCAAAGACGGATTCCATACGGTTCTTGATATCACTAGCGACACTCAGTAAATGGAATGTGTATCAGCTCGATGTCAAGAATGCATTTCTCAATGGTTATCTAGACGAGGAAGTCTACATGCAACAACCAGCCGGTTATGTTGAACCAGGAAAGGAGAACAAGGTTTGCCATCTCAAGAAAAGTCTCTACGGCTTAAAGCAAGCACCCAGAAGTTGGTACAACAGAATTGACAAGTATTTTGCTGATCTGGGATACATGAAATCCAATGCAGATCATACTCTCTACTACAAAGTTCAAGGGGACGACATTACTGTTGCACTTTTGTACGTAGATGATCTGATTGTGACAGGAAGCAAGGATAGCTTCATCAGAAAACTAAAACAAGACTTATCTGCAGAGTTCGACATGAAAGATCTTGGACTTATGCACTATTGTCTTGGAATTGAGTTCTGGAGAGATTCAGATAGCACATTCATGAGTCAACTCAAATATGTTGACGGTCTCCTTAAGAAGTTTCATATGGCAGATTGCAAGATTGCAGCCACTCCCATGGAACAGAGTTTGAAACTTACTAAAGATTGAGAAAAGCCTACAGTCAATGACAGATACTACAGGCAACTCATTGGATCTCTTATATATCTGACAATCACACGGCCAGATATTTTTAAGCAGTAAGCTCACTAGCACAGTTTATGGCAAATCCAAAACAGTCTCACTAGAATGCAGCCAAAAGAGTCTTGAGATACATCAGAGGTACAAGACAGTTTGGGATAGAATACAGAGGAAGTCATCCACGGTTGCATGGATACTGTGACAGTGACTATGCTAGAGATCATGAGACCAGGAGATCGACACAGGGATATGCATTTTTACTTGGTCATGGTGCTATATCATGGTTGTCAAACAAACAACCAACTGTTTCTTTGTCTTCGACTGAAGCAGAATATAGAGCACTCACTACAGGTGCATGTGAGGCTATATGGCTCAGAAGACTATTGTCAAAAACAGATTACTTTGATGAGTCAAAGCCAACAACAATATACTGTGATAATCAATCGGCTCAAGCATTGGCGAAAAATCCAGTATATCACTCCAGGACAAAGCACATTGATGTCAGAGAGCACTTCATCAGAGAAAGAGTGTTACTTGGTGACATCACACTACAGCATTGTGATAGCAAAGAGAATGTTGCAGACATCTTTACCAAACCACTCGGTAAAGAGCTATTCGAGAAACACCAACTAGCTCTTGGTTTGATGCAGAAGAAGGACATTCCCATTAAAGGGGTGTGATGGAATGTAATGCTCAGTCCTTCTTCGATTCCCCAGAATCATCATCTTGAGGGAAGGCCTACTTCATGATGTTGATCTTGAGGGAAGGTGTTGAGAGTTCACGCTCAACATCATGTGATCATGTGTGCATAGCACCATCACGTGATCATATGTGCATAGCACTAACCTTATAGAGTGCTATAAAGGAAAGGGTTAGATTCCCTAACCCTAACCCCAAAAGGGTTTGTATATATTCTATTTTTTCAACTAATTCTAGTGTACAGTTAGTCATTTGTGGTGTGCTCTCTAGCTGTGCCCTCTCTCCTCATCTCCACTCTTCTCCTCTCTCCTCTTCATATTTTGTCAAAGAGATGGGTACTTCCAGAGAGAATATGCCAATGGAGGGTGAATGTAGTATGCCTACAGGAGATTAAGTTGGGCAAGGAAGATGTGTCCTTCCTGGCAGCTTTCTTCAAAGAGTTCAACATTTTTACTGCATGCAGGAAACGAGGAGTTGGAGGGACTGCGATACTATGCCGAAAAAACTTAAGGGCGAAGAGGTCTTTTGCACACCCACTAGGCTCTGCAATCGGGATCATCACCCTTGATGTAGGAGTCACTATGAACGTGTTTTCAGTTTATGTCCCAGCAGAGGCCACTAAAGGAGACCATTTTTGGGAATGGATGAGTTTGACCTCAATGCCAGACTAGTGATCACTAGTGACTTCAATCATTTGGAGTTGAGGAGTAGGGCTTGGTCTGGGCTTGAGGTTCAGCTCTCGATGGTCGAATCAAGGCAACTTGGTATGCTTGACAATAGGCCGACGTGGTATCGCAGAAGGAGCACCTGCATGCAGTCTGCCCTCTTAGACCTGTGCTGGTTCAGTGGGGGTGCAACATGGGTCTGCCCTCCCTGGGAGGGAGAGGTAGACCGTTCTCAAACGGTGTCTGACCACATGCCCTGCCTAGTTTCCTTCGTTGTTGGAGGGCAAGGCAACCCGCCAAGAGAGGCAAGCAAATCTTTAAGTTCAATGCTTCATTACTAGATGAAGGTAACTGCAAGATCCTTCAGGATGCATGGAAGGAGGGGATCAAGGGTGCTATCAACCCAATTGCTGCCTTTGACAAAGGAATCGAGGCTGTAGTGAGGGTGGCTCGCCATCTAGGTAGACAAAGAACTAGACAAGGAAGAGGGACAGACTCGCACACCAAAGAGAGACTGAAATTACAGCGATCTAAGTAGGATCTGTCTAGAGAGGATGTTCTGGAGGTACAGTAGTGTGAGGCCTTGCTCAGGAAATAGGAGTTGCTCAAGGCAGAGGGCGTGAGGATCCGATCCTCTATGAGATGGCTGGCACTAGGCGATGCCTCGTCCTCCTTTTTCTTCAAAACCTTGAAATTAGACAAGGCCAGAGATAGCATCTGTAGACTGCGAGACAATAGTGGTAATTGGCCTACGGATCCTCCAGCAATCAGCCATCACATCACATCCTCTCTAAGGATTTACTGGGAGCCTCAAAAATTGCCACTGATAGTAAATTGGAAGCTTGGCAACTCCTATTGGAGTGTGTGGACAAGAAAATCTCAGATGAGGATAGGGTTATGATTGGGCGGCCTTTCACGGTTGAGGAAGCTGACAAGGTCTTGCTGCACATGAAGAAGAACAAGGCACCAGGCCCGGATGGTTTGATAGTTGAATTCTATCAAGTGCATTGGGGAATGATGAGAAGAGACTTTGTGAACATGGCTAATGCAGTTTGGCTGAAGGAATCCCTCTCCCCTAATGCTAACAAAGGATTAATCAAGCTCATTCCCAAATGAATCCCCATGGAGAAATTCATTGACCTGAGACCTTTATCTCTGCTCAATGTCTCCTATAAGTTACTTGCAAAATTGGTTGCCACTAGGATAGTAAACTTGATTCCTCAGGTACTCTCAGGTCAATAATACGGGTTCGTGAAGGGAAGACACATCCACGACAATGTCCTCAATGTAATAGCTGCAATGGAGCACGCTTGGGTGAATAAAGAGGAGATTATCCTCTTGAATATTGATTTCGATAAAGCTTACGACCAGGTTGAGTGGGGGTATATCCTGGCAGTGTTGCACTCCATGGGATTTGGAGACAGGTTTCTGGCACTCATCAGAACACTGTTGTCAAATGCCTCAGCCACGGTGACTGTAAATGGCTCAGAAGTAGGCTCCTTTAAGCTAAAGAGGTCAATCAGGAAGGACTGCCCCCTGGCCTCCCTCCTTTTTGCCCTGGTTACTACACTGCTGTTGGCAATGTTTAGAAAGCTTATAGCAAGGGGCTCCCTGGACCCTATGAGGATCCCTGGTTCTAACATTCCACTATTTGCTCAGCTCTTTACTGACGACTCAAACTCAATTTGTAAATCAAATCAAGGTCAATTATAGCTAGTCCTAGGTCTCTTCGAACTCCACAGTGATGCATCCAGCTCCAAAATTTAGTGGGAAAAATCTCAAGCATTGTTTGCTTCCAGAAGGGAACCTCGTGACTGGATGAGGGATACGGGGCTATAGTGGGTCCCCAAGGGCTAGGTTATCAGGCATCTTGGCATCCCTACCGGTGTTGGGATTTCTATCAGGCAAAGATTTATGTGGTGGTGGCCCAAGTTTAAGGCCAAAATTGATGCATGGTCGAAGGTCCTGCTTAACTTACTAGGCAGATGCACGGTTGTCAAACACATCCTAGCTCAAGCTTCATTCTACATCTTGTCAGTTTGTGCATTTTACACGTCTCATATCCTCTTGATAGAGAAGAACTTGAGGGCTTTCATATGGAAAAAGACCAAGTGGAAGTGGTTATCTTGGTCGATACTTTGTGCCCCTAAGAAATTGGGTGGATTTGGTGTCTCGGACCTGAAGAGGCGTTCAACATCCTTTTTAATGAAGCTATGGGTTTAGTTTTTAGATTCCAGAGAGCCCTGGATTGAGTTCTTGGAGGACGCCATTCGCAAGGCATCGGTCAAGCACTTCCACGGTTTGGACATGTGGAACAAGGTATTTTCAATCGCCCCTGTAGGGATAAAGGGAAGCTTCCTTAATCAGCTAGTGGCTTTGTGGAAGGAAGGCCTTTATATGATGGAATGGAAAGGACTACCAGCCAGTGAGGTTGATTACTCCCTCAAACTATCTGTCTGGTGGCAAGCGGCCTGGTAGGGTGGAGGCTTTTTTGCAGTTGGTAATGAGCTAATCGCAGGGCAAATCTTTGCCAAAGGAATTCATGCATGGGAAGACATATGGGATGCAGGGGAACGGGACTGGCTTTCCCCAGCGACAATTGTTGAAAGATATAGGGTGTCACAAGAGGAAGGAGCCCTCATGACCAATATCCTTCATCAGATTTTGGAATGCTAGCCCTCTAACCTCCACCCATCTACGGCTTCCCTGCCTGAAGAGTGGGAATGGGGCCTAACGCTCCCCTTTGCAAGCTAACAGCCAAGGCGCTTGATAGGTTCCTTGCCTACAAGGTAAGGTGGTTTCAGAAAGCCAACGACAGATGGCTCAGGGAGGACCCGGAGATTGTGCAGTGTGGTAGGTATATTCGACTATGGAAGGCAACTCCATATAGTAAAATTAACTTCTTTTTGTGGAGAATAGCAGGTGGCCACTTCCCCATTTGTGGTCATGTACCTTGGTTCCATGTAGATGACAGGTGCAAGCTTTGCAAGGCTACTGCAGAATCTCTCACCCACTTGTTCTGGGGTTGCCCATGGGTTCGCAACGTCTGGGGTATTCTCCATACTCGGTGTGCTAAGACATTGGGACTGGAATTCATTTCCAGGGGAGCGGCAATCTTTGGAGCTGCCTTAGAGCAGGACAAAGCTACCCTATGGGACCTGATTACATATGCCACTCTACATAAGATCTGGATGGCTCGTTATGAGGCTTCGGTGAATGGTTCTGCTGTGTTTTCTCTTGTATGTAAGCAGGCTGTAGTGGATATAGGAGTGCATGTTAGTTGGTTGGTGGCATGTTGGCCAAAAGAAGTAAAGAGACTACGTCTCCAGAGCTTGTTGTATGAGATGTCCTTTGGACTGCACTAAGTAATATAAGAGAAGATCACTTTCAAAAAAAAAAACCCAATATAATAACACATGTCCTCCTCTATCTCTCCTTGCCACCACATCTAGCCACCTTGCCTTGCCAACACATCATTGGCACTCGTTCTCTTTCCCTCTCTTAAAGTTCAAAGTTTAAAAGAGATGATAAGAGAGCCAAAAGAGAGGAGAACACGTTGGGAGAGGGGAGGCATCCAAGGGGTTAAAAGCACGAGGAGGTGTCACCTTGCCATACAACCTCTTGTCATGCTCTACCTTCGTCCACCTCCTTCGCCCAACACCCCTATAACATCATCATCCCCCTTTCTTCTCTCCAACACCCCTATAACATCATCAGTCCCTTTCTTCTTTCCACTGTCAACTCATTCCATCACTTCTTGGACCTTTCCTCTCCTTCCACAATGGCTTTTGGTATCGGTAGAGCACTGGCTAGCCCCCTCCTCCTCTTGAACTTCTGTCTCTACATGATCGTACTCGGCATCTCTGGTTGGGCCCTTAACAGAACCCTCGACGGCCAAGGTGATCTATAGCTCGCTTCTCCTAAGCTTGGTTCATAGCTCTGGTCCTGGAACTCCAGCAGTACCATCCTTGACGAGATTGAGATTTACTCATGTTTCTGGAGCATGTATGATGCCTCGCAGGTACTTATGGCAACTCGGCTACATATACCTTCATCTTATTCTCCCTCGTAGCCGGAGTCGTTGGCATTGCCTCAGTTATCGCCTTTCTGCATCATATCGGGGCATGGAGGAGTGAGAGCTTGGGATCTGCGGCTGCCTCTGCTTTGATAGCTTGGCTACTAACTCTTCTGGCTTTTGGGTAACGTGTTTCCTCGCTTGGTTCGAAAGCATTGGAGTTTTAATGTATGAGAAGATTGTGGGTCTCTTGACCTTCGATGCACACAGCTGATCCCGTTCTTTTGGTACTGTAGGCTTGCTTGCAAGGAAATTCATAGTTCTACGCGAGGCCACAGATTGGTAAGCTATGGAAGCTTTTCTGCCATTCTCATGTCCTAACCACGAAATTACGTGTCGTATTTCAGGATATATTTTTCACTAATGCTTTCGGTTGGAAACTTGGATTGCAGAAAACCTTGGAAGCGTTTGTAATCATCCTTGCCTTCACGGAATTACTGTACTTACTAATGCTTCACGCCGGGCACGTCAACAACAGATATGGACCTGGATATAACAACTCAGCAGCAACTGGTTATGGAGGGCCTATTGGTGACAATCAAAAGATGACAGCTGCTTCCGCAGTTTAATTGAGACGTACATATCCGTTTGCAGCCAAATAATTTATGTTAATACGTGTACTCTAGGGAGCTCTGTAGCGTCAACCCATTTCTCAATTCCCTTCATTTTCCTGATGTAGCTTCAACCCATTCCGCAATTCCCTTCCTTTTGATCCTGATATACCTACATTTTCCTCTCCTGCACACCAATAATGCACCTTGGAAGCTATGTGCTGTGTTCCCATCATAGAATTCATTCTCCACATACCAGTGATGCTTTGTGCGGTAGAAATTTTTCTCCGTAATTGTCTTGTATATATGGTTTTTTCACAGACTGTGTTACATTTACTGCACAGGACAGCTCATGTTTCAACATTTGTGTTTCACCCAATCACGATTTCTAGAAAGTTGGCGTTGCCATCTATACGTTGTTAATTAAACTTCATCAATTTCACTGAATATTATTCTTGAAGTCAATAACGCACGCATTCAGTTATTATGTTATCTTCTGTGCGTTGCAGTTCGTATCTCTTAATTTTTCCTTGATAAGATTCAGTCCGTCGGTCAATTAACTCATTCTAGTATCTTCCGTCGGTTATCTTAACGTCTACCAAATCCTTCGAGCATTTCTCAACAAATAAGAATGTTGTGACCTTATTGGTAAGCTAGAAAATCATTCAACTCCCATTCAATGAGATGTAAGTGCACAAGATACAGTGTTTAGAATAGCTCACATCCATACATTAAAAGAAAGATACGGGGACACGTGACATCGAATTGACGAGGCGTGGGTATTTGACATGTTTTAATAGGTCCTTCCTTGAGGAACTAAAGGAAATGAGGATAGAGTGTTTAGAATGCCTCATCGATACATTAAAAGAAAGCGTTTTGGTGAAAACGGGACACATGATATACCGAATTAATAGCTCCTTCCGTGAGGAACTTGAGGAAATGGGTAGAAACTAATAACTTTGGTAAAAAGTGAGATGATAGCTCCACAACAATGGAATCTTAAAAGAAAATACCGAATTGATGACGCATTGCTATTGACATGTTTTAATAACTCCTTTCTTGAGGAACTTAAGGAAATGGGGAGAGACTAATAACTTTGTAAGAAGTGAGATGATAACAACTCCACAACAATGGAAGATTCCTTTTTTAACGCTTGCCCATGGAGAGACGACAAGCATTGCTAATATTGTTGAAACTTTATTGGCTTTTTGTATGAGAAGGGGACATGACATACCAAATTGATGATGCATAGCTATTGACATATTGTAATAGCTCCTTCCTTAAAGGAACTTAAGGAAGTGGGAGAATATGTAATATAACTCCTTCATAAAATAAAGAAGTGGGGAGAGATTATTAACTTGGTAAAAAGTGAGATGATAACTCCTTCATAAAGTAAAGAAGAAGTGGGGAGAGATTATTAACTTGGTAAAAAGTGAGATGATAAACTCCACAATAGTGGAAGATTGCATTCAAAGCATACACATGGAGAGGCAAGCATTGCCAATATTGTTAAATCTTTATTGAAACATTACTTTTAATACTAAAGGCTAGTAAGTCCACAATGCATATTGTCCTAATAAATCCGAAGGATGCAACCAACAATGTGCGAATCACATTTTGACAAATCACTTTTTGACATATCACTTTTCAACATTCTTTCTTTGCAAGATGGTGATTGTTTGGCTTGTTGAGGAGCAAGTTTGCTTGTTCCAGCACTGAACTTTACATACTAATGTGTTGGAAACTATTTATTGATTTTCTAAGAGCCTGATTTTAAGCCTGTTTATGTCCATAATTGGATGGGTTTATTAACTTTCTAAGAGCCTGATGTTAAGCTTGTTTATGTCCACAATTGGGTGGGTTGTCTTTTCAAGAAGTGATTCGCTTTTCTCATTTTGAGTACGAGGCTAATTTTGGAAATATATAATCTTTGTGAATTTAAGAGATGGTGCAGTACTACATAGTGTTCCCACAATGAATTCAAGAAATTTGACTCTTCGCCTCTCTGACTTGAAAAAATCACCATCATAGGTGAAAAAGAGTTTTCGTATGGCATTTGCCACAATGGATCGCTAGAAAATTGCAATGAGGTTCTCTTTTCAAGAAGTGATTTGCTTTTCTCATTTTAAGTATGATGATAATTTTGGAAATATATAATCTTTAAAAATTCAAGAGATGGTGCACTACTACACAGTGTTCCCACAATGAATTCAAGAAATTTGACTATCCGACTCTCCGACTTGAAAAAATCACCACTCATAGACAAAAAAGAAATTTCATATGGTGTTTGCTACAATGGATCGCAATTTTTTAATAGAAAATTGCAGTGAGGGCTCCGAGTGGCTATTGCATCTTCAATGGCAGTTGTGATAGAGAGATGCAAATGGAATTAGTTTCATATTTCTCATGCTTGATTAACGTTCATTAAGCTTGATTAAGCCTGCTTGTGTGTGTGTGTGTGTGTGTGTGTGTGTGTGTGTGTGTGAGAGAGAGAGAGAGAGAGAGAGAGAGAGAGAGAGAGAAAACAACCATTGATCATGATTGACAGATATGGGCCGCCCAAGTCTTGTTGCAAATGGCTTAGAACCCCGAGCTAGTCGTAGGGATCACCCAAATTGGCAAGGATAACACAAGAGCCACTTGGATCCCATATATGGATAACACAAGAGCCATTTGAAGATAGAGGGAAGGTTGTGAGACTTAGCATATGCCTTGGTGCCATATGGGCCCAAGTGGTTGTAACAAAAGAAAGAGAGAGAGTAGTATAAGGAATAGGGTTGGCCCTCCCTTCAAAAGGTTGTATAAAAGGCCAAGTGATTGACTTTGTTCTTCATTATTCTATGCAACCTTTGAGAAATACAAGCTTTCTTCTTGCTCATGTGTTGAGATTGAGGTTTGCTTGCTCTCCTTATTTGCCTTTGGTGTTTGCCACAATCCCCCTGCACTTTCCTCTCCTTCTCCTTCTCCCTCCCCTTCCCTTCTTTCCTCCCTCTCCTCTCTGTCTCTTTCTCTCCAAATTCTTCTCGATGGAAATCCCATCGCAATGATCTAGTAGGCAATTGAGTGACACCAGTGAAGCACAACAAGGAAAAGGGACTACGCATCTAAATGCGCATCTATATAATAGCAAGACGCATTGATAGACATGCTTATCGACGCTCTACGGAAAGTATTAAAAAACAATAGGATGCGCTTATAACAATGATAATAGGCATGCTTATAGACACATCACGCTCTATAGAAATTTAAAAAAAAAGCAGAATGCTATGTGTCTGCAGGAATCCCATTTCTACATTGTGAAATGGAATTCGTACAACCAACAACATTTTAATTTGCACAATTCCACGCATGTCTATAGCTATTGGTAATTCATTATATATAATGAGTTAAGGGACGAAGCACTGTAATTTGAAGTCATATACCAGTCGACGATTACAATTTCGAATAAAACATTACAACTCCAAAACATTTACATCACAAAGCATTCATGAATAAGACATTGCACAAGGAAATTAAATGCCAAAAAATGAGTGAAACATGTAATTGCCATGTGGAGTCGGTGTCCTTGGACCTCACCCAAAGTCTTGGGATCGCCATCTTTTTTTTCTCCATCTTATCATGAATTGTGTATACATATTTTTTTGGATCCATCTCGAAGTACCTACACCATGCACAGTACAGGTTCCTACAACTCTGTTGCTATATAAAATCTCTCTCTCCTCCATTAGTGTATTGCCTTCATCTTGACATTTTGTGGCTAACAATTGAGCCTTGATTCGAGTGCCTAAGCTACATTTAGAGAATCATAGCCCAAAAAGTGTTTGCATATACATATAGCACAAAGCCAAGCCACTTGTGGCTTCAAGTACAGAAAATAACAAGGGCTGGATTTGGGTGGTGGAGACCAAGTTCCCTTTCAAATTCAAAGAATTCATTCTCTGGGTCTAGTGGAAAGAAGGTGGACAAGCAAGTAATGAGTGAGTCTGTGGAGGAGGATGAGGTCAAGGATATTCAAATGTGGCTGGGGGGCAGTAGCCCTTTCAAATTCAAAGAATTCATTCTCTGGATCCATTGGTAAGAAGGTGGACAAGCGAGTAATGAGTGAGCCTATGGAGGAGGATGGGGCCGAGGACATTCAAATTGTGGCTGGGGGGTAGTAGCGAAAGAGGATGAGCTATGGAAATTCTGGCAAAAATTTTGATAGAGTCTGAATGTTTTTGCTAAGGCAATGATCTAAGGCGATGAGGGCTCCATTTATAGTTTTTAGTATCCCAACGACCAGGGGGATGGCTGTAAGGTGACAATCTGGCAAGATGTTGTAAGGCAATGATCCGACAGGATGACTATAAGGGGACAATCTGCAGGATGGTTGTAAGATGACAATCCGGTAAGATGGGTGTAAGGCAATGATCCGACGGGATGGCTATAGGGCGACGATTCAGTGGGATGGTAGGTGATCATCTAACGAGATGGCTGTAAGGCATCGATCTAATGGGATGGCTATAATGCTAATGCTGATGCAAAATATGAAGAAAATGCACAAAAATCTACTAGCCTTATTTACCTAATGCTGACCATGAATGTGAGTGGGTGCATTGTAATTCCAAGGACTTGTGAACTTCTATAGTGATATGCCTACCGTATAGACTCACCTAGACATGGACTTACTGATTGCGCACCTTGGGGAGGGGTCAATTATGTGGAATGAAATGGAGTTGAATGCCCAACAATAGCATACCTTATCATCAGCCAAGTAGAGCATGTGCTGAGTTTCTGCATCATTCTGGTTGTAAGGAGTGTATCGGAGCTACGTTCGCTTTGATGGACCTCTCTCAAAATAAGGCACGTAGGTTCTTTTGTGGATGTACCCGAAGCAAGGGCAGGTTCTTGTGGTACTACAACCTTTGATTTGAGAGGAGAAGTAGGTCCGAGTGACACTGTGGGTGCTCCCCTGAGTATGATGACTTTTGAAGGTGTGCTCATGGGCCTGGAGGAAGGCTCTTGTAACACTTATTTCATTAATTTTGGACTTGTCAATGTACAAATTCATTTTAATAGATACTTTTGGACTGGTTTATGGATAAAATTCAAGGAAAAACTCACTCTTCAAAACATAGATAAAAACATAAAAACAAGCAAATTTTTAGAGTGTTTTGAAGGAAATAAAATATGAAAATTAATGTATCTTCTTACATAGACTAGTGCACGGTCTTGATTCATTTTTGTACTTAAATTTCTATTGAAAAAATCTACTTTATGAAAATATCCTTCCAAAACCAAAAGATGACACTACCCTTTTGAAATAAAGAATTTATTTACTTACACTATCATTTTGTACTAATAATGCAAAAACTAAGAAATGTAATTCTTACATTACTCTATATTGTAGAAATCCTAGTATAATTTTTCATTTTTAAGAATCCGCATTTAAAAGTTTAACTTTTTCCTAACTTATTAATAACTTTTATAAATAAAAATAATTTAAATCCATGGATAAACTGTGTGTGTGTGTGTGTGTACGTACATACATATGTATATATATATATATATATATATAAGGTCCATGCATGAGATTAATTTACCATGAGAGTCCTCTAAAATCTCCAAGACTTAATAATGGTGTTAATAAACACCTTTTAGAGTTTCGGAACTCTAAAATCTCCAAGAGTTAATAATGGTGCCAATAAACACCGTTTAGAGTTTCAAAAAGCAAAAATTGTATAATCTCAAAGAACTTTATAATGGTGCCAATAAACACCTTGCAATAGTTATAAAGGTTTTTTAAGCAAACACTTTCAAATGATGTACCTTGATAGAGGGGGAAAGAGGGGGAAAGAAGTAAAAGGAAGAGGAAGGGAGAGAGAGATAGAATGGAGGGGGAAAGGAGAGGGAGAGAGGGAAATAGGGAGAGAGAGAGGGGGGTGTAAGGAAGCTCTCGCACTGCTGTGGCAGCACACATAAAAAAAAATTAAAAAATTAAAAAAAATGGTGCAATCCCTTGCATTGCAGCAGGGGGAGAGAGAGAGAGCGAGAGAGCGAGAGGGAGAGTGAGGGGGGAGGGGAGGGGAGGGAAAGAGGAGAGGGAGAGGGGGAGAGAAGAGGGAGAGGGAAGGGACGCATTGTCGTGGTAGTAAGAAATTTTAAAAAAGGAAG
Source organism: Dipteris shenzhenensis (assembly GCF_047967505.1). Taxonomy (NCBI): domain Eukaryota; kingdom Viridiplantae; phylum Streptophyta; class Polypodiopsida; order Gleicheniales; family Dipteridaceae; genus Dipteris; species Dipteris shenzhenensis. The sequence continues at coordinate 29,038,656 of NC_141615.1, forward strand.
GGAGAGAGAGGGGGGGGGGCAAGGGGAAGAGATAGATGCACTCATGGATGCTTTTCTAGTAAGAGTTATGCATTTCTAGCTTGTTGAATGGACCAACCAAATGGTGCTTAAGAAAGCAATTTTGAGCATTGGCAGGCCCCAAACCCCCCTAATTTTCTTTCTTGAGTACATTTCTTTTAAAACCTAAAATCATTCTTTCTTCACTAGTTTCCACTTCCAATCCACTCCTAATCTCCACTAACAAGGCCTAAAGGCATGTGCAATGGGTTGTTTAAGGGAGGAAGCTAAACAAACACAAAATCATACCTCATATCTCCCCAGCAATGGCACTAAAGATGTGTTGTCTCGTGGAGACACACGTGTCATGGGGATGCTGGAAGTGTGCCAACAAAGCTCCTCATTCTAGTGCAACTCCTTGTGGGAGCATTGTGTATTGAAGCCTTCACAACAACACAATGCAGCCATAGACATGCTCAGTAGATGCAAAAAATAGCGGACACATTTATAAGTGTTGATATAGTTAATGAAAATATGGATGTGTCTATTAGCACGATTATTCATGCACCTATTAGCATAGTTACACATGCGCTTGATAGTACATCTACACTATATAATAGACACACATTTTGACACACCATAATATGATTTTTTACCAACCGCACATATACAAAAATTAAGTGAGGTGAGGAGAATGAGACAATATATAAAATAGTTTTACCAATATGTAAGAAATTTGGATGATACAATGATGGGCTATGGTTTGATCTCATCCTCAATGAGATCGACCCTTGCCAAACTATCTGCTTCAATATCCAAACCATTGTGGAGATCTACAAATACATTCAGCCCACTGCTACTTGTGCTACTATGCTCATCTAAATCATCATCACCAATGGCAAGCTCGTCCTCATGGGCAATTGTGTGAAGATCTGTATCTCCTATCTCATGATCATTCTCCTCTCTCGTATCACAATCATAATCACCTTCATGGCCATGATCATCCTCCATATGCTCCATATTAGTAAATATACTATACATCACTTTGGAATGTGGCATAATAGGTATGATGTGACACCACCTATTATTATCCACCATTGGTTGATAGACAACCTATTCAAACACAAATACAAACATGTTAATTTCCTTGCATTGAAGGTATCAAATATGTATAAGTGAGCATTTTTATATATGCGTAGAGTACCTGTTCACATTGTTGTGATAGTACTAGTGTGTCCTTCTTGCTTTGCCAAAACTTTGTGGAGTAAATAGTTATATAGCCACTTCCATGGCATTTGATTGTTGCATTAGGGCCTCTTTCCACCATGTTCTTGAACCACTTGACATCCAAAATATACACAAAGAAGCGCCAAAAGTCAGCTGTATAATTGCTCTACACCTCTTTTTTTGCTCTTTGTGAAGGCCCCTTCAAATAGCTCATGCATCTAGTGGGAGTACGAATTGTACTGATAGCCCACTTCACTGCCACCATCTCTTTCTTTGATAACGTCTATGGTGCACAGCACCCATTTGGTCTCTCTTGTGGCCAAGCTTCATGCATCCTCCATCTGGTTTGTAGATCCTCCCTTATGCTCAAGGAATCTCGTGTCCCAATCAAATGATCCCAAATGGTAGATGCCACATTCTTGAAGATAAGCATGGGATTAAGCAAGTGATTGATCTTGAGGGGAACGAATATGGTAGCCGATAAAAGATGGAGTATCTAAACAAAAGATGGTGTTAGCATACCATCTTTATTTCCATTCAATATAGCACACAATAGTTACGAACCCTTACCGGCTCATTCTATGTGGAGGAGTCATGATGGAAAGGTCCCAAATTTGCTTCCACACTATCCAATGTCCATACCCCCAATCCAAGTCTCAAGTCCTGGATTCTTACTTGAAGCTTGGCCACATGTCTTCATTATGCTTCCACGCAAGACTGCCTACAGGAGTTCTCCACTTGCCATCGGTTGATCGATGGGAGGAATGCCATGACATGAGCTCTGCAATGGATTTGCACTTGAACATATGTTTGATGCAAGGGATTATGGGAAAATGTTGCAGAACCATACAAGGCACATCCAAAATTTTGAGATTTGCTCTATATCTTGCCTCGCCACAAGTAAGACACTCTCAAGACTCCTTATGTGCTCCACAAAATAGAATGCAATCATTGATGCATGCATGGATGCTCTTATAATCCAACCCTCCAAGAGATGTCACATAGTGCCTTGCCATATATCTCTTGAGGTTGGTAATTTATTCTCCCTTGGAAGCATGTTAGACAATAGCCTGCACATGAAGACCATAAATGAGAAAAAGTATTCTACTTGATCCCTTAGCATAATTCACCATGTTTGCAAAACAAAAAGCCTACTTGAGTAATGCATTCAAACTTGCATTGGTCCATCCATAAATGGTCTACAAGTTTAGTAACTCAAGGGAAGCACATAGAATAGAGAATGTGAACCCCTCAAATACTGGCGTCAATGCTGTAATAAAAAGATTGTCCTGCTCCATGCTATCATCCCTCCCTGAGGACTCATGGTCAAATAAATCTTGCATCATATCATCGAACATCTCCTCCTCCATGGCCTCATGAGATAATGGCAGAGGGCTACTATCACCATCACCCATGCATCCATAACGGTCCCCCCTGAAGATCCCATCTCATATCATCGACGCTTTGCCTCCTCACGAACGAGCATAGGGCAACATATGCAGGTGTGGCACTACATCTTGTATTAAATAGAAAAGGAGCATATATCAAACACTCGAACACCCATAAGTATCTCAATCGACCTTAACATTTCAACACTTACCATGAATATGGTTGGATCCCATTCTCTGTACTTTGAGATGTGACTGAGTGTAATCCTACGTGCATGATACATGTTCCCTCGACATTAATCACACATACATTTGAATTTTTCAATCCAACCACATTTCTCGATTGTGGAGACGGAGGGATTCATCCTCACTGGAGGTGCTTGTCGAAGATGAAGACATCCTATAAATAATAACTCCTCAAAATGTTAGTCCAATATGTTAGTCCAAGCCACAGCCCTTGAAATTTTTTACATAAATTCTGTGTAACGCATCTATTAGCATGTTTGTACTATGAAAACACATCTATAGGCACATCCATTACACAGTATAGATGTGCCAATAGACGTGTTTTTAGATGCACCACTTGGTTTTAAACCTACATTAACAAAAAAAATTCCTCACTTTGCCGTGCTTGCTTTCCTCTCAACTTGTTTTTCCATCTCCAAGATTAGCTCATCTCCATGCATATACACCTCATCTCCAAGCATACACATTCATCTCCAAGCATAAAGAGAAGAGGGTGAAGAAGGAGGCCACAAGAGAAGAAGGAGAATAAGCTTTTCATACCTCTCTCCAAGGTAAGTCTCTTGTCAGTTCCTCTTCCTATGATGCTTCTTGTACTTGTGGAAAGATGTTCTCTTCAGATTCATCCTCTTTCACATGCAAGAAAGAATGTTTTTGGGCACTTTTGTTTTCTGTGGAGGTTGGTTGGTCTATCACTATCAGATTTTTGTTGATATTTGGGTGTCGAAGCGTGTCTAACAGCACGTTAAGCTATTTCTAAGCTATGTACCCATGCCTATATATGCACTGGTAGCCATGTGTATAGAAGCATTGTGATAATTTGATCTCCTTCTCCTTACCATTCCATTTACCCTTCTCCTTTTTCCCCTTTTCCTTCTCCTTCTCCTTCTCCTTCTCACTCTCATCCCGTTTCTCATTTCTTAATTTTTCCATACTCATTCCTTCTTCTTCTCCTTCTCTTTCTCAATCCTTTCCTTCTCCTTTCCCTTGCATGCATGTTTAAGTTGAATTGGGGTAGGTTGTATGCATTGTTCTTTCCTTCTAGTTGATGGTCATGCATAAAGCATTATGCATTGAATCTTCATGCATGAAGCTTAAGCATATGCTCAATTCATATGAATAAAGGTTTGATGCATATGTTTCATATGCATAACTCTTTAAAGCTTTATGCATATGCATATGTATAGGGGTAGAGCATGCTTTTTGATGCTTGTGGAAAGAGGGCATGCATGATGGAAATAAGGGATTGCATGAGGGAAATTGGGATAAAGCATGAGGGTGGGATAGGGAAAGAGGGTTAAGAGTATAGGCGTAGAGCATGATGTTTAATCTTATGGAAAGAGGGCATGATGGAAATAAGGGAATGTATAATATTTTTCCTCTTATTCTCTTCCTCCCTTTTTTTCTTTTCTTTTTTTCTTCTCTTTTCTTCTCTACTCTTCTTATCTTCTTCTCTTCTCTTCTAATCTTCTTCTCTTCTTTTCTCTCTTCTTCTCCTCTTCTCTTCCTTTATTTTCTTCTATTCCTCTCTTCTTTCTTTCTTATCTTTTCTTCTCTGCTTTTCTTATCTTCTTCTATTCTTCTCTTCTCTTCTCTTTTCTTCTCTTCTCTTCTCTTCTTCTCTTCTTTTCTCTCTTCTTGTCTTCTTCTCTTCCTTTATTTTCTTCAAGTCCTCTCTTCTTTCTTTCTTATGTTTTCTTCTCTGCTCTTCTTATCTTCTTCTCTTCTCTTCTCTTCTTCTCTTCTTTTCTCTCTGCTTCTCCTCTTCTCTTCCTTTATTTTCTTCAAGTCCTCTCTTCTTTCTTTGTTATCTTTTCTTCTCTTTTCTTCTTCTCTTCTTTTCTCTCTTCGTCTCCTCTTCTCTTCCTTTATTTTCTTCAAGTCCTCTCTTCTTTCTTTCTTTCTTATATTTTCTTATGTGCTTTTCTTATCTTCTTTTCTCTTCTCTTCTCTTCTCTTCTTCTCTTCTCTTCTCTTCTCTTCTCTTCTTCTCTTCTTTTCTCTCTTTTTCTTCTCTTCTCTTCCTTTATTTCTTTCTTTCTTATCATTTCTTCTCTGCTCTTCTTATCTTCTTCTCTTCTCTTCTCTTCTTCTCTTCTTTTCTCTCTTCTTCTCCTCTTCTCTTCCTTTATTTTCTTCTTTCTCCTCTTCTATTCTTTTCTATTCTTCTTCTTTCTCTTATTACTCTGATTCTCTTCTCTTTTCTCTTCTTATTTCTCTTATTACCCCTAGTCTGAATGATCTACTCATTACTTGCCTTATTCTTTGTGTCTTTGTGTATTTGCAGTTCATCATGTGGCCAGGAAGCTCTTCAGGAGTTTGCCTGATCCTCGAGATGCCTTCTTGCAGCAATTGTATAACATTTTGGGGCACCCTCCCACTCTACAGGAGTTATATACAGAGTATATACATACATGAAAAGCACTCAAAACTTTGATAGTGACCCATCCTTCCGCAATGGTAGCACTTCATTGATGTTTTACTGAATTGTGCTTGTTCTTCATTATAGCTGTTGTGTGTTGATGTCGATGTTGATGTCAATGCGTTCAACTTTCTTTCTTTTTCGAGAAGAGAGGATACACATTCCTCAAATTTTGGATCTGGCAAATTCTTCAAAGTGGTTGTCAGTGCATTGTAGTCTGCAGGCATGCTTTTAAGGAGAATTGCAAGTGCATTTTTCTCCCCTACTTTTGCATTTATGCCCTCTAGTTGGGTCATAATGCTTTTGATTTTGTTGACAAATTGTGCCATGGATTCATTGAATCCCATGTGCATACCATGGAATTCAATCTTAAGATGGATTTCTTGATTTTAGGCTTTTGCACCAAACACTGTGTTGAACTGATCCCATGCATCCTTGGCATGATCCTTGGAGTCTATATGATGAATTATGTTTGGACCCAAGTGCAAACCAATGAGTGATACCCGCATGAGTCAAGATAATAGACTCCAAACCACCCCACACCTACACCACTTGAGATCACCCCTGTGGAGTCGAGATAGCCAAGCAAAAGGTAGAGCCATCAACCTTCTCCCATGTAGTCAAGATCCCCTTTCAGATCACAAAGCTGCCAGCCTACTCTAGTGCAGTTAGGAGCCCCTTCCAGATTACAGAGCCACGCGTACTCTCGAGAAGTCAAGAGCCCCTTCTCTAGAGGTGAGTGCCCATCGCAGTAGTGCATCATGACATAGCAGTAGGTGTAGTGGTAGGGAGAATGGCCACACAAGATGCATGGCACAATGCTTTGGGGGCAAGGATGATTTAGATGAAAACATGCCAAAGGGTGATGGTACGATATACTATGATATCACTAAGATGGGTGGCATCTTGCAGGATTCACGAGGGAGGGAAGTCATGTCCTTCATGCACATTGTAGTTCATAAGAACCATAGAGATTGCTTTACAAAATTCAAAGACCAAAAAATAAAGTTTGGCTGAGGATACCATCAAGAGTGTACGTAGGAGGTATCTCAATCCAGAACACCATGAGTTCATTGACACATGGGAAAGACAAAGATTACTAGTATCCTTGCCAATAAGAGGTCTTTGCTAAAGAGGTAGACACTAGTCGAGATAGCCAGGATAGAGGGAGGACAACCACCAAGGGGCCAGCCACACACTGCTCACTATAAGCACAAGTGGAAGAAAGCCATGAAGCTAGCAAAAGAGGGCCCCAGTCTACTACACATGAGGCACATTGGATCCCAAATGGAGTGATATGGATCCTCACATTTTGGAGCAGGGGACACCTAGAGGAGTCCATGCTGGAAGACATGGAGTAGCAGGAGTTCACAATGTATAGGGAGGTCTTTGCACAACTCACCACCTACACATTATCCCTTCGCACCATCCCCCAAACACTTTAGATGCACTTTAACACCCTCCATGCACATAACCTCATCTTTCGCATTGATCTCACTGCCCCCCTCCCACCCAACACCCTCCCAACAATCCTCCATTGCAATCTCAACCACTGCCGCCCCATCCTCGCCATAAGAGTTTCATTCCATTTTGGTTGATGTGCCCCAACTGGTAATGCCACAAAGAAGTACTTGGTTGCTCACTTATTGCAACAACAAGATCAGACACCTTTGATACATGTAAGGGATACAATGTCCCACACTTGGCATCTCTTACAAAAACCATAAAGCCCTTTTGAATTTTCCAACTTTGAAAGCCAAAGGTGGTCTAAAAGCCAACATCATCTAGCTGACTTGCTAAAATGAGACTCTTGGTCAGCTTAGGCACATGTCTCACATTTTTCAAAACAAAAGCGGACCCATTTGCAAAAGAAAACTTTATGTTGCCTACTCCCACTATGTCACATGCATAGTTATTTCCAAGATGCACACAGCCTATCTTTCCATTGTCATTAGTGGAGAGCCATTCCCTTCAGGGAGTAACATGGAATGAAGCACTAGAATCCAAAATCCAATCCTAGTAATATGCATCATTTGAAGTGGTAAGCAACTCTACAAGTAGGCTAGACATGAAGAGAATGTCATTGTCACTATCATCAGTGTGATGACTGCATTGATCTCCTCGATCTTCAATTTTCCTTTGTCCTCCCTTGGACTCTCTTCCTTCTTATTTGCACCCCAATTTCTTATCCTTGTGCTCGCTTTTCAGCTTGTAGCAATCCTTTTTCATGTGGCCCTTCTTGCCACAATGGTAACACTCAATGTTTAAGCCATGGATTTGCTACGAGACTTTCCTCTTTCTTGGGACTTCCCCCTCAAACATGACCTACACCTTTGCACATTTAAGGCTGCGTCCTACTTGTTGTCATCCATAGACTTCCATCTAATCTCCTCGACCAACAAGCTATTTACAACACCATCAAACTTCAGTACTCCAACAGAGTTACTGAATGACAGCTGTATGAAAGGTATCCCATGAGGATGGTAATGAACACAAGAGGAATATTGCCTGTCTCTGTATCAGAACTCAACTTCTGAGCTTGAAGATGGCTGAAAATAATATTGAATTCATTCATTGAGTGAGAAGAAATGGAGACCCCTTCCTTCATTTGTAGCTCATGAGGTAAACTTTATTAGAGGCAGTTCCCTTCTCATAAGTGGCACATAATTTCTTCCACAAATCTTCCATAGTCTACTCATTTACTACAGTGAAATAAATTGACTCAGCAAGATGAAGTCTAACAGTAAACTTTGCTAATTCATCCAACTCATTCCATTCATCCTCAAACATAGCTACAGGCTGAGCTGCAATCCCTTCCAAGGGTTTAATCTACTTCTTTTGAATAAGCACATCCCTCATCTATTCTCTCCATAGAGAAAATTTTGTACCATCAAACTTTTTAATGCTGAAAAACTCATTTTCAAACATGGAAGAGGATGTCATGATGCAAATAAAGAAAAATCCCAAATGCTAGTGCCTGCAAGAAAGAATCACACCAAATACTAGGTGCACCCAAATATGACTGTCACAATGTTCAATGCATTCTACATGTTGCAGAGCCATTTGTAAAGACCCTCCTTTTTGGCTCTCTGATCTTCAAGCTCCTTTTGCATCATTGCTAGCTCCTTGTCCTCGTTGTTCCCATCACTTCTAACTTCTTCAAGCCTATCTTGGAGCTCCTTGATGCGCTTCTTAGCTTCTTCTCTTCTATGTGTTAAGATATCAAGCTTCACTCGTGATATGCCAGGGTGACCATTGTGCATTTATGTCACCAACTTGTTAGTTGTAGATGCGGTTGGTACACTGCCCATGAATAATAGCTGGATGACAACTATCTTTATATACTCTGGTTAGTGGCTCAGTTAGTATGCCACCTTAGTTAGCTGAGTTTGGTTTGAGACTCACATATAGGGTTCACCTATTCTTTTGTACTTAGAGTTCTTTTGGCTTTCACAACTAAGAAGAGGAAAATTGTTTTCAGCCTCCACCTTTGTGTATATTCCCCCATTGTGTATGTGAGAAAGTTGCAAGTGAGACTCCTTCCTTCTCTCCCACTCTCTTTACATGGTATCAAAGCTCGGTTTGTGGTAAGGAGCTCAAGAAAGCAAACCAAGTTTGCAGTGTCCTAGTAAGAGGATCAGTGTTGCTTTCCTTTTTTTTCGAGTTTGAGAGCAAATCTCTACAGGTAGCACAACCAGAAAGTGCAAGAGTGCACTGTCTCAGATTGGGATGCCCTTTGCAGTGTGGCGAGAGGGTAGTATATGCTACGGTGCCATTTTAGGGCTCATTTTGGTGGCAAAAGTTTTCCGCAAGCACTCAAGACAGTGTCCGATTTTTGCTGTGCGACCACTATTCTACAGGTTGGTGAAAAGTTATCGTAGGAATTACATCGTATGCTTGTGCACAGAGATATTGGGAGTGACAAAATCATTCTTATTTCTTGTTAATGCATAATCATCACTAGGAAGTGACTATGTGATCAAATACCACTCTCATTAGTTTTGCAGATTTGCCCTTGTGAGGCAGAAGTTGTATTCTTTTATAGTGATAGAATATTTTGCAGTGTTCTATAATGGTGTCTGATGCTCTTTCATAGATTTTCACTGAAAAGCTTGACAAGAACAAGTTCCAAGCACGGAAGTTTAGAATGACGAATTTCCTTAAGGGAAAAGGCTATTGGGAGTTCATTACTGGAGCTGAACAAGAACCAGTTATTCCTAATGTTCCCAATCAACAGGAGTTGTAGGCATTTAAAGGCTAGCATGAGAGAGCCAAAAAAGTTATGTACTGGCTCTCTATTAGTATTTCAAATTCTATGATTGTGCATATTCAGGATGCAAGCATGTTGAAGGAGGCGTGGGATACTTTGACAAAAATGTATAGCACAAATATGCAAGCCAGGAAAATGTAGCTCAAGCAGGAGTTGCATAATGTGCAGAGAGAAAATATGAGCATCAATGACTACCACATGAAGGTGAAGAAGATTGCAGCTGCACTTGCTTCTATTGGGTTGCCAGTGGAAGATGATGATTTAGTTTATGTGACCTTCAATGGTCTAGGAAAGGATTATGTACAATTCTGGACATCCATTGCCATCTGTGAGAATTTTCCTGATTTTGAGGAGTTGATTGCTCTTCTAATTTCTAAAAAGTAGAGAAATGGTGGTGCATCTTCTTCAGGAGGAACTTCAAAAGAAGCTATCTTCTACTTAAATGCTGGAACAGGTAGAGGTAGAGGTAGAGCAAGCCGATTTGGAGGCCATGGCAGAAATCAGAATATGCAGCAAATTCAAGAAAACCAGTCCAATGGAGGAGGACATGGTAACTTTAGAGGCAGGGGGAGCCAAAGAGGTCGTGGTGGATGGCAAAGAGGCCAAAATGCAAACTACTATGGTAAAATGGGTCATATGGTTAAAGATTGCTATAAAAAGTAGAAGTTGCCTTGTCGAGCACAGAGGCTGAGTACAGGGGTGTAGCAATGGCTACATGTGAGGTAGCTTGGTTGCATAAGCTACTTTATGATATCCATCAGTCTATAGATGGGCCAATTGTCATTTATTGTGACAATATGAGCAGTATACACTTGGCAAATAACCCACTCTATCATGCTAGAACAAAGCACATTGAGGTGCATTATCACTATGTGTGGGAGAAGGTTCTAGTAGGTTTTATTGATCTAGTTTATGTCAGCACAAAGGATCAGGTAGCTGACATATTCACAAAGGCATTGGGTGCAGAGAAGTTGCGCAAGTTCAGAGACCTACTTGGTGTGCAGGAATTGGGATTGAGCTTGAGGGGGAGTGTTAAGATATCGAGCTCCACTTGTTATAGGCCAGGGTGACCGTTGTGCATTTATGTCACCAACTTATTAGCTGCAGATGCGGTTGGTACACCGCCCATGAATAATAGCTGGATGACAACTATCTTCATGTACTCTAGTTAGTGGCTCACTTAGTATGCCACCTTAGTTAGCTGAGTTTGGTTTGAGACCCACGTATAGGTTTCACCCATTCTTTTGTACTTACAATTCTTTTGGCTTTCATAACTAAGAAGAGGAAAACTATTTTCTCCACTTTTGTGTATATTCCCCCATTGTGTATGTGAGAAAGCTACAAGTGAGACTCCTTCCTTCTCTCCCACTCTTTACACTATGCCTTTCCATGTTGACCATTTTTACAATGGGCTCAACTTGCTCTTGTGCCTTCAAGTCCCTCGCTTTTGCCTCCTCTACCTTGGCTTCTTCACCCTTCTTGAGAATCTTCTCAAGTTGCATTGCCTTTGCTGTATCGGTGACTTTCTCTTGTAGAAAAGTCACCTTCTATGACATACTCTTATCATATTGCTCAAAAATCCCGTTGAGGGTAGATGTCATAAGGTGCATTACAACTCCAGCAGACGGAGATGACATTTGGGATTTGCCATCCACGCAATTATTCAAGTTGGTTATCACGCTCTTGGAGATCTCCCGTGACAAAGATACATCGTGTCATTTCAGTTGCTCTACTGTTGCTTGAACTTGCCAGAGCTTCACGGTTCCTTTCGTATCAGGAAAGAAGTGCATGGTCTTCTTCAGCACATCTTGGAGGTCTGTTGGCAAGCTAGAATGCTTGAATCCACTATCTTTACTAATCTGAGTGTTGGGGTATATATCTAGAATATCATGTCTCTTCCACTGCTTCTTAAAGAAGTGTGCTTACAAATTGCCTCCAAGAATGCCTAGCGCACTTTCAATCAGGCTTTCAGTGATGGTAATCTTCTGACCTTGACAGACTATTTGTCCCTCCTTCATGTTCACCTCATGTACCAACCTGGTGAAGTTGTTCTAAGAGCATCCAAATTGGGCTTTTGAAGAGTGAGTGAGGAGCTCTTAGATGTCACGATTTCAAGATCAGGGGAGGAGAGGCTCTTGCACTGTGTGGCAAAGGGGGAGGAAAGATTGTGTGAGGAGCTCCCAGACTATGTAGGGTCCATTACGAGAGGGGATAGAAGTTGCAGAAGGAGTGCAATGGAGATAGAAATAGTCAAGAGGGATAGAAGATGAAACAATGAAGGAAATGGAATAGTGGAGGTTTAAGTTTGTAGTCTGAGTGCAAGGGAGAAAGAAATGGTCAAGAGGGATAGAAGACGAAACAGTTAAGGGAATGGAATAACGGAGGCTTAACTACAAGGAATTATCAAGGTGAGTTGTAGTTGTAGCCCAACCACAAGGAATTGTCAAGGTGAGAGCCATCGTGGTGGTTGGACCAAATTTTGATTAATTCAAGTTTGAGGTACTACCTTGCATGGTAATGAGTGATTAGAGGTGATTAGGCTTCATGATTTAGATCTCTGGTAATTTCTACCATATTCCATTGGTGGTGGCCATCGGTGGTGGCATCTAATATTACCAGCCATGTCTGTGGTGCCAACTAAGATTCCAGTAGGTTGGCAGTTAATTACCAGCCACTGTGGTGGCCCACAATTACTCACCTGCTAGTTATCACTAACAAGCTTGCATGCATGATTACTACGAGTGTAGTAAATTACCAGTCACCGGGCTTGCATGCTCAGTAGAGTGCATGGTAATGATTGATTAGGGGTGATTAGGCTTCATGATTTACTTTTGTGGTAATTACTACTCGGTGGTGGTGGCTCTTATCAGCCACGTCTATGGTGGCTAAGATGCCACTGGGCTGGCAGTTAATTACCAACCACCATAGTGGCCCATAGTTACTCACCTGCTAGTTACCACCACTAGACTTGCAAGCATGATTACTATGACTGTAATAAATTACCAGTCATCGGGCTTGTGTGCTTAGTAAAGTACTAGTGTGCATGGTGATAAGTGATTAGAGGTGATTAGGCTTCATGATTTACTTTTGTGGTAATTATTGCCTGGTGGTGGTGGCTCTCATCAGTCATGTCTGTGGTGACTAAGATGCCACCGAGTAGCAGTACCAGTCACCACCATAGTGGCCCGCAGTTACTCACCTACCACCTACTACCACCGGGCTTGCATGCATGATTACAAGTGCAGTAAAGTACCAGTCAGTGGGCTTGCATGCTCAGTAAAGTAATAGAGTGCATGGTAATGGGTGATTAGAAGTGATTAGGCTTCATGATTTACTTTTGTGATAATTACTGCCCAGTGGTGGTGGCTCTCATCAGTCACGTCTGTCGTGGCTAAGGTACCATTGGGCTGGCAATTAATTACCAGCCACTGCAATGGCCTGCTCACCCACCACCAGGTATCTAATTCATTATTACCAGCCCGTCTGGGGTGGTGCCTAAGATTTTAATGCAGTGTCCTACAATTAATATGGATGTAACCCCAGGCTCTAGCCATGACGGTGGCTCAAACTTTATAATATATAAGATCCGTGGCATTTGGCATTTTACTACATTGCTTCATCCACCCCTACTCTGCTACTTTGCTCCACATGCTCTACTACTTTGCTCCACACAACCTGCTCCATCTCTTTTTCTCCCCTACTCTACTTTGCTCCAACCTCCCTCCTTTAACTCTTGTCGTTCATCTACTATTCACCCACTCATCTTCACCATGCCTACCACCACCCCCCTCGATGCACTGTGATCCCAATGTTATCTACCTTCTCATATAACGTGATTGCATTGCACTCACCTGGAGTAGAAATGGTGGCACTAGTGGACACCCTTCGTTCCCACAATCAATTCCCCCCATATCTGCATGTCACCACCTTAGATGACATGCTCACCATTGGTCTCTTTATGGGTGTGTTGTATGGGTTCCCCCTAAACATTGATGAAGGACTTAGGATTTTCATAGTAGATTACTCTCGACTTATTCCACCATTTTGGAAAATTTGGGAAAATCCCAATAGTTTGGGACTTTTCTTTTCAATCTAGTTTTTGTTGTATCTTGAGTATCAAAACTTCAAATTTGTTGGAGTTTGTTGCTTTAGAATCTACTCTTTAAGAACTTTCCAATGATTTATCACATGAAGGGGTTTTAACAAAAGCTTAAAAGGGTTCACCGTGCCCCCATTTTAAAATGGGACTTGGGATTTTGGCAAATCCGCTAATATGGGGGGCCGCCGTAATCTGATTCTTGGTAATGTGCATGGTCTTTGGCCTCTCCATCGTCTCCTCCATTGGCTCCCTAAAAAACTTTAATGCAACAAGCTGGACTGGCGGCAATACTGAGTTGTACAAATTTCCTCTTACTCAATGAGGCTCATAACTACTCAGCAATGGCTGGATGTAATCTTTTGGCCTCTAAGGCTCTCAATAATCTTTTGGCTCATTGGATGTAATTTTTTGGTCTCTAAGGCTCTAAGCAATTGCTGAGTTTTTATTAAATTTATGCAATCTCTTTTTGTTCAATTTGAGGCTCTTAGTATGCATTGTTGTTAACTTTTATATTTGAATGGTTATGGTCACCAGATGTAATCTTTTGGCCTTTAAGGCTCTTAGCAATTGCTGAGTTTTTATAAATGTAAGATCTTTTGTTCAATTTTTGCTCACTACAAGTTGTTAATTTTTATATAACCTGTTATTGGATGTAGATGTACATTGTAATCTCTTTTGCTTAATTTTCACTTGATGAATTGTAGCTGATTATCTGGATGGCACCACCGGGCCTCTAGTCACCACGATGGCTCGGAATAATTTTGCCCTCGTTTATATTTACTGCAACAAGGACTAAAATACTAGTAAAGTAGGACTACAATTTCCTTGGTTTAGGACCAAAATAGCACTAAAATAGCTCCAATGACCCATCGTTGTGGTTGCATAAAGATACATCTAAAAAAATACAATTAAACTTTTAGAAAATGTCATTGATGATATGGTCGTTGCGGGGTCCCCTCTAGGGGCAAGGGCCATATCAATGTGCATCATACAATATCCAGGATGCCATTGGATAGATATGGCATGTCAATATGGCCCTTGTCCCTAAAGGGGACACCTCAAGGGCCATATCGTACATTTTCCTTGGTCGCACAAGGAAATACATTTTCCTTGGTACACAAATATATAACTCCAAGAACCAGTGCGGTGGCTGGCATAGATCTCCTTCTGTTTGCCAGCACGATGGTCATCATAGACCTCGTCCTATAATATATAAGAATAAGTAACGGAGCTATAACTCTAAGAACTAGCGTGAGACGTCCCTCCATACGTTGGTAAGTTCTTTCTAGTTCTAGCTGGTGACTGGTGCGCAAATGGAGGATTGCGGCTGTGTAAGGAATGACTTCAACTCTCACCATCCCAGAAAGATCTTCGTCTGATGAAGTCGATGGCATCTTCTGGAGCGAGGACCAGGCTTACATCGTGGCTTGCAAAAAGCAAGCAGTAGAGGCGCTCAAGCACTCCTCCATTCTCCACAGAGACAGTCTCCGCCAGCTGCTTGATTCCACAGATGAGTGCTGCTTCAGGGCCCTCTACAATGACCTCACGCAATTCCCCACCTGCAAGCTCGTCTATCACCTCGAGGCGGTGCCGTTGTGTGCGCCACATCAGAGCTCAACGTCGCAGCCGCGCAGCTTGAGAGAGCATGTTTCAGGACTGGGAGATGTCTGTCGCCCGTCCAGATGAAAACAGGGCCAAGGTCTACAGAGTGGTGTGTAGTGAAGGACGAGGGCAATGCGGCATACATGGGTCGCTATACGCGTCCAAGGAGGAGGCGTATGCGTTGGCCATGCTGAAGCAGGCTGCGCTGGTGCGGAAGGTCTCGCAGTGGGACAACAATGTGGAGGAGAGGGCGTACTGCATACGCGCCCTGGAAGGGTCCAAGGGGAAGCCCATCGAAGAGCAGCTCCGACCTTTGCGGAAGCCCAGCTACGAGGGATGCTTGGTCACATTCGATGTGGAAGAGCTGAGCCTCTCCTCCTTTGCTTTGCCTGCCTCTCGGGAAGAGCTTATTGACAGGGCGATCAGCATGCTGAGGAACTCGGAGGAGAAAATCTACCTGGTCAAGAGCACGACGACTGGTGCGAAGAAGAAGATGGTGCTCCATGGAGCTTTCAGAGATTCTAGAGAAGCCTATGCCATGGCTATACAGAAGCAAGCGCAAGAGGTTCTTGTCCATTACAGACATGCGGCCGACAAGGGGCCTCTCAAGCAGGAGCTATGGCCTCGGCTAGTGGAGGAGGAGCCTGACCAGGCCTTCCAGTCTCTCAAGTCATGGCTCATGGATGAGATGGCTCACCTGAAAATAAATGCCAGATTCCTCACAGTGCAAGAGTTTGTGGTCAAGAGCTTCCTAGATGAGGACCCCGGAGAAAATTGGGAAGAAATCGAAGAGCTTTTCCAGGAGTGGGAGAGGCAGTTCGTGGCCGAGGAATCGGTTAACTCGTAGTAGACCCTTGTCAAAGGGATTCCTTGGAATTCCAAGGTTTTTACTGAACTCGCTCCTCAACTCTGCACCTCATCTTTTCGTGAGAAAGCAGATTCGTTTGTTTTCAAACGCACCCATCTAGACCTGCGAAGATCATGGGAACCGTTTTGCTATCTTTGAAGTTGCACGGCATTGCACGGCCATAGTGCGTTTGTGTAAAATTTGGTTCATTTTCCTATGTTTGAATTACTGCTTTGATGGTGCTGCCTTATTTTTATGCTAGTCCAAGATTTGGTCGAATTCAATTGATCAGCGCGATAAGATCACATGCGTGGCACTGTAGTTTGTTAACATGCGAATTGACACTAGTCTAAAAGAGCTTGCCATGCCCTTTCGACCTTACCCTTTGAATGGTACAAACAGACTCGAGGGAAAATGGAAGATGAAGAGAAAAAAACGGTAGGCAATTATATTCAGATTTCATAGTTAATGCGGTGCGGTTGTACTCATCTTTGAGGGGTGTATTGATTTGTCGACAGAGAAGCGAATCGTGCAATACTGGCTCATAGCAAGAAAGTACATTCGGCGTGAAGCATTCTTGCTTCACACCGAATGTATTCTTGTATAGTTGTATCCGTTGTGAAGCATTCTTAGTGTCATATGGATTCTCCTTTCATTAACCTTGGCCTCCCTGGGCGGTTGTTCGTACCAGTGACATTAGCGAGCTATTTTTTTCCCCATATTGTTGGATATGCATTGGGATTTCGCTCTGTAAAATTGATGCCTCAGCCATCATAGGTTATCCCTTCGGACTGTTTTGAGCTTTGAAGTGTCTACGACTAAGAACTAGGGATGGGGAGGAGACCGGAGGCAATCTCCACTCTTAGTTTGGTCAACCTCAAAGTTGAGGTCTATTGCATAGAATTTCTTATCATAGGTAGGTCACAAGCTCTTACGGGATCTTAAACAAGACTATAAAGATCCTAGCAGCCACTAAGAGCTTGGGGGGTACGTTGGGCACACCTCAACTTATGCTTGAGAAAATAGGCTTAAGTAGGAAATTCGAATACATAATGGATGAGCAATGCAAGGAAGATGATGCAGACGTCTTTCTAAATCTTATAGACACCGTCACTTAGAAAACTCACAAAATCACAAAGAAAACTAAGGAAAATACTAAGGTACTCAACATATGAAATCTCAAGCTATAGGTTATCTATTTAGACTAAAATGAAGAGGAAAATCTCCTCTACAAAATGGACTTTCAAGATCTAGAAGTTTTCAATGCAAGGGCTTGAATCATATGATATCTCAAGCTATAGGTTACCTATTTGAACTAAAATGAAGAGGAAAATCTCCTCTACTAAATGGACTCGCAAGATCTAGAAGTTTTCAATCATTTGTAAGAAGTGTGGCGAAAATGTACGGAAGAGAGACAGAGAGAGCATGCCTCACACACACAAACACACTGAGAAGGAGAGAAACGCACAGGAGAACTTCAAGTGATCTTTGGAGAGAACCTTGCTACAATTGGGGGAAAATCTCGAAACAACGGGCTGCTCGAGAGCTCGGAACACACAACTCAACAACCAAGTGAACGGGAAGCATGAGGAGGTGGATGAACTGCTCCACTACCTTGCTCCTCAAGTGATGATGTGGGCTTGCTCTACACCTCTGCCAGGCTCCACTAGATGCATTTTTAAAAGAACTACTCCAACTCCAAAAGATGATCAAATGAGGGTTCAGGGAGGGGCTATAAATAGCCCCCAACCCTCCCTAGTCGGGTACAATAGGCTAGCCGACCAGCTTGCTAAGGGGTTGACCCACCTGATGCATGCTCATGGGACACACATCCCTCTAAAAGGGAGCACCCCTCTACCTAGGGGGGGTCGACTCCGCCCTACTGTAGGGTCGAAGAGCAAGTGTGGACCGACCCACTGCTAGGGTTGCATATGGCCCTATAAAGAGGGCACACCCCCAGGGGCTATCTCTAGCCAAGGTGGCCGACTTCCACCCTTTGCTCTCTAACCCTCACGTGGGATGCCTAAAAGGGCACATCCATGCAGTCCCTCAAGGCAGAACTGGCCACCCTCCTCCACACCCCTCTTGGGAGCCTCCATGGCCTCTGTGGCAATGTGCAAGTGGCTCTGGACAGCCACTCTATCCTACAACCATAACACAAGCCCTCACTCTCTACGCTATCCTCACTCATTGGGCGGGCACACCCACGAGCAAGGCCCTCTCTCTAGGTGACATCAGAAGATATTGACCTCTAACATCATTCTCTACAACATATTTAGCTCTCATACCTTGTTATGGAAAGGGTGAGAGAGAGTGGAGTGTACACAAGACACTACGTTGTATTTCAAAGAATTTAGAACATATACATGTTCTCCTTAAAAGGGTTAGGGTTAAGCTTCGTCTTGTAACCCCATCTCTATGGTACAACTCACACCATTCTCAACAAAGAAGAATGATTTTGTGTTGGAAAGTCCATGTGATGATATATATCTAGTGGGCATGGCTCTAACATATGGAGAGGCAAACACTTCATTAACAAACTACAAGTAAATGAGCATATAATATTCAGCTCCTACAAGCAAAAGGGAATGAAATGTAGTTAGGCATCACAATTGTTAGACCAAACAATGACAATGTAGTAAGGAATTCAGCCCATCAAGATGGGAATAAGTGAACTTGATAGTGTGAGTTGGAGGATATCCAAAAGATCCCATTCACAAGCACAATGTCTTCATACAATGGATTGCTTGATAGAAAGCACAAGCAAATCTCCAATTGGCACATGATACGAAGATGTGAATGATTATTTTGATGTAAATGATTTCTTACAAATCCAAGATTGTATGCTAGTATTGCAATGAATGAAAACCTTTTAACTTTGGCCAAAATTTTTTGTTCTAAAGAATGTATTGTAAATGTGTTTAAAGTAAATCACATATAATTAATAAAAAATTCTATTGAAGAAAGATGAACTATGTAATGAAGGTTCAACACGTAACGTATCATGTTTTAATGGTAAAGAAAGGTAACAACATATCTTGTAAGAATTCTTTTAGGAAATGAACAAATCTCCAAATGGATTTATTTATTTTTAACGAGTAGTGAACATTTTCTACATTGTCATGCATACACACACATACAAATAAGAAAACCCATCCCTCAAATTGTGCATAGAATAGATTATGCTGGATTATGAAAGAAAGATAATGTACCTTCCCTTTTCACAAGGAGATACCCTTATTTTTGGAAATTTGCAAGCTTCTTTTTAGTAATTAAGTGCAGGACAGTAAATCTTTTCTTTGCTTAAAAAATAGAAGTCTTGTTGAAAGTACTCATTAGAATTATAGATGTGTTGTACTCAAATCTTTGATGAGCATTAATACTGACTTCCATTGAGAAAATTCCTTTTTAAATACATTGTTGTCTGGGTAGTAGAAAAGAAAGCAAAGTTAAATTTTAGGTTACCTCAATTAGATTTATCGAGTAGCATGATGTGTCTAACGGGTTGGAGACCCGCTCTACTAGGTCTCAAGGTGGGATCTTAAAATGTCTTTAATTTTAAGAAAATAAAATTCCAAGTTTCAAGACCCCTCCATCTCTAAACTTCAATTTGTAAGTTGCGAGTGTTGTGACTGTGTAATAAATTTAGTATTAATCTTATTGTGGGGCTACTTAGGAAATAGAGGAACAAAATTTGGAGTAGTTATTATGACCTTTATTCCTCTCAAATGCTTGGAAGATCAATGTGTTATGCACTAGGGTTTATTTATTTATTTATCTACACACACACACACATATATATAATGTATTATATATATACAATATATTATATATTTTATATTGTGTTCTCTCTCTCTCTCTCTCTCTCTCTCTCTCTCTCTCTCTCTCTCTCTCTCTCGCGTGTAGCTGTCCATCTCAAGAGCTGGCAGGCAAATTGCGACACATGGTGCAATGGTACATGTGGCGGTGTAGTAGCACTATGGAATTGTTTGGGGCAACATGTGGTGTGATGGTGCGATGGCGCCCTTTCCTGCTGCTCTGCCAACTCTGCCTCGATGATCTGTTGGGCCACAGTTTCACTCTCCCCCCTTCTCCACGTGGCATCACATTAGCTCTCCCCTCTCCAGAGTCCTTCCTCCAAAGCTCCACAGCCCTCCTCCAAAGCTCCATGAACCTCCCATCTTGCTCATCCTGAACCTCAAAACTCCTCCATGTGGCAAGTTCTCCCAAGGCAATTGCCCTATCTAACTCACTTGTCAATTTTCTGAGAAAACCTTGCTGCAAGATTCAAAATGCATATGTAATTTAGTCAGAATTCTTGAGGTGTGGAGACTATCTATTTGCTACGTATCAATATTTTCAAGTGCTAGGAGAAGGGGTTTTCCTTAATCAGATCCTCAAAGAGTGAGTAACTCCACTCTCAAAGGAGAGAGAGAGAGAGAGAGAGAGAGAGAGAGAGAGAGAGACAGAGCACCTAACAAATTTGTTTGTGCAAAGGTTAACATCCCTTGGTAGTTGTACAGCTTTTATAAGGTTGACCAGCTAGCATGACCAAGCTATCTCCACCATTCCTTCTCTCCTTCTTTCTCCAAGTCATCGTAAATCCCTTCTTGAGCTTACCCATAAACTTTCCTCTTTCTCTTCTTCGTGCTTCCTCTTCTCCCTCCCTCTCTTTCTTTCTTTCGTCCTTTCTCCCCTCATGAGAAATGTTGCTCCCCTTCCCACCATAGCTTTCTCTATTATTCCCTTTTCACATCTTGCTCCTAATTGCGGTGGTCCTTCTTCTCTTTCGCACTTCTCCATTTGCACCATGGCTATCCTTGATGGGTGGAGCTATGTGTGTTACATGGAGAGGGTATGCTTCTAGCTGGCCTACATGACATGGTGGGCAAGGACATCCTTGATTATCCCATCAGCAAACGTGTTATCACAAAGATTTCCTACCTAAGACAAAAAGAAAAAGCTACCGAACTCACATCATAAGATATTGATATTGATAAAAAGCCTTGCAACATTTGGAACCTCTCTCTAGACACAACCTTGTTGTTGCAATTGAACATCGGTGTTGCTTCCATGATTGATTGTTCTAGCGGATGTGGATGATGAGTGGATGATGGGGATTATGACAAAGAGCTTTCCTCCCTTGCTAGAGATTTTTCTCCTCTGATTTCATCTATCATTTTCACCACATAACTCATCTTTAGCCTCTAATTAAGTGATACAGACAAAGACAGACACCATGGCTATGTTTGTGTACTGCAAGAACTTTAAATCATACACTTGGATGCTATCCATTCCATCAATTGCACCCACCTCGTGAGATCCATCGTATCATCTTGAAGAGTTTGAATAGGAACCTAAAGATGGTAGGTACCGATGGATTCAACTTAAAATGTTCTTGAACTTGCACCCTCATTCTTGAGTGACATTAGACTTTTAAATGCTCAAATCATGGAATCACTCTAGAATCCTCAATATCTTGGGCAAGTAGGGGACAAGTGGCAATAATTACAACTCTCAAAAAAGGATTCCTCACACATAAGACATCAAACTTCAAGAATTGATGACCTTCCCAAATATGTCTTGCATAGAGAAAAATCCAAGAATCATGTTATGGATGGATTGCACGATGAGCGGATTCTCTAGATTGATTATAGAAATCGAAGGTTCAAATCTAAGGGCATTGATTTCATAAGACGTCACGACCCATTGAGGAGATGATATATCTCATCTACAACCTTAGTGAAGGTCGGAGTGTTTGCTACATATTTCTTGGGAGTGCCATTGTTGCAATTGACGCTGTGACTTTTTAGCTTGCCAATGTCTTGGGTTTGATTAGAGTGGACTTCAAAGACTCTAGGCAAGGTGTCTCTTCTTAGTATGTGCATGTGTGCATGCACACGCACATGTGCATGTGTGTGTCTATGTGCTTGTGTATGTGTAAGTGTAAGTGTATGTATGTATGTATGTTGTGTCAAGAATCTTTTTAGATGAAAATGCCCCCAAAATTAAGAAAACATGAAAATGTAGACATAGATAACTTCTATGAATGTGAATTCTTGGATGATGTTTCTAGTGGAATACCTCATGCTTGAGTAACAATCTGTGTTAAGCACCATTCATAAGATATTTGCAAAACTACAAATCACCAAGAAACTCAACAAAGGATTACCTATGAAATGAACATTTGAACCCCCTCCCTCTATGGACAATATACGTGCCCCAATGGAGACGATGATGGAAACCATGTTCACCACTACTGTGAGGGCCGTGAGACATTGTCTATGTAAAACCTCACCTCCCATTTTATACATTGCTCTTGCTACAATTGAAGGGCAAAGAGGCAAAGTGGGAATGCGCTAGCTGCCCAAAAATGCATCTTACCAACCCCGCCAACACAGAGAGTAGAATTGGGTCCAAAAAATGTTTCTCCATCTAGCACACACTATCTCTGACCTACAGCTGTTGCATCTACAATGCTTCTACCTTTATATCCAAAACCCCTAAAAGCCCACCCATGAATACAAAGAACCCTACCATCAAATACAAATGGAATCCTGTTTTGTGTAAAACTCTAACTTTCCATGTTGTTGATTTTATGAAGTGAAAGATCCAAACATATTTACAAAAGAATCATAACAAAGCTAGCAAAATTTTTGCAAAAACACAAAAATGGTTTTGGTCATGTTAGAAAACAAAGTGAAAGAAAAGCAAAGATGTGTGTTTCTCTCCCTTTACACAAACATAACTACAAAGAATTATAAAAAAGCTAGTGAGCTTTTTGCAAAACACAAAAAAGGTTTTGGTCGTACCAAAAGATGAAGATGAAAATAAAAAAAGTGAAAGAAAAGAATGTGTGGCCTCCCACCATTTACCATATGGAGTACCTAATTGCAACCTGATAATCGTAACAATGCCCCGACATACCTCTATAATTTCCGTTGTTTCTAGCCCTACTCACCTCCTCCTCCTGATTCTAGTCCTCATCCAAGCTCAACCTCACCACTCTTGCTTCACAGAAGTCATAAAAAAATCCTTCCAAGGGGCTCACAATCACAGGTGTGGAGTCATGAATTCTAGAAATTGCATGCGGAAGACAAAATTGAACGAATCATCCCCCCCCCCCCCCCCCCTCTCTCTCTCTCTCTCTCTCTCTCTCTCTCTCTCTCTCTCTATATATATATATATATATATATACACACACACACACACACACACATACATACATATAAAAATCTTGCTTCTCTCTCTCTCTCTCTCTCTCTCTCTCTCTCTCTCTCTCTCTCTCTCTCTTCTCTCTCTCTCTCTCTCTCACTTTCTCATGAGGCTTCATATTAATCGTCATCCATTCCCTATAACCTTCCATCTCCTCCTTGTCGCTTGTATTTCCACCTCCTCCCTTGGTAAGGCCTCCATCTTGGAGTGTCCTTATTTCTAAAATATGGTAGGCTCTCCTCCTCCAAGTTGCCACGTGTCCTTCCCCCCCCCTTGTCCTAGTTATTAATAGGTAAAAGACCTATAAAATACTTTTATTTAACTTTTATTTCTTTTTGGAGACCTGAGAGAGAGAGAGAGAGAGAGAGAGAGAGAGAGAGTCTCAGAGAGATTTATATATTAAATATTACACACACACACACACACACACATATATATATGTATATATACATATATGTGTGTGTGTGTGTGTGTGTGTGTGTGTGTGTGTGTATGTATGTATGTACATACGTACACAAAGCACACACACGCATGCACACACATGCATGCATGCATATAGGCAAGCAGGCGCATGCACGCATGCACACACACACATATCCATGCACGCATGCACGCATGCACATACACATGCTCTCTTTCTCCATGTGATAGTATGCCACTTATCATGCTCAGCCACCATCTTCGTTGCCACATCATATTGTTTGCTAGTCCGTAGTCTACAAATGTACACCACATCATCTGGTCTATGCTATCGAACTTTACCACATCATCAAATTTTCTCAAGTGCTCTGAGCTAGCAGTTGTCCCTTTCTTGTAGGTCATCGCCACTTGTCACAAACAGAGTGCTGGGACTCGAAAAAGACAGGAAAGAGGCACTGCAAGACCTTTGCTTCTACAGTTGCAGCTGTTGCACTTCTTTGTTTTGTTGCCACTACCATGTGTCGCTCTATTGCTATCTCGCAGACCATCAAGATCGTTGCCATGTGTCCAAAACTCTGAGACTCTTGCCCCTGCTGCGCTATCACAATGTAATTCTATCACGCTAGCGCACTGTTTGGATGTGCTTCGTTGTTTGGATTTTCATGTGGCTTTTCATGTTTGTCGTGCTAGTGAGCCATGCCATGTGGTTGTTGCTCAAGTTGCTTCATTTATGCACCTTGTCGGACTTATTACCCCCTCTGCTAGCGCCACATGTCTTTTTCCATGTCTCCTTGACTTAATGATGGCCAAATGTCATGCTAGAACTCGTAGTCTACCCCACTTTTGTCCTTCTACATCTATGCCCCTCCCTCTTGCCATGTGGTGCCCAGCTTCAGCCCCTCTGCCCAATGATACAACCTTCTCCTTATCGTCCAGAGCTCCTCCTCTCTCCCTAAACCTCCCTCCTCCTCCACCAAACCTTTAGAATTCATCCCCAAACCTCCCAATCCGTGCCACACGGCTGGTCTAGGATTAGCCTCTACCAAGCCTCCCAATCCCTACCACATGGCTGGTCTAGGATTGGTCTCCTTAAAGAATAGAATATATGAATAATCAATGGAAAAAGTGCAATGTATATGCTTATTTCAATGACAATAAATTTACTTTGAGTTATAGAAACTTTAATTAGGTTTTTAATGTTAAAAGGATTGATAATGAACATCTTAATCTGCAGCCCATAAAAAAGCAATATGTTTACCATCACCATCCCTTGAAGAGCTGTCGAAGAGCTTCTTTTAAAGTTGCATGATGTGACTTGTAAGGTTGATTGCATGCTCATTACATGATAAAATTTACACGAGTACTTCATTTAAACATCACAAGATTATCCCCATGAGTAAATGTCATGTTGTCCCTATGTGTGAATGTTATGTTACCAAATAAGAAACTTCATGTGGCCTGCATCCTTCATTACCTCTTCACCTTAAATTCATATCCATCTCCAAAGTCTCGATGTCAATTGGCAAAGTGAGCATATTTTTAGTATGAAATGAAACATTTTATCATATTTGCAAAAGGACATAGTTTCTCATTAAGTGTATACACCACCCATATAAATGGGTTCTGAACTATGACCACTAACTAGGAAACATACATTTGTAGATTTGCAAATGTAGCAAAGGCTATTCCAAGTCCTTATACTTGGAATTTACATGCATTCATCTATTTTCAATTGTAGCAAAGTCAAGTTCTTATACTTGGAGCACCATGTAGATATGTGACCCACTACCATTTGAAAGGCCTTGGAGAAGCACTAAGAGGTTATGAAAAAGAACAAGGCAAAGGTTGCATATATGGGGCATGTGCACATGCACACTAATACTGTCAACGGTGTTGAAATGAATGTTGTCATGCATTGGAATAAAGAGACAATGGATGGCATTTTATGCAGAGTGGTGGTTAGCAAAAGAACTTGTTTGAGGATAGGCAAGAAATATTATCGTGACAAGTATAAAGAGTGGTGTGCCTAAGTTGTGGAAACAAACTTGTTTGAGGATAGAGTGTACATCAACATACATCTTAAAAATGAGAACGGAGTATATAAAAAGAGAAGAAATAAGAGAATGCACAAGAAGAAGAAGAAGAAGAAGAAGAAAGAAAAATAAAAAGTGAACTAGGTTAGTTAGGGATATGAGCTTTGGCATAGTGGAGGCCTGCACCTTGGGTAGCAAGGTGGATAGAGAAGATGTCAGTTTCATTTATGATGACGAGGTGGTCGAGGTGGGGACCTGCAAACCCCATGTTGCAAGATCCTGGCACACGAATGAGACCAAGCACCATGCCATCTTTGTTAAGCACTGCACGACATATAGATAGTGATACAAAGTCGTGGTTAGAACCAATTTGGTGAGAAGCCAATATCACAACCATGCCAACAATAAGAATGCCTTTGGCTTTTAGATTACCTTGAATGCCATCATGGTTTGCAGTGTAAACTCTGCCCTTGTTGTCCACCTTAATACCATCAGGGGAGCCTACTCCCTTATAGCTACCGTCAAGTGATGCAATGGAGGCAAACAGTCTACGGTTGGACAAATGAACCCCATCCTCTTCTATGTCAAAAACTGTGATAGAATGAGGGTTGCTTACAATAACGTTACCCTCTTGGTCACTGCATACATAATACCAATACCATTAGGATACTCCCACTTTCTAGGAGGATACCTAGGTTAGGGCCACAAGATCACAAAGTTGATAAAGTTTTAAGGTTTTACTTTGAGGAGTGTAAAAAAACTTTGTAGCTCTCTTTTTTTAAAAGCATTTGTGCAAAGCATTTGGAATCAAGGGGATTTTCTTTGTGTGTGAGCTGTGGTGTGTGAGAACATGTAAAAGCTTGAAAGCTTAACAAGGAGCACCTTAAACAAGGTGGGGATCTCACTAAGGCCCTTCCTTTTAGAGTGACATTATAAGTCTAGGTGTAAAGTAGCTCCATAAGTATTTCCAATAACTAGTAAAAGGGAAACGATGGGTAGGAAAAGAGAAAAAGCAAGTGAACATGAAGGAATATGGGTAAAGGTACATGACTGAAACGAGGAGAGAAAAGATGTGTGGTGGATGGACCATTAAAGGAAGTGCTTATTATGACAAAAGTAATACAAAGGTGGTGTTTTACAAGAGAGAAAGAGAGCCTCTATCTTTTAACATAAGAAAAGACACAACTATTTAGGATCTCCACAACAAAAGACAAGAACATTTACGACTTCCACAAGCAAAGAAAAACCTTAAACTAAAGCAACTTACAATTTGGGGAGTCAAATTGATCAAATGAACTTGGAACCAAAAACCCCACAAACTTAGAACGTACCCTGTGGAGGATCCGGTGTCGCTCACGTAGAGTCGCCTTTCGTCGTGAGAGAAGGCGATCCCGTTGGGCTTCACGAACCCATCCGCTACTGCGTCCACTACTCCCGTTGGACTTATCCTGTACACTTGATTGTTCAACCGCGGCTGCCCTTTGAAGCCCTGTACCCTGCAGCACCCCCCTCAGCAACGCAATTCTATGTAACTCGCATGTACAACTTGCGTATCAGAACCGCTTCCCACCGGCAGGGCTATGCAGTCGGGAGGAGGAAGAGGTGGAAAAATGTATACGAGGATAGCGCGACTTTACCAGCCATAATCTGGATCTGTGAACCATATGGATCCGTCGCTCTTCACCACCACATCGTTTGGGCTGTTGAACGGATGCCCGAACCAGTTGTCGGCCACTATCTCCGTCTTCAGAGTGGACAGGTGCAGCCGCTCAATGTATCCTCCCCCTTCGCTCACTCCCTGATGACACACCAGGAGAGAACCCGCCTTGTCGAGCGACATTCCGTTCGCAACGTCTGTTTCAGACTTAACGGTTTCCACTTTACCGCTCTCTAGATACACCTTCATGATCTGCCCTAGCGGCACCGATGTGATAAATTTTCAGAATACCGTTCAGAACTACCCCAAACATTCAATTTGCGCTGATGGACGTGCGCGCAACAGGTAGAGGAAACCGGAATGCACACGACTAAGGAGGGGAGAGTAACGTGCACATTTGGAAGGAGAATGCGATCTCACCTTCGAATTCGGCTTGGGTTTCAATTGTTTTGGAGTTAAGAAGTAGAACGAGTCGTCATCCGGGACATAAACTCCACCTTCGTGCGCATCAACGTGAGCAACCAGCTCCAGTTTTGAATCGAACGCTAAGATATCTAGAAATGCTGGATCGCGCACCTGTACATCAAACAAATCCCCCCAAATCTCATTTTAAAAGTGCGCGAATTCCTGTCTACCAAAGAAACGCCCAGCAAGCTACATCGCCGGAAAATGCTGGTAGTTGGACGGCACGAACTCTTTTTTCCAAAACAGACGCTTCTTTCAACCGGAAACTGTCGTCCCTACGAGCGATGAGATCAATCTGTTTATATAATTGAAAGAGGAACATGAGCAAGGAGACAAAGAATCCACCATCAAGACGCAGTTGGGTGGCGCTGCGCCAGTCTTGGAGTTGTGACGAATGATTCCCTGTTTCCACGAGCAGACATAGTCGTGCTGCCCAACGTCGCAAGAAGGATATGTGCATACACCTGCTTATAAGGAAATGGCATCAAGGCGGATGAGCAATATTGAAACAGGCAAGCGAATTCACCAAAGCCAGAGAACATTACAAAGAAAAGAATAAAAGCATAGCCGGAGGAATGAACCTGTGGAGCATATTTGTGCAGAAGCAAGGAGTAAGAAGAGGGAAAGCAAGAAAAGGAAGGTGATCGCCATAGCCAAAGGAATTAACGAAAGGATTAAAGCTCAGATAAGGGCACGAAGAGGAAGGATTGAGGTAGCCCAAAGCTCTTTGAAGAAGTAGAAGAGAAGGAAAGATCAGATAAGGGCACGAAGAGGAAGGGTTGAGGAAGCCCAAAGCTCTTTCAAGAAGTAGAAGCGGAGGATCGCCATAGCCATGTCAAGAAGAAGAATAGAAGAGAAAGATCGCCATAGCCACAAGCTTGGTCAAGAAGGGAAGAAGCTTTTGATTTTGTTTGCAATTTTCGAAATGGCTTTTTATTGACCTACATAAGGTTTAGTTGGACCGTTAACCTCCTCTCGTCTAAGCTTGGGTCACTCTTCATGTCATCATTTCACACGAATATGTACACATAACATCTTCATTGAGTGCACAACTGCACGTAGGCACTGTAAGTGCACAACTGCACGTAGGCAATGAATGTCTTCTAATACACTCGTAAAACAAGCGCTTTTGGATGTAAAAGAGAATTCAAACAAATTTTATAAGGGCCATGGGCTAGTAAAATAAATTTTTTGGAAGGACGATCTCCTCAAATGGCAATTTGAAACACATAACTTAATTGATTTTTTGAAATTACACATACAATTTACATAGGAGTTTCAATCCTTCACTATAGCACGACCTTTAAGGAGGCAATGCTAATAAATGTGTCTCATTTTAAAATTATAAAAACCTTACACATTTTCGCTGAATTAGCTATTGGTAAGGTCATAGAACTATTATAATTAGCTATGTGTGCTTGTAAACTTTATGCCGATTCTAGCATTTAAATAATCCTCTCGTTTAATGCACATTCTACGATTACATATTTTTAAGTGCACTTGAGGCTCTGTATAAAATAAGGAATATAGCCGTTGGCATATAACGGCAACCATTGAATATGTTTTTGATGATGGAAGCATCATCACATTCAGGGATGATCATATTCACAAGAAATGGAAAATATTACCCTCATGGAGAGGCTCATTTGATCACTACTATCAACCCTTTTTTTAACTAAAGCTATCATGCTTAACTTTCAAACAATGGAGGGTTAAGATTGTGACCATAGATTGCTTACTATTGAGCATCAACAAAGAAGAAAGAAGAATGTGAGTGTGGAGAGCCACGTGAAGTTAAGTTTGCACTTCAATTGTTTTATTCCCTTCTTCCTATACTTCAATTCATATGCTAATAGATGGTTCCTCTTGCACGTTATCCCCTCCCTGAAATTGAAATGCACCATGAGCATTAATGGATGAAAAAGACTTGTCACTACAAAAAGTAAGGTTTTCTCCTTTCAAGTGGACCACTTATAATGCAAATATTCTTTACATATTTCCTTGGCAAGTATCAGAGTATTAACTCAGAATATAGAAAGGAGAGAAAGCTACCAAAGGAGATAATAAACAATATTTCCTACTTTAAAAAGAATATATTAGAAGGAGAAAATAGTGAAGGGTCTTGTAAGTTCAAAACAAAGAATTGTTATAGCCCTCGATTACCCCTCCAAGCACCGATCATTGCTTCATCTCTCCTTATATTAAGTTGTTGATTTCATTTTTTGAAGAATTGAAACAGCTCCCTAAAAGAGGGGTGTGTATGGAGTTGGGAAGGGATGGAGAGGGGATCAAAGATGAGGAAAGGGGAAGCAAGGGGGACAGAGGTAGAGAGGCAAAAAGGGAGAGGTGCAGGGGGGGAGGGGAAGGATGGGGAATGGGAAGGGGAGGCAAGGGGAGTAGAAGGAGATGAGGTAGGGGGAGGTATAAGGGTGGGAGATGATGAGGAAATGGGCAGGTGAAGCAAATAGAAGGAGGAGGGAGGGATGTTCAAGGGGGATGAAAAGATGGGAGGGGTAGGGGGAGGTGAGGGTGGGAGGCATAGTGTAGGTGGGAGAGTGATTAATTTTGGGGGCCCTTCTAACTTAGGTTAGTCTCATGAATTTTTTAGGAGGGCCTCCTATCTTAGGTTAATTGCATTGATTTCTCAAATTAAAAGCAACGCAAACATTGCCAAAGAAAAAAAGTGGAACATGGAGGGGAGGTGGGTGCTAATGTAATACATGTGCATGCATAAGTCTAGGACTTTCTTCAATTCTGATTCAAATTCCAAACATTGTAGACAAGGGGAGGAGTGGAAGTCACTAAATCATAACCCTTGGGGGGGTCAATCATAAATATGTAAGTCTAGCATGTGGGTTCAACATAAGGAGTTTTTAAAACCTTATTTTCACAGATTTTTTACATACAAAAGGGTATCATATAAAGGGGGTATTCACAGATTGAATAGAAAAAGGGTGTATTTTATTCATGATAAATTTACAAATAAGGGGTTTTGCAAATAGGCCCTAAACGCATGTGATATAGAGGGTTTATAGAGATAGTGCCCCCCCCCCCCCCCCCCCCCCCCCCCCCCCCCCCCGAGTCATAACCCTAGAATGTAAATCCAATGAGAAGAGAGTTCTTGAATCTTAATCCTAATGTGACTTGTCATACAAATTTCTAGTATTCTTCTTGAAAAAATATTCTTTTAGAAGTAAACATTTTTGAAAATCATATGCAAGTACGGATATTTCCATCACCATCCTTAAGGTTAAGGGGATTTTATTTAGAGCTAGATTATTGCACATTTCATTCCACTTGCAAAAGAGACATACAAGATGGTGAATAAAGGTGACATGAAAAGGGCACACTAGAATACCAAAGTGTGATGGCTCAAGTGTGATGTAACTAGTGAACGCACGTGATATAGAGGGTTTATGCATAGTGACCCCCCGAGTCTCGCTCTTGCTAGAGTTAGGGGATATAGTAAGGGAGGGATGGTGGGCAGGGGGAGTGCAATAAAGTTCCACAATGTTGGATCGTTTGACCTAACCGAACAACATTGGAAATACTAGTAATGGTCTTGTCTCTTTAATAGGTTATTTAGTTGGGTCTAGCTTGGTAAATCAAAGTTACAAAAAAGTTAGAAGAAACATATATAGAGAAAGCTTTAACTTTTTAGCTAGAAACAATCTTAATTATTTTGGGGAAGGTAACACTAGTTGATCTAACTTTAAGGCATTATTAGTTACCAGTCATTATACTAATAATAACATAAGAATTGTTAATAAACTAAGACATTTTAGAAATAAGCATCTCAAGACTTATGTTTCTATCAGTCCTACTCATGCCATGTAAGTACTTTATGTTTTCTATAACATACATAGTAGTAATATGCTTTATGGGTTGTCCTAGCTCTCCTACAATCTCACATGTTGTTCATGAGTTGCCTCCCTCACTTCCTCTTCGTCCTCCTTCAGTTACTTTAACTTCCTTAGTTCCAAGAGTTTTTGCTTCTTGAGACCATAAAAGAAGACTCCTTTACCTAGATCGATTAATGTCTCTCGGTCTTTTTTTAATAAAAGTTTTTGAAAAATATAATGTCAAAGTTCTTTTTAAACTTCAATACACGTTGGAAAACTTCTCCTTTAAGGATTTGAATCTAAATAAGCTCTATTATATACAACTTAAAACCTTATTGGATCACTTCTTAAAGTAAAAGCTTCCTTTTAAAGCAAAGAAGTCTATCTAAATAAGGAACTCTTGATTTGTATTTTTAATTCTTCCTCTCTTGACAAGGTAGGGCTAAACTTAATTTTCAAGTCTCCTGAAGGAATGGATTCTCTCCTTCATTTTGTGAGAAGAATTTGGAAGCATCTAGTATTAGGTTGGAAGTATGTAAAAACTTTAGGACAAAAGGCTTTCAACTATGGAGAGATAGCTAAATGGCTTTCAGAGCATTCGAAATCGTCTATCCTTAGAGCATCTTGTTGTTGTAAAAGTAAGAGATTCGAAAGCTTTATTGATGCTGATTTAGGACATGTAGTCATAGCTGATATCTCAATTTGCTCTCTACTAACTTAAGAGACATTTTCATGAGAGGCACGAAATTTCAATTGTACTCTTTTAAAGAGTCTTGCCTTTTAAAAACTATCGATAAGGGAATCTCAAAGTTTGCTTTGCTTTGAAGAATGTTTAGGAGTTCAAAATATCTTATCAAAATGGAAAGGGAAGATTTTATAGAAAGTTTCCTTGAAACTAGAAGAAGTCACTTCGGTTAATTGCTCAAAGCAAAGTAACCATCTTTTTAAAGAAGATGAAACTCTTCTTCGAAAATTCCACAGGACTTTTGTGATTTCTTATATGGACAAATGTTCCAATAACTTTGTCTTTATTTGCAAAAAGTTTTACTTAGAATGTCTTTTGAGAGAAGTGAACTCATTTGCCAAAACTTACGCCCCTGCCTTAGTTTCTCAAAAGGATTTAATCTCAAGTATCCCTTTCTTTGTGCTGCTTGAAAGTTCCACAAAACTCCAAAAAAGCCAAGATTTATTGCAGCTGCTTGTGAGACTACTTTGATGGATATCTCTAAATGGCTAAGCTACTGCTTCAAAGCCCATGAACTTTGAAGGGACTTATTAAAGGAGGCAGATGTCCCATCATACTCAAGCTGGATTTTAAATGACTCTATAGAGGAGTGATTCCTATTGTAAAATTTTTTAATTTCTCTCAAAGCATTCAAGAAAAAGAGTCTCCTATTCTCCTTCAAACCTATGATTTTACCATGCTTTACACAAAGATCGAGCTAGAAGACCTGAAGGTTAGAATCAAAAAGCTAGTGGCTGAAGTTTTCAAGCTCAGATTTGACAAAGATAGATGCAAAGTGCTAAAACAGCTTTATGCTTTGAACTTTTGTGGCTAAATAATAAAGATCATGACATCTGTGTAAAACAAAAAGATACACAAAGGTAGTAAGTGTTGAAGATGTTTGCTCTTGGATATATTTTCCTTTAGATAATCTTACATCACAATTGGTGATTCTTTGTTTCAACAAATTATAGGAATCTCCTATGGGCACTAATTGTGTCATCTTTTTAGCAAACTTTTATCTTTTCACTTATGAATTTGAGTTTATGCAACGTCTTATTTCTATCAATACTTGCCCTATCATTTTACATAAGCCTAGCCAAGTTAGGCGATTTATAGATGATTTATTTGTACTAGATGTTCTTGACTTTCAAGACTTTATGTACAAAGATGCTTTTGCTTTTGAAGAAGGAATCTATTATTGTGACTCTTGTGAACTGAACTGCACTTCAAGAGGGGATTCTTGTGCTTTATTAGATCTTAGACTTTCTCAATCTACCATAGGATTAGAGGTGGATATATACGATAAACATGAACAACATGAATATAGTGGTTTACACATTATAAGAATGCCTCACATTAACTCACACATTTCTAATTTGGCAAAATATGGAGTCATTTCTTCCCAATTCCATAGATTTTCCTGCGTACAACCAAGGAGTTTTTTATCACTCAATGTAGTAATTTGATCACTTTACTATTACACAAGAGGTATATTCCAAGGAAAATAATGAAAAAATTACGCACAATCTTAGATCTGAAGTCTTTTATCTATGGGTATTGGCCTTAGGTATGTTTAGAATGATTGAACATAAGCTAAAAACAAAAAGCGGGAAGCTTAATAGCCCGTTTTTCTTTTAGTTTCAAAAGACACTTTGATTGAGTATGCTTGTTCTTTCCAAGTTAGGAATGCAATTTTTCCTCTTTGTGAGAAGCGATACATAAGTGTAAAGGGTTTATTTAGCTTTTTATGTTTTAAAAGAGAGAGAGAGAGAGAGAGAGAGAGAGAGAGAGAATTCCAGTTTTTTGGAATATTTTGTTTCTTGACTTGCTTGTTTGTTTTTGCTTAGTCACCTTCTTCCTTTCTTCTTTATCTCTTGTTTTCTTTCTATTTTGGTTATTTGATGTATTTTAGTAAGCACTGGGTTTGCCCAAGAGACTCCACGAGTCTTTAGAAACCCAGTATAGCTACTTACGATTGGGCACCAATGACAACATAAGTGTTGCTTTGCTTGCTAAGTATGTCTTCCTTTTGTTTTTCATAAAAGTTTTTGTTTACCTCTTTTTTCTTCTCTTTCATTTTCTCTTTTATGTTTTGTGTAGATTATTTAAAACAACAAAAAATCTAAATTTGTATGATTGGAGTTATTCTAGTCTTAGAAAGGTATAAATTGATGGAAAGGAGGTAGCATAATGTGCTAGGGACCAGATGGGATGAAGCTATACAAAGAGAAGTGAAGCAAGGCAACAATCCCTTCTTACTTGGCTTCACGGTGGAGCAAGTGGCGTTAGGTCTGATCATTAGCAAAGGGATTGTTCTCAATGATCAAACTTACAAACATGATGAGTACATGTTCTTCATAGAGAGTAATATGCAACGTGGGAATTTTTTGAAGCGAGGTACTTTTGCATTCCCTTTGCATTCAACCACAAGGATGTGGATGCCATTTTCCTCACACAGCACTGCGATGGTATGTATGTTCTCTTGAGGTTCCAAGTTTTCATTGGTCTATATTCCAAACACAAAGAACAGAGGAGAAGTTTATGCATCGAGGTAAAGTTAGACAATGGCTAATTTTAGATAATATTAGAAAAGTTTCTATGTGGATTGACCACAAGGAACAACGGGGTCTTGGCTAAGTAGCTACCAAAGCACAAAGCTACTTGAAAAAGTTAAGTATAAGTAGGTTTATCCATCTTCTACCCTAATTTTGTTAAGCTAGAGGACCTTGGTAGCTCCCTTGAATGTCTCGCAATTTATAAGCCAACAGATTCGGCATCTGTTAGGACACTTGTCTAAATGTAAACTTGAAATCATCTGTTTAAAACACAAGATTCATATATTCATCGAAAAGGCTATTTTGTTGTTTCCTACTAGAATTTTCAAGAATGAATGGCTCCTAGGTTATTTGGGTATGCAGGGCCACACACTTTTTTTGGCTATGTAGAGAATCACAAATCATGAATCATGCGATACACAGACTCACTTCTTTTGGCTGTGTAGATAATCATCAATTGCCATAGAACCAAAAAAATGTTTTTGTTCCTTTGAAACTCAAGAAGAGATAGGAGCATTGGAGAGAGGAGAGAGGGACGAATAAGGAGGGGAAAAGAAGAGAAGAGGAGACAGGGAAAAGAATAAGGAGAGAAACAAGAGGAGGAGCACTCTCTCTCTCTCTCCCTCTCTCTCTCTCCAAAAATTATGAAAAAAAAACTTAGCTATGCACTCACCTATGGTTGCTTGCTCAAATGCTCGTATATAGCTTCAAGAAGGTTTCATCTCACTACTTCATGCCTTCAAATGGAGGTAGAGAAAAGAGGTCAAAGGAAGGATGGAAATGCAAGTTAGATGGTAGACCTTGAAAGGGAGGGAAATATGAGAGAGATAGGGAAAGGGTAAGGAGGTTAGGGGCAACATTTGAAATAATTTGCATAATAATTCAATAAAATGAAACATTAAATAATAAAATAATGTTTCAAACTTTTAAAATGGAGAGCGATTAGGGTTTGGCAAGACCTTTGGTAGGATGGTGTCCACCCTGTTCGACAATGCTTCTGCAATTTTATGTATCAATGGAGTAGGTACTTTGACTTGCATAGGTCCATTCAGAAAAGGTGCCCTTGGAGCCACTCTTATTTTCCTTGGGGATTGTCCAAAAAGGGGATGGCTGATGCTAGAATCAAGGGAGTAGTGCTTCCTTATGTTCTTAGTTCTTTGCAGACAACTTTTATGCTTTGGCTCAGGATGACAAGGAAAACATTGAATTTCTATTTGGTGTGCTGAAGGGTTTTTATCATGTGTCAGATTCAGTATGTCATTGGGGGAATACTTTTTTTTCCCTCTATGATGATTCAAATCCAAGGCCAGAATGGATGGATGGCTGGATTCTTTGGGACTTCAATGGATGGATAGAGCAACTGTCATCAGATACCTTGGAGCCTCATTGGGCTTAGGAATCACCTTACACTAGAAGATAAACTTCATGGTATGTAGGGTATGGATCTTTGATGGAATGCAAGAACTTTTATTATTCATAAAACTTTTGCAAATGAAATATGAATGAAGGAGAGTTGTTGTTTTCCACCAAATTTGGGATGTATCTTCACAATCTAACATTATCCTCCTACAGATCGGATTAGGATTGCGAGAAGTGGGTCTAAGGTCTTAATCCATCTATATTATGGAGGGGGAAGTGGGTAGGGGAGAGGGTGCTGATGGGAGAGCAGGGCTAGGTGGAGTTGGGGGTGGGAGGGACATGAAAGGAATGAGCAATAGCAACAGGTTTGTGAGGGTATTCTTTGCAATGCAAAGAAGTGGTATAAAGCCATCAAAGTATGGAGGGTGGGGGAGAGGGTTGCAGGGCTAGGTTATTCTAGGGTGGTAGGGACATCAAAGGAATGAGCAATAGCAACAAGTTTTAGGAGGTTATTCTTTGCAAAGCAAAGAAGTGGGAGGCTCACATAGATGCCACGACATGTGCACACCCTCCTCTCTCTCTAGTACCTAACAATGTAGACATAATGGCCTCTATAGACAATGAACGCTTGTAATGAGACACCTTAGATGATAGATTTGATGTCATGTTGAGGCCAGCAAGAGGGGATTGCATCAAGATGAGAGGCGATAGATAGGAGAGGGACATGGTGGGGGGGTTGACAAAGTGAGGATCGTACTCTCCTAGTCACTGAGACAACATCCTTATACAACACTAATCTAAGGAGGATGCAACCTAAGTGCAAACATGATGAAGAGAGTGCTCATGATGAAGATAGATTAGCTTGGACTCATAAAGAGAATCTTGAGATAGTGCAAAGTGCTTGATTGATATTACTTCAAATGAATCTCCCTTTTATAGGTGAGGGTACTTACATCCATATGCTTGCTCACATGTGGGGTATCTCCTCCATGCCATGTGGCAGCTTGCCCTTTACTCATACCTTTGCTCTACATGTGCTCATGGCACCACAACTCTCAACACCTCCCCTTGCCATGATCCTTTGGCTACTGCAAGGTGGTCATATGTGAGTTACAAGATCAAATTCTCCCCTGGGTGCTTACATAGCTACTCTCAAGTGGTCAGGTTTGATTTACAAAATATAGGCAAGGTTGGCAAGGTTTTTGTTTCTCAATACATTCCATTGATGTCACCTTTTGGCTCATGGCTTGATGACGATGGCGTTTGCTTCTTTGCTTGGTGTAGCTTCATGCATGATGCTTTGTTCTTCCATGTGCCTTGATGCTTTATGTGTGGATGCCATGCTTCGTGCTATGCTCATCTCATGCACTTGTGCTTTTGGCATGCTTATGACAATGATGTGTGCATTCATGCTTTGATTTGTCATTTGTTGCAAAGGTCTTCCAATTGATTTCTTTCAATATTGGCGATGTCTAATTGCATATAATGATTCTAACTTGACAGGCATGTAGAGCTGAAAAGATGATCACTTTCTCTTTTTGGAGCTTGTCCAAATTCTTCTTGGATTGCAAGTTATGGCTTGTCAAAGTTTCTGTGAAGAAGAGGACCTTTGATGATGTGGCATAGGGATTCACATGATGAATTCCATACTGTGCTTAACAAGGGGCTCTGTGCTTAGGTGGCACTTAACTAATCCTACCTTTAACCATGGGCCTTAACCATGGTTTAATTTAACCACACCCAACCTTATCTGCCATGTGGCATTTCCATGTGGCCTAAGGTTATCAAACCTTTGGCTTCTGATAGCTACTCGGAGATGGAGTCACGAATGGAATGGCGATGGAGCACAGATGCCGGAGGTGCCTTCATCGAAGCGTTTTGGAGTCGGGCTATGGAGAAGCCTACTGGTGGTAAGGACAGATGCTCTGAGGTGATCGTGAGGCATTGAAGACCATCTATGCTGCTACAAGCCACTGGTAGAGGAGCCTTCGTCACTTGCTCTATCTTTAGGACTTTGTTGGAGGCGCACAGCTTTGGAGCTGGCCCGAGGGTTTTGTAGAGCTGCTCGTTGTAGTGTTGGAGCATTGGTTGGGTCATTGCATAGGAGCATCGGTGAGCTGATTCCGTCGGCTAAGCATTTAAAGGAGAAGGTTGTCCGTTGTGGTCTTGGCTATTGCTTGTAGGGGCTTTGGAGTGCAGGAGTCGCAGCTCGTCTCGGCCTGCTTACATCAACCTCGTCGTCATGTAGAGGCTTCTATAGAAAATTTGTTGAAGGAGCAGGTAGTTGGAGTCATTCCAATCCTCCAGTGCTTTGCATGCAACTAGAACAGCTGTGAAGATCTGTTGTCCCTTGCCTTCATTGCTAGAGGCATTGCTAGGTTGCTTGTAAGCATATCAGAGAAGGAGGTGTAGTTGATGTAGTTATCTCTTTCCAAGAGATCCATGAAGCCGGTCCTTGAGGAGTTGTTTGGAGCTTGCAACCAAAATAAAACTCTCTTTCTCTCAATGACCTTTCATAAGAAGTCAATAAGAATCCTCTCTTTTTCTCAAAAAACTGATATTTCTCTGAGCTCTCTCAAACTTAGATCTATCCGTTACTCTATTTCACAAATCTTTCAGTCTATCTATCTCTTTGGAAGAATGAGCAACTCACTGACAATAAAGAAACAAGATCTCTCTATGTCATAGAGATGAATGGAATGGACGGAAATTTTCTCTCATCAATGGAATGAAAGAATGATAAACACTCGATCACTTTCTCACTCTCACAAGAAAGATGGCGCCTCAGCGGAAGGCAGAACCATGCTCTGATACCATGACAAAGTGAGGATCATACTCTCCTAGTCACTAAGACAACATCCTAATACAACACTAATCTAAGGAGGATGCAACCTAAGTGCAAACATGATGAAGAGAGTGCTCATGACATGTACCTCAAGTCAATTAAGTTCCAAGATAGATTAGCTTGGACTCATAAAGAGAATCTTGAGATAGTGCAAAGTGCTTGATTGACATTACTTCAAATGAACCTCCCTTTTATAAGTGAGGGTACTTACATCCATATGCTTGCTCACATGTGGGATATCTCCTCCATGCCATGTGGCAGCTTGCCCTTTACTCATACCTTTGCTCTACATGTGCTCATGGCACCACAACTCTCAACAGGGGGTATGGACAAAGCCACAAAAAAGGGCAAGCATGAAACAAACTAGGTTTAAGGTGGGGCTTACATGTGGCTATGCGTCTATATTGCATTCTAAGGAGGGACATGCCACTCTAATTGGTTTGGATGAAAGAAATTCTATCCATTAAAGCAACCCCTAGAATATTTTGGGTCATTAACTGATGGTCAATGGGATTGGTTGTCTATGAGTGTCCATGGAATGAGGAACAATTGAGGCAATCAAAAGTATTGATATGGGAGGTGGGAACTTTTGTATTATTGATTGTGTGTTTTCTATGTGTTTTGGGAAAATAATCACTTAAATTTGGGAATGTTGCTCAAATGTTGCAAGGCGGGGGAAGGCTAGCCTGTTTGTTTTCCTTTAAGGTATCCAATAGCCATCTAGGGAGGGTTACCAAAAAGCGAGCAAGAAAAACCGAGCAGAGCTATTACACCGAGCATAAAAAAGCGAGCAAACCATCCAAATCATTCATTTATTGTATTGGGGAAAGAATATTGTAACCAACATCAAATACAAGTGAAAACATGAAAGGGCCAGAAGTGTGGTGTAGGGAAAGTTGCTACTCATTTTTGTAGGCTCTAAGCATCCTATTTCTCATTATAGGCACCTCTAAAGGTCCATTACCTTTCACATGGATGAATGAAATCTGTCTTTATATGTATTACCTCTCACATGGATGATCAAAATCTATCTATATATGTATCTATTTCTTATTTACAACAAATAAAAGGAGCATAAGAAGCTTCAATTTTTGGATTATTTTCCTAACCTTTTATCCGTCTATCCT
Source organism: Dipteris shenzhenensis (assembly GCF_047967505.1). NCBI lineage: Eukaryota > Viridiplantae > Streptophyta > Polypodiopsida > Gleicheniales > Dipteridaceae > Dipteris > Dipteris shenzhenensis. The sequence goes on from NC_141615.1 coordinate 29,078,996, forward strand.
AACATCATATGAGCATAGAAATAAACTTTTATTTTGGCTTTTGCATGACACTGTATTGTATTTCAAAGCCACACACATTTTTCATGAATAATCTGAGGATAGAAGAGTTTCACAGTCTCCTTAATCATGGCACCTTAAATTTATGGAAATGGGGTAAGCCATTAGAGAAAGCATTTAGTAACAGCAAGGAAGCCAGGCAGGCAGTGATGCCAAATTAGTTCTCAAACAATCAAATCCCTTCAGTCCACTTTCACGTACTTGCTTTATGTAGTGGAGCATATTTCATAATGCATCCAGTATTTTAATGGAAAAAAAGTTCATGCACAATAGAGTGAAAAACCAAAGGTACTGAAGCTAGTCCAAACCAAAAGATCTTCATTATTTCCATGTATATGAAAATCACAGCCCATCGACCTTGCACTTACAAAAAGTGTCCATGACATGTTTATGCAATAGATACTGAAGAAATATAGAGATGTCTCTTTCATCTACTCCACACTTGTTTAGCTCTACTTACTTTCAAACATTTGTAAAGACTAAAGGTATTGATATACCAAACCCACAAATCCTTGTTATTGTATGTGCAAAACATTACCAAAATTGAGATAGGGATCTCTTTTCATCTCCCATACATTGCTACCATTCTCCATACACTATGCACATGTTAGGATTTGCCACCTTCTTGTGCACCTACTCCATGCATGCAAGGTTTCTACCACTGGCTAAGGCATGAAACAACTCCACCTTTGTAAGTGCACCCTAATGCATGAATTGATGGACTTCTGCAATGAGGCCAAGTACCAAAATGAATATGAAGTATATGTGTTTGCAAGGCATGTATGCGTTCTTTTTTGCATCACGTTCTGCGAAGTCCAAACAAGTGCAACGTGAAAACTCCGCAATTGTCACAACATAACTAACTTTCTTAGCTATTGAGCCTGGAGTCTGCACGTAAAACACATGCGACACATTTGGAACAATGATATCCTCTTTCAAAACCTCGCCACTTTCTATCATTGCCTTCGCAATCCTTTCTTTGAATTCCTTACTCAATTTAGATCTCCATCTCACAATCTTTCCATCACGATGACATGGACGTGCATGGCTTACTGTGTTGCCTTGTTGCACTGGATCACCTTGCCCAACATCCTTAAGGATAATTCAGCTCTCTCTTTAATACTTAGAAAGGTTCCCTCGGCAATCTTCCACACACCAGGTGAATCCCCTGGCACACCTTGAATAGATCAATCCACATTCCAAGTATGGGTCATCATTGAATTGCAAAACCAGATAAATTGCTCTGTGATTCCATTTGGATGTTGTCTTCTACCTTTGAAGCATCGTGCAGGCACTTCATGATCAGCCCCTCTACCCTGTGCATTAATCAACACCCCACACCTCCTTCGCATATCTTTCATGTACCCAAAGCACGTGACAACACTGTGTGAATCAGTTCTCCGTATTGCCCAATTGGCAACATGCACATCTGTCTCTTTACAAATTGGTTGACCTAAATGGCTTGCTATATTTGGCTTTCCTCTTTTACCAAGCACTCTATTTGTTGTCATTGTGATGTACTCGGGACGATGACTATCTAGTTCATGCTCCTCAGTAGGTAATCCTGAACCCCTCTTTCTTCTTGATGTCAAGGGTTCAGTCATGGGTCTCTTCAACTCTGGAGAGTTCGATCCAGCCTCTTCTAGCACAACCTCTATCAAATCCACAAGCTTATTTTGTTGTGCTCTACTTGAATTACCCTCAGAAACTCGTCTTCGCAAAACCTCCAAATCTGGTCTAGTCCCAGAGTGCTTTCCTAACATGTATGCATGATAATGGGCACTTTGTAAAGCACTCATTGCAAGGTCTGAGATTGAAGCTTCATATAGAGACACATATTTTTGCAACCCATGACCCGCTCTAATGCTAGAGTGCTTGTTCTCAGATAGATTTACTGTAGGTGCAAAGCCAACATTTTCATGTTGCGTTAAGAACATGCCTCCCCATTGACTAACACGAATGTCCCAAAAGGTCATCCAGACTTGGAGGACAGTCAATTCACCTTCCTTCACATGGGTAGGAGACCAAAACTTTCTAATCCTATTTTTCCATTCATTTGCTTCAGCATCTGTGGTTGCGTTTCTCCAACCTCGGCATAATGATTTGTGTTCCTCGTGAAAGTGGGAGGTAATGCAGCATCTTGTGTGATCAACCATACTCATTTCCCAATGGAAAATACTTCTCTCTTTTCCCTCCATTCTATTTTTCGGCCCTCCATTGTACACAGTCCTTACAACCAATCAATTTAAACCAGTACTATCTGCCATAAACCCTCGAAAGTCTGGTTTTTCAAATCCATTTTGCAACATTTGCTCATTTAACATGTGCCAAAATTGCACCTGTGCATCTGTGTTCTGTACTTTAAACTCACATGTAGCAATGGTCAATAGCTCACGTATATAGGGGTCATATACATGAGCAGCCATAGTGGCCCACCCTTTAACACGTTGTATGTGATCAAAATGCACCCACATTTGACCAAGATTTCCCCCAGGCCTCATTCTATTAACAAGATCTACTCCAGAGGTAGGGCCTATAGAGGACATTTTAAAAATATGAGGTTGACTCTTATCTTGTAGTTGGCCAAGAAACAATATACTTTGTAGGAAAGGATAAGTACATCTCTTCTTCAAGGCAAGGATTGCATCCAAGCCTCCATCACCAATGGAAGAATTCTTTATTGCACACTCAATAGATCTTTGAAGGCACCTCTGATGGCACAAAGGGGTTATTGTTTCCAGCATTTCATTAAGCCTTGTCTCGGTTAATTCTTCATGCTTAGTGTCTTCATCAACAAGCAACATATCCATCAATATGTCTCTTGTAACTGTCATCTCAATGTTCTTACAAGATGCATTTGCAGACACCTAAGCATGCATCAAAACCATGTCCTCTACCTGTTGTCTTTTCTGCCTTGAGATCCCTTGTTCCATAGGGTGGTTGTGCATACCCGTATGAATTGCGCATCTGGTAACTCTTTCATAGTCATGAGGGAGACAATAGTACATGATTGCAGCACATGGTTCTACACACTTTGGTGACTCACCACAATGCTTGCAAACTAATGTTCCTATCTCCTTGTTGAGTGGCCCTACAGAGGGTGTCTTCTTTAGCTTGCCTTTCCACTGTGTTTCATTTACTAAACCAGTGCACTCAATGTAAGCACAATCCACATTATAACACCTCAAATAACCTCCACATCTGCTAAATCTTACAACACATCTAAAAAACTCTTGTGTGCTTGTTGTATACTCTGTCCAAATATGCCCATCACACCTCTGATCCATTCCTTTCATAGGAGAGCCTAAACTTATTGGTGGTAGCTCAAACAAAACATATCCATCATATCTCACTAGAAGTTCTTGCACGACATGCATCGATTATGCACTTGAAAAGGTGACATGCAAAGAGCTAGACAATGGAAGCCTTTGCAATATTGTAAGTACACTCACCTCTTCAACAGAAGTTGATGATGCATTTGACACTATTTTTCTTACAACCACCATGAAATGTTTATGGGTTCAGCCATCCAATCTAAACCCTTTCTCTCCCCCTTCCAAATCCACCAAAGGTTGATAAATAGCAACATCTTCAATTCCAATCTGTTGATGTACTTGAATCTCTTGATCTCTAATGGCAAAATGGTCCTTAATGTCTATTAATGCAACCTCACAAAACTCGATATCATATCTAATAGCAAGTGTTTGAGATTGCAGATATTTCAGTAGAATAGTTTGAGGTGCCATTCTATTGTCTTAGATAGAAGAACATAAGTGCAAAGCCAGTAGAAGGTGACGAGAAGGGGAGGCCTTGGAGAATTGCAAAACCAATAGAAGGTGTCAAGAAATGGAGAGCTTTGAGAATTGCAAAGCTACTAGTAGAAGGTGACGAGAAGTGGAGAAAGGTGACAAGGTTAATCTTGAATTTATAATTTTAAATTGATATTATTATTATATTACAAAGGTGGATACAAATTTATTTTGTGAACTTGTACATGATGTGCTATATTTATTGTACATGATGGTGCACATTGCCAGATACGTATTAATTGTGTGAATCTCTATCCATCACTTTGGAGGTAGCCCACCACTCCTTTTCTTCATGCCACTTTGGAGGCAACCAACTCATGCAATGAGCTACCAACTGATGATGTCGATATTGAAGCTCGAGTGTGAACAACTAACTTCTATTATCATGCCAACTTCTAACTTCACTTTTATGATTTTGTAACTATCCATCAACAAAACTATGATCTTCTACCTTCACGCTAACTTCTAACCTTCTTCTAACTATCATGATAATGATCTAGCTTTCCATCAAGCTAACTTCTAACTTCATGCTAATAATTATGCCTAACTGAGTGTTCTGCTTAACTGGAAGAACTAACCGAGTACTACCGATAATCTAAAGTGGCTGCCATGAAAATCTGACGCACCATCTGTCAGTTGTCATCTGTAAACTGTTGCTCCATCTATCAGTTTTCATGAAAATCTGATGCTCCTAACTCAATGAAAACTGATGTTCAATGAAGCGACGTACTCATACTGAAAACTGACGTTCAATGAAACTGTCAGTTCCATCTTGACTTCAGGATTTGCTTCAAGCTTGCTCTCAAGCATCTTCGCTCTTCTCCCCTTCCCCCTCCTCCTTTTTCCTCCTACCATCCCACTTCTTTTCAGCAAGTGCGCAAAGAGAAACTTGGAGAAACAACAGGAGTTGGAACTGGGCAATGTAGATGATGATGAAGAAGAGGATTGAGATGATGCTGCATTACGCATTTTTGCCTTATCCGATCTCTTCTTCTTCTGCTTCTTCTTCTGATGACGAGAGGGTCCAAGCCCTTCGCCACCTCCAACTGCTTCAGTTGCACTCCCGTCCTTCAATCCACTAGAGAAGTTGACGTCGCTAGAGCGGCAGCTCAAGTTTCTTGAAGCTCCGGTGTTTTCTGCAACAAGAGTGTCTGGAACAGAACCGCGACGATTAAGAAGCTTCAAAGAAGTCTTCAAAGTTATGAATAATTATTATGAATAAGTCTTCAAAGACGGGGTCGATGGGATTTGTATTCCAAGGGGAGACTTGCAGATACTTATCATAGTGCCGCCTATTTACAAAGTGCTTACTGTGTAACAAGCCAAGGAGTTCCGACGAAGTTAAATCTGTGGTGCAGGTCCGTGACTAGTAAACTCACGTTGTTTTCTTATCCTAATGTCTCGCAGCTTCTAGTCGTCTCTCTTCCAAATCAAACGAAACCATCGCAGCCACAATCTGTGGGTGCAATCTGTGTCTAATCACTCTACGCTCAATCCCTCTACGCTCAATCCCTCTATGCTACATCTTTCTATGCCCAATCCTTCTATGGGCATCGCTCAATCCTTCTACGCATGCTATCTCAATCTGGATCAAACTCTGCATTATCTCAAAGAAACGTTCTACTTTCTTTGATAGGCTATCAAAGAAACATTCTACTTTCTACGCTATCTCGAAGAAACGTTCTATGCTATCTTAAAGAAACGTTCTACTTTCTACGCTATCCAACTCTATGCTATCTCAAAGAAACATTCGGATCTTCTATGCTCAAAGAAACATTCGGATCTTCTATGCTCAAAGAAATGCTCAATTCTTCTACGTTCGGATTTCTCATGTGCTCCAAAACATTAGTAGCCTAGCCAAAGGACTACATGCCACCACCGCTAAGCAAATGTCCTATGAATTGGACTACTGTATAACTTGCTAGTGATGAAGCACCGGAAGCTTAAAATGGTGGTGGGAACATCCGTTTCGATGGCCAAGCTTTGAGCTGTCCTTTGTTAGTGAGCGGGTCATGGAGTTCTTTCTACTCATAGAAGACAAGCTTCTTCAAGTCTTTGCCTTGCAGATTGCGTGCAGACCCTCAAGCTTTATCGGGATGCGAAGGAAGGCAGCTCCCTTTCATGGCTTTAGCACCGCGTATTAATATGCGGTGCCAAAGTGTATTATATAAGCTCTTCTTACAAAGTGCGAAAGTGCCAAAGTGCCTTCTCTACAAGCTCGTCGTTGGGTAATGCACAGAGCGGAAGATTTTCTTTTGGAAGATTTTTAATGTTGCTGGAATTTGCAGCCGATGTGTCATGAACTTGTTCTCTATCCTCTAGGCTCGGAATGAGATCAATGTGTTCTCTATCCTCTAGGGTCGGAATGAGATAATTGATCAGAAGTAATCCTTGCTCATGTTGAAACATTTCTTAACTGGAAAGACACTATTCAAAAGTCCAAGTGGACAAATGGTCGCCTTCGCCCCCAAGCTGTGGGTTACTCAATGAGAGTGGACATACAATGCCTGTAACTAAAAGCAGGCACATAGATTTTCGCTGATCGTGCTTCTCTCTCTATCACACCTACACACTCTCCATGGAACCGACATATATCTTCGCCTTTTCATGGCTTGAGCACCGCGTATTAATACGCGGTGCCAAACTCTCGTATCAAAGCAAGCTGAAATGACTTCCTTGCATGTGAGGAAGTAGTTTATGCTTGAATTATCACTTCCTCTTAGTTTGAATTATCGCCTCCTCTTTAATTAAATCACTCTTTGAATTGCCACTTCCTCACAGATCACAAAGCTTTTTTATCAAATCTTCGTCTCCAACTCAACTAGAGCCGTGGAGATAAAATCAAGTACCATGATAACAAGTTTGGAATGAAGGCCTTTTAGGCAAGCTCTAAATGCATTTTTTTTATTGGTAGAGCACGCGTATTAATACGTGGTTGAAAACCTTTTAATCTTGCTTTTTTCCAAATGTTCTACCATTTTCTCATGCTACAAATATTTTATAGTTTGCCTTTTAGCAATTCTCCATTGAGGTGATTTGTTGGCAAGAATGATGTGTTTTAGGCAACGATTTGTTGGCCAGAACACAGCGTATTAATGCACGGTTCCAAACATTATGAAAATTCTAGATTTGCACTTGAGGAAGGCAAGATTTCATATGTCATTAAATAAGGCAATTTGCAGGTTTTAGCTCAATGTATTAATACGCTGTGCAAAAGGTTGTTTCTCGTGCAGATTTAGGAGGGCATATTAGTGTTGTGCTCATGCTTACTCTTGGAGCCATTTGTTGGGGCTTGAGCAAAAAGGTGAATTTTGGCCTGCCTTGATATAGCAAATGCTTGAAAAATAACGGATTGATTGTTTTTTCATTATGGATTGCTTTTTGTTATTGGTGGATTTCAGTCTTGGAATCATGGTCAAGAAGAGTTTTGAAACTTTGTGAAAACAAAAAGCCTCCTCTTGCCACTACTGCAAGGGCACAAAGGAGGAAAAGAGAGTGCCCCCCGAGTGAGGGATCTATCCATGACAATGTAGGGAATGAAAGAGACGTTCTTGAAGTGGATTGTGTTGTAATTCAAGGTATGGATGAAGAAATTGAGCGGTCACTTCCACAAGAGGATGAAGAGATAGATGTCGATCTTGCAGAAATGGAGGTGGAGATGGCAAGAGGAGGTGATGTCATTGGCAGATGTAGACTCCTTGGCTCTGATGAGTGTCCACGAATACCATTGTGTAGGATGATTCCATATGCTCGTGTACGTGGTCTGAGGTCTGATATAGCAACACTTAAAAGTGCTTTTCAATATGAAGGTTACTTATTTGAAAAAGGGGCTTTCATTGTTTCTCTTTGCACTTCAAATGGGGAGGAAACAAAAGTCACAAATGAAGTCAGAGAAACATGGACACCATTGTGGAGGGAAGTTGAAGGTGAATTTGAAAAGGAGCTTGCAAGTAAAAAAGAGTGGTAGTTTATGTGTAAGAAGATGTTTTATGTATGGGAGGGCAATCATCATACCACTGCATGGATGCAATTGATTTCTGAGGCCTACATGGAGACTAAGGCAAGACACATTGCACAGTGATAGACCCTCGCCGTACTTCAAAGATTGCATTGCTTGCTGGATTGCAAAGAATGAATTCGAAGTACATTAAAATATTTTATTTGATGCCATGCATGATTTGATATGGAAACTACTAACTAGAATGCTATTTGAACCTTGTCTATTTGTGCAGATTGAATGAGCATGCTATCATTAAACCTAGTGCATGAGACACTCTTATTAACACAAACAATATATGTGAGTGTGATGCCACCTTGTTTCTTAGTACTTTGACTAGTGAACAATGTGTAGTCATTGAAAAAGCAAGGACAAGGGATTCAAAAGGGAAAAAACAATGGTACCCTTTGACAAGAGGATATCTTGCATGTTTGGTGTTTCACGTGTGCTCATTTTTATTGTATTCACATTTCTCATCGTATTCATTCTTTTCATTTAGCAAGATTAGCATTTTTAATTGTATCCATTCACTATTTCTCAAGGGTCCTGATTTCGTAGGTTGAATACACTGGAGACCTTACACAAGCAATAGAACATAAGGGAAAGACAGTTTCTGAAGAGAGGAGGGCAGAGGCTGAGCGCAAAGAGCATACAAGAATTCACAAAAAGTACTCGGATAAAATGGGAATGGTATGTGACCATCTTTTTCTTGAATGCTATTGATGGCTTTAAATGTGAAATATCTTATCTTTTTGCTTATGCTAAATCATCTTAGGTGCTCAACATCCTTGATCCTAAACTTGGTGATGTGTGGAAGAAAAAGGTTTTTTCATTGCACTTTGAAAGTCATGATTCTATGTTACCTTATCTAAGCTAAATTATCTTGCTAATGCGGAGTTAATAAATGAGAAGAGACTCATGTTGCTATCACTTCTTAATGCCAACAAGAGGATGAGGGAGATGTATTTTATGCCTGCAGGAGATAATGAGTATAGAGGGTAAGTGTTTCATGCCTATCCTATTTTTTCCCAAGATGGTATGTGCTTAGTTGGATTTCTTTCTTTGATGTGCTAGTTTGATTTCTTTCTAAGTAGGTGGTTAACAAAGGAGACATTCCTTGAGAAAGTGGAGATCCAATCATCAATGGCTTTGGAGGATTTATGTGCACTTTGTGCAATGACCTAGCCACTTGATTTACCGGAAGATTATACACTACAACAATATATAGAGGACATTAAGTTGGAGGGACGAAAGCATATGTTTACTTCCTTGAGATCCAGGGATGGCAAGGCTGAGCTCAAGAGTGGGAGAAGAGGAGATGGAGGAGCACAGAGGAAGGCAACAGAGCTTGATCAAGCAGTGCAGCGTGTGGTTTTTAGGTATAGTTTTGAGTTATTTTGTTATGTTGCATTATCTTTGTGAGCACTTTGACACAACATTAAATTGTATGTCATACAATCTTTATGGTATCTCTCCCACTTGGTGCAAGAAGGAAAATTGAAAGATCTCCCTAGGCAGTGCAAAGGGTGGTTTAGGGTTACCTTCTTGCAGTATCTTTCTAAGAGCTTTGACACAACATTAAACTGTATGTCTTTAAGGTATCTCTCCCACTTAGTGCGAGAAGGAAAATTGAATGATTTGCCTAAACAGTGCAAAGGGTGGTTGGAGATTGGGAGCCCAGTAAGTTGCATGTACCCAAGAACCATGCATGCATTGTCTCAATGGAAACTTGCACACTGCCCTTGGTGGATTGACTTCACCGATGGTCAAGTTTTAACAAGAGAGAGAGATCTCTTCACACAATATTCTATAAGCAAGAAAAGTGACAAACAAGGGGAGTCAAAAGGCTACAACTTCTATGCCACCACCGAAGGATGTTCCACCCCAGGATGAAGAAGGTGTTTATTAAATCATTTTGATAAATTTGTTCAATTGTTGTGGAAAGTATTTTTGGTTGCAGATTGACCGATTCGATTTACTTGCACAGTTGTTGTAGAGATTCCAGCTCGTGTTGATAAAGAACGTCAGGAAAGCATTGGCCAAGGCCAAGGTATAATCATTTCTCCTTTCATGAAACAATTGCTCTATATACAATAACTCATTGTTATATCATTTTCATTACTACAAGAAAAGATTATATTGTTATATTTGTGATATTGTATATTACAGGAAGTAGGATGGTTGTGAAAGAGATGATCACTTATGTCTTTCATCGTCCATCACCTATCGAGGAGACACATTGCTTTGCAATTGTTCCATTGGAGATTATATTGCCATGGGCTTGGACTTTGTCGATGGGAAGAAGAATGGTGTTTACACGCAAGCTCATGAATTTTTCTTAGCAGTGGCTCAAAAAGAAACAGACTATAGGAGATTTGGCAAGAAGGTGAAGTGGGCTACAAACTTTATGTTGCTTGACTTTTCGACTGGTTTTGAGATTTGTGGAGATGTTGGCCTCCCATCATGGAACAAACTCACAGAGGATCACTTGAAGTATGGCATAGCTATAGCTGCAGCGATGTTGGATGATGATGGGTGGTTGGTACTCATCTATCCATTGGCAGGTAAGCTTCTATTTAGATCCATTTATTTCCTTCTTTTGCTTTACTTCCATTTAAGACTTTGAGCATGGATGCTCTTTTGGATATTTTGTATGATCTGTATATGAAGGACCATGTATTACATGGATGGAACGATATGTTCATGCACAAGGATTGGAGGTGGACCGTCATGTATTTGTGCTAGAAAAGCTCCCATATGGTCACATAAATGTACATGAAGGAGAAGATATGTTGGTGAGTTGGGTTCATGAAGTTTCTTCTTATCATTGTATGGTGTGAGAGATAAATGTCAATGACATATGTTCCTTCATCTTGCAGATGCGATCCTTCATGCTTGTGTTTGTGAGGCATGTGGGCCATAATCTACCAACATTCCATGTGGAGAGTAAACCTCTTTTTGACAAGTTGAATGTTTGCCAAATGAGTGACCACTGGACTCATTATCTCCCTAACATACAAAAGACAGCTCGAGGAGCATTAGAGAAATCTGCTAGTTTCATTGAGTGTTTGTTGGTCCTTTTGTGTCCTCTTGGTGGTTTGTGCATGGAGATGGGATGTGGTGTGGCACCTCTCATGAGAGCATGCTTGGAAAATCAGCATGCATGCTTCTCTTTTGATAATGATGTTTTCATTGTGAGTAGTGTTGTGGAGCCACTTGTGCAGACCGCCAATGCAAAGAGAGCTCGATTGGAACTTCTTGATCAAGACATTGAGGGTGATGAGAATGCTATTGAGCCTCTCAAACCTTATGACTCATAGTGAGCTACTTTTAGCTTGACTTCTTTTGTGCTTGTTTTGGTGATATTTAGTGACATTTTAGAGTTGTGTGATTAACATGGTCAAGGGTAATGACAAACTATGGTGATCGGTGTTTTTAATACTTTTAATTGGAGGAAAACACATAAATTCTAGCACTCATCTAACTATTCTCTCATGCCACACTTAATTAAAGACTCACTCTGTGTGATCTTATGTGATTTGGTCAAACTATGAAGTGCAAATGATAAGTAATTTCTTTTGGAAAGTCAAATGCAATGCTTTAGGATGAGTACTTCTTGTCATACATGTTGTTTTGAAGGTAGGAATGGAGCATGGTGTGCTTGGATGTAGAGTTCATTGCTTGCATTCTTAAATGTGATATGTCACAAAAATACTTCAATAATGTTCAATAGTCAAATAGTCATATAAACTTTAGTGCTATTTGTACATTAATATATATTTACGATGTATATTGTGTGTGTAGTGAACTACCATGCTATGCAGAAGCAATGGCAAGGGAAATGGTGAAAAGAGATAAGACTGTTCAAAGGATCAAAGGGATGAAACAAGTTCATTGCGTCTTTGTTGATGATGAATGCTCAACAAGTTCGACCTGAGCTTCAACTTGTTGTTGAATTATAGTCAATTTATTGCTTCAACTTGGTCTTCAATCATTGAAAGGAAACTAAGAAAGACTATTGGTGATGGATTATCATGTTCCATAAGATATTCTAGTGCTTGTATGATCATGTTTGTTGGCTTTTTTTGTTTCTAGTTGTCAGATCCTAAGTCAATTGTCATATCTATAATATACTAAGCACGCTAATTAGATAGGATCATTTAGAGAATGTGGGACCTTGGATTTAATGTGATGAATGTAAACCGTTAGATCAATTCAATTAGAGTGGTATCAATTGGTATCATGAGGTGCGCCTGATTCTTGCATTGGGTTATGAATCCTCGAACCACCTACAGGCTTCGAGATCACGTGGATAGCATAGTTTGTGATCAATCTTTCTAGGTTTTTCTTATGTTCAATTTGTTTCATGGAGTTCCATCACCATGCTTGAAGGACAGAATTCAACATCCAAATAATGTTCTATAATGCATCCTTTTTTCCTCTTGTATAAATTGGATAGAAAATTTTTGAAGGGTGAATGGCTATTGTTGTAAATACTATATGGCCACTATGAATGTAAAAATGATGCCCATATGGCCACTATGAATGTAAAAATGATGCCTAGTGGAACGAAATGGATATAGCTTATTTCAACTTTAAACCTTTGTTTCATAGAGGTTCAATAAGATCATTCGTGCAAATTTTTTGGGTGGATTGTTTGTCTTCCTAAATAGTTTTAAGATGGAGGGGAATGTTGGGATCCCTCCATGTAAAAAGTCATAAAGGAACACTTGGGGTACAATATAGCCACATGGGGCTAGTGATGATGGGACTATTATTTTCCCATTTGCAAGAAGGCAAATGCTTGCTTTATTTTATTATTTTTTCCTTTTTGCATGAATTCACATACAACATCACTACTTATCTTAATGTCCTTCCAGTCAAAACATAAATGTTTAATTTGTTAATGGACCATGTATTTCTTAGATGGACCATGTTAAATGTGTTATTGATAGGATAGGCATGTAACATCATGCTTTCAATTGCATGTTGGAATCATGACTTTAACTATGTAAAGTGTACTCTCTTGGTTTTCACTGCTTGCTTTTCTTACTTCGCTCAGCTTTTATCGCTCACTTTATCGACTACCTCCCATCTAGGGACTATTTTTTGCTATCTTATGGCAGCCCTCTCTTCAATCACTCCTTTGATTCGTGGCAGCCCAATCAATGGGAGGCATATAAGGGATTCAACATGTGGCTATAAAGCACTTGCTTGTGGCTGAGTTGAATTCTGTGGGCTCATCAAAATCTAATGTGGCCTTGAACCTATGATTTCCTTGTACAGAGTAAATAGACCACGTGCCAAGTTTGTAGCACTAGATAGTGATCCTAGGTCACTAAGAATGGTTCTAGTATCTGCACTCATAACCTCCACATCAATAAACATTGGCCACGATGCAACATATCTTTTCATCACACTAGTTCTTCTAATATTAACTTCCACCAAAGCAACCATGTAAACCTTACAGATCACCCATTTCGAAACAAATTGCATAACTGCAACTCACTCCAAAGACAAGCACTTCCATTTCAAGCTTGGGGAAAAGGCATTTATGGGGTAAAGAGATCTCACAAGATTGTATGTGAAGGACGAGCATAATGAGATATTAAAGCAACAATATCAATGAAGAATTGATTTCAAGTAACTTAGAGATCCCTCGAGCCTTCATATACGCCATGGGGATTTTGACATAGCTAAAAACAAATAATGATAATGAAGAATCTCACAATGATGCATGAATTGCCTAGATTTAGTAGACATGAGCTTCCAAATATCTGAGAGACTAATTCCCAATCCATAGCCTCTTGGACATTACAAAGAATGGCATAGAGAAGGACGAGCAGGTTGTCACAGCCCTATGTTCCCCCCTTAAGGATACAGGCACCAAAATCCCCACCTCCTCTTCCACTGAGTCATACTACCTACAAAAGATGGAGGAAATTTTCCATAGCTCCTCAAGGAGAGTCTTCCCAAACATCGAGCGAGATTTTTCGAGTAAAGTTTTCTATGATAACATGTAGAGTGTACTTCCATGTTCACATTTTATTTCGAGAAATTATGGATCCAATGTTGCTAGTGAAGATGATTTTGGAGCCAAAAAGGCTTTCTTGCTTGCAAGTTGAAGCACATCTAAGGAGAAAGAAGGGGCCAACCTAAACAAAGATGGAGATAAAATTAAACCTAAATCATCCAAATCATGCACCCAAAACTCAGCCCCAGAATCAATATCGAGAGGAGGTTGCCTATCAATCTAGTCCAAATAAAATGTTTCAAAGTGCGAGGAAGGAGAGCCGAAATGGGTGTTTTTTTTTGTGCTAGCCTGGAGGAGGTACCCATACACCGAGCAAGGGGGAACGAGCCATAATAAGAACAAGCAAGGGAGAATGAGCCATGACAAGAACAAGCAAAGGGAAACATAATTGGCATCACACATTATAACCTCTCAAATGCAAAACAAGGCCACCACAAAGGGCATTCTAACTTCAACATGTATGCATTGCAATGGACATAAAATGCATGACATAGAAAGGAGACTTTGTAGTCTAGAAAAGCAACATCTGAATGAGAGTGATTTGAGTTGCATATAAAAGAGACTTATACTTAGGTCTTAGCCATATCTATGGATTATGTGAAGACATTAAATTTATCTACATAAATTCTAGATACCTTTAAACACTATATTAGGGAATGTGGGAACTTTCAAATAGTTAGGGACTTCCCAATATGGGTAAGATTTGGCCATATGGTCAAATTTGAATCCATTACTTGAAAGTGGAATCCATCCTAAACACCATATTAGGGAATCCTCCCAAGTCCCACTTTTAAATAAGGGTTCAAGGTTTGGAGACATGGCCAAATCTTGACCCTTTACTTGAAAGTGGGACTTGGGAGATTCCCAAATTCTCCAATATAGTGTTTTTATGTGTATATATCAATTTCTCAATATACCACATTTGAGATATTTTAATACTTTTTAACAAAAACAAGACTTTTGATACATACATAATTTGTCGTTTCTTACACCAAAAATGAGCTCAAAATGACCCAAGGTGGCCTACTTTGTAGCCCTATAATATGTGCTTTTTTCAAGATGGGGTTTTTCAAAGCGCATCGAAAGGTACTCGTGTTTACAATCATTTTTAGGGTTTTAGGGCCTTTTGAGCTCATTTTCAGTGTCAAAAAATGATAAATTATATATGTATCAATGTTTTGGTGTTTTTAAAAGAAATTAGATGTTCTAATGTTTTATGTGATGATTACTAGACATTTATTGAGTTTTTAAGTAATTTCTTATTTAAACATTGATGTATTCATTAGTGGCATCAAGGTACCAAAATAATGCATGGGATTATTTTTTGTCTTTAATTGATAATCATATAAACAAATTTTTATTTCCTAGTTGCTTGGTCTACACTTTGGCTCATTTTCGGTTGCTCATGAAATGGGGATCCTCCTTTCATTGTATGATTAATGTCTCTCTCACCTTGATTCCAACAATGTGATCATCAGTGATGTCAATTGTTCTAGTTCTGTGTTTTAGTTGTATGTAAGAGTATCTTCACCCATACTAGTCCATGATCATGCTTGCTTCCTCTTCTTTATAACTCTATAACAAAGAAGGAATCAATAATCTTCCCTAATATTGATGCAATTTATGAACATAATAATGAGTACAAGTGGTAGTATTTATTCTAATTACCTTGTGTATTGCTTGATTTTTGTTTTGTATTGTGCTTGTTTAAATACATCAACGTGTGAATATCTTTCTTTTAAACAAGTTGCCACATGAGTCCAACATAAGAAAATGTTACAAGGAATGTTGGGGGCCCATGTTACCATATCATAGCACATGCTTCTTTTCATTCTAGTGTTTCTTTATGGTCAGGTGAGGTTCTCAAGTTTTTAAATTCTCTATAGGCTATATATGATTGTAAGATTCTTTCAGTACTTGTATTAGGGTGTATACAAGGTAAGGTGGAATAAAAAAGCATGTCTGGGACATTGCTTTTTGGGTTGTTGAAAAGTGTCTCTCCCTTTTGAATTGCCAAGCAGAGGTGGCTTCCTTTAAGGCAAGCCTTGCTTGCCTACATCAAAAGCAGGCCATGCCATTAGGGTAATTTTGGACTCAAAAAGGGCCTCATAAGGAGTGGATTAGCAAAATGGATTAAGAACTAATAAGGCCTACAAAGGGTCCCATCCCCCCATATGGGGACAATTTACAAAAAAGTACATCTCCCTAGGTCCTTGGTGGTCCCCAAAAGTGCACTTGCCTCTCCCAATTGGAGGGGCCCCCCACTCTCAAAAAGTTAACTCTTTTTACAACCTTTAGGTGGTCCACATTCCCAAAAAGTATCTCGCGGGTACACCCTAGCCCAAAATTTGAAATTTTTCAAAAGTGCCCAAAATGGCCCAAAACTCTTCAAAACTTTCCCCCAAACCATGCCTATGCACCCAAACCACTTTTCAACATCTAAATCCTACTCCTCACCGTAATCATCTTTCAATCCCACATTCATACTCCTTCTATCATAAGCACTTTGCAACACCCAAATTCAATTTCTTCTCATCATTTTGTCCCAAAATTACTTCCATTGATCCTATTATATCTTTCCATTGTCCTAAATTGTTTCCATTGATGCTATTCTATTCTTTAAACTGATCCAAGGCCTTATTTCTAAATCCCTCTCATGGCTCCATTGGAAGATCACACCAAGAAGCCACAAAAAAGCACCTTGCACATTGAAGTTGCACCAGAGTATGCCACAACTCGTCAATGTTATGGCCACAAGGTTGCTGGTAAAGATACAGTAGATCAATTACAATAACAAGGAACAAAGCATGTCAACTTATGGAGTGTTGGTGGACTCTATCCAGTGGATCCTTTGACAGGTGCTCCACCTTTGTTTGAAAATGTGACGAGTTTGATTCAATACATAGGCGATGGTCTTCAAGGCTTACTAGGATATTATAAACGCATCGGCCATCCCAATGCTAAAGCACAATTTGCAAAGGTTCACTTGTTGAGAATGGAAGGAGAGACAAATATACTTACAGATACCATGCATAACCTCCAAGAACAACTAACCCAAGAACAAAAAAAACTTGCTGACTCAAAAATTGCAAAAGAGAGATCATAAGAGACAATCACAAGATGAATAGATGAGAACAAACCGTTGAAAAAGGCTTGGTGTATCCAACAAGAGCTTGCTACATTGACTAAGAGATTAGAAAGGATAAAAAGAACCCCTCCAGGTTACAAGCATAGGATCAAGCTCGTGCAACCAATGGAGAGCTTGGAATATGGTGGTGGAGCAAGGAAATGTAGGATGAAAGCTACAAGCTATGTATATTTGGACTATTTTGTAATTATGAAGCATTACTTACAAATGAGTCATTTATATTTCTAATGTTATCATGATTTTTGCAGAAATTTTATGGAGGAGTTTATTGGAAGAAATTCCTCTGACAAACTTTGTGCCGTAAAGACTCAAGAGTGTAGTTAAGAAGAAATAATTCATTTTTATTCTGAGGGACCCTCGTCAGCATGCATTGTGACATGCAATATTACAAGAGGCTGCAACTAATTTAGAGAATCTTGTAGATCCATCAGAATTTGTCCATGCATGTGATGCTGGTGGCATTAGTCCGCAAGGGTACTTAGTTGTGTATAATGTCTTTGTAAATGCACTTTGAGGTCAAGGCATTAAGAATCCTCTATTGCCGAGACCAATATACATTAGAAATGCAAGGAAAGAAACAAATTCTGCTGTTCAAGATTTGTTGGGTGGATTTATACACATCTCAAAAAGCATGACATTGGAAGGCACAAACAAGACAAATGTCCAACGTAGCAAAAAGAAAGGAGGACCAATTACCAAAGGGGCAAAGCAAGGACCAATAACTTTTAAGTACATAGAGCATAATAATGTTTTTTTGAATGTACATAGGGTCCAAGCTGCAATGGTGGAGTTTTACAACATGAAAGCATGGGGTATGTTAAAATTATATTGTTTAGAGAGTTGGAATTTTTATCAAAATCTTTTCTAATCATGTAAATCTTTTAATCTTTCGGATTGTGAAGGAAAGTTAGTATTTGTTATCAAATTGGATGAGTGTGAGGTTGTAAAAGGCCACAAGTTAGAGAGGGTTAGTATTACTTTGATGAATAAAGGCCTTGGACATGCCAAAGATAAGGAAATTACGGAAGATTTTAGTGTGCAATCAAAAAAGAACATTTGGTGGCTTGCCCCATTTGAACTTCCTAAAGAGACACACTCACTCTTGAAATGGCTATTTGATAGATCTCCAATTCCAAGTGTCATATATGCACAAATGAAAGGAGAGTTGCTTCAAGTTGAAGGGTTCGGATCATTTAAAGTTGAATGGCACATGGTAGGAGATCTTAAGACATTGAAGTGTATGTTTGGAATAGAATTGAGTGCAAATGCGACATATCCGTGTCTTTATTGTATGCACTCACATCAACCTCGATGCAGTAACATAGGAATACATAGAGGGAAATAGCAAGTAAAAAGAGGGAAATACTTTGGGAATGCTAAAGATGTAATGAATGACATCACATATGATCAGGCTAACAAATGAATGTATTGGAGTAATGGAGTAATGAGCTACAATCAAGATGCTGCACCCAACAAAGATTAGAACGATAAAAATTGGGATCCAATTTTAAACATTCCATTACAAAGTTTGCATTTCTGTGTGTTACATGCGGAGATGTGGCTCATTGATAAATTGCTTTACTTGTACATTGTATATGCATGGAACATGAAACCGGAGGAGAGAGCAGCATCATGTATAGCAAGGGTCGAAGCTTTAATCTCGAGCATGGGTCTACATGGGGGAATGTAAAGCTGATCAAAGACACACAATTGTCAGGAAAGTCAAGAAATATTCCAAATAAAGTGTCCATGGGAGGCTCTAAGGCATGAAGGTTTTTGTAGAATCATGGAAAACATCGATTAAATTTACATTGGAATTACTGGAAAAAGTTATGTGATTGTAACACTAATTTGGAAGCTGATTCTCATGTTAGAACATTGAGAATATGTGTTTGGAAAGAATTGGATAATCTAGTAAAGATCTTGAGGAAGCCTTCCATAGATGATGATGATGTGCAACTATATAAAGTCATCGTGAAAGAGTTCATTGAAGCCATGGTAGAAGGATGGGGTGAATCACACATTACTCACTACATGGTGTGTTTGGTCTTTGCTATTTTCAAAATTTTAATTGCAATCAATTTATTCTTATTTACCTCATGTGTTTTTTCTATGTATGCAGCACATTCTTTATGCTCATTGTCCATGGTTTCTTTGCCAATATGGTTCCTTGAATGCTTGGAGTGCCCAAGGGATGGAAAAGTCTCATTATAGAGCTCTAGGTGCTTATTTCAAGAGTACGTGACATGGAGGGGGGATTAATGGAAGTAATGCTCTTCATGAGATGTTCGAGTGGTTCTATCGTGGTATAGTCAGGTCCTCCTATGCAAGGAATAAAGCTTTGCAAACGGAGTTA
This sequence comes from Dipteris shenzhenensis, assembly GCF_047967505.1. NCBI lineage: Eukaryota > Viridiplantae > Streptophyta > Polypodiopsida > Gleicheniales > Dipteridaceae > Dipteris > Dipteris shenzhenensis. The sequence continues at coordinate 29,098,397 of NC_141615.1, forward strand.
GCCCAAGCAGTTTGTCGAACTCAAATGAGTAAAAGAAGGCATTCATGGATATCTTCGCAAGCTTCCCAAAAACATAGAAGTTGGATAGCAACCAAAAGTCGTGTCAGAAAGCATTGGATCGCTAAACCAAATGTACTTTGATGTTAATTATAATTGAACTTCAATATTTCTTGTGGACATTTGATTAATTGGCACTTTTTTTAAAAAAACAAGCATAAATTTTGTACTTGTGGACCCAACAAGGGTGGGCGATGAGAAAAGGTTGGGGAAGCGACCTCTTCGGAGTTCAAGGGGAATTCCAAAAACCCCTTAAATAAGTTTTTTCCCCCAAAATACACACCCCTCTTTACGTAATTTTTTCCTAAAGTTGAATGAAAAAACCCAATGTTTTAATGAACTAAGTAATTTTTTTGATAAATATCCCTTCTTTACAATGCACGTGGTACACTAAAATTTTGTGAGGTTAACCCTCGAGGGGACGATGACAAATAGGGGGGGGGAGGGGTTGAGGGGGGGTAAAGAGGGAAGAGGAGGGGGTTGGGGGGCTAACTAATAATGATGCACAAAATAAATATACCCCTATATATATGCAAATACCTTTATTTTCTCAATACCACTAGTACTCTCTCATACTAATACATTCCTTCCTACTGTCATATTTACCATAGCCCCACCATCACCGACATGGCAAGAACAAAGCAGACTAGAAGACCGGTTGATTCAAAGCTCCCAATCCCTCTGATGTATACAATGCAATGATCGAAGAGAGAAGAAAGACGAGGCAAGAGGAGGAGAGGACAAAAACCAATGAGCAAACAGATTGATGATGAAGAAGATAATGGGGAGCAATCCAATCCTCAGAGTTAGCCCAAGGCACCTCAAGAGCCAGAAAGCAGACCAAAAGAACAAGAGCACAAAAGACGTAGATTGGAAGAATGGGCCAGAGGACAAGAAGATGCCAGGCAAATGTGGATTCAATTGGATCAACAACAAAGGGCACAAATGGAGAGCCAACAATGATGACTTGCATGGCACAATGCTACTCAGGACTTTCCACATTCTAGACAAGGTGGAAAATCTTTGCCAGAATTACATCACACAACAAAAAAGCCCCCGTGAGGCCCTGGTGTGCACAGGTGCAACTTTGGGCTAGATGGGGACCCCGTCTAGCCCAAAGTCGCACCAGGGCCTCTTGAGGCTTTTTTTTTTTTTTTTTCCGTGATGGGTGTGATGGGGGTAAGATTTGCCCCAAATGAAAGACATACCAAAAATAAAAATAAAAAAAAGCCCCCAGAGGCCCTAGTGCACATAGGCGTGACTTTGGGCCAAATGAGGTCTACTAGACGGGGACCTTGTCTAGCCCAAAGTCACACCTGTGTGCACTAGGGCCCCTCAGGGGCTTTTTTTTTGCATGTGTTTGTTTATTTGTGTGTGTGATGGGTGTGTGTGTGTGTGATGGGGGTAAGATATGCCCCAAAAGAAAGACATACCCAAAAAACAAACAAAAAAAAGCCCCCGAGAGGCCCTGGTGCGCACAAGCACAACTTTGGGCCAAACCCCCGTTTGGCCCAAAGTCATGCCTGTGCACACCAGGGCCTCTCGAGGGCTTTTTTTTGTTTTTTTTTGGGTATGTCTTTCGTTTGGGGCATATCTTACCCCCATCTAGCCCAAAGTCACGCCTGTGTGCACTAGGGCCTCTCGGGGGCTTTTTTAATTTTTTGTGATTGGGGGATGCATCCCCCATCACTTACACACACACCCATCACACACGCAACAAACAAATACATTAAAAAAAACAAAAAAAAGTGCCTATGTCATGGCCACCTTCCGATCAAAGACGAAAATTTTTGCCCAAATCAATTTGCTTCTTCATGCTTGAAATGTGTCCCAATTTATAAACCCATATCTTGATCATTAGCATTCAAAGTTGGGACCCACTTTGAATCATGGTTTCATATGTCATGTTATTCACATCATTTTAATCCATTGCAACCATTTTAATCCATTGTTGCTCATAGCTATCAGTGCATTTGTCAACCTTACCATTTTGTATCAAACTTCATTGCAGTCATCACCAATGCCTTTAGAATATCAAGGCACACCTCTAAAGAGATTTTGGCCATTCCTAGCATACTTTACAACATTTTACACCATAAGGCCTACATCTTCAATTGTGTGTAGCACCCCTTAGCCACAATTTCCATAAAAGTCAAAACCCAATCTCCTATGCTAGGATTGAGTTAGTCATATGCTTGTTCTCTATCCAAATTTGATAATACACAAACACCAACCAAGTATACATGTGGATTATTGCCATCTCCATGTGGAACCATTGGCATAAGTGAGAGCTTGCCATCTCAATCATGGAGCATATATCCTCTTAATTTACATTAATCCTTCCAACTAACCATGCACATTACTAAATTAGCCACCATATTATTATTCTATTTTCCTCCTAGGTTTATCTAAATATGGAAGGGTTTGAGATTGTGCATCCAATTTAACCTTTTGTTGCTATCTTGATTAGAGTTCATCGGCAATCTTGATCTTGTATATTCATACACCTAGTAACTTGAAGAATTCTTGAAACCTTTGATAAGAGAATGCACTTTTCTTCAATATCAACCGTATATTTAAATTAAGGATACACTAAAATCCAAGAAATGAAGCTCAATTATAATGCAAAACACCACCCATCTGGAAAACAAGAGAATATATATTAAATTTTGATGTTTATACAATATTTCTTGTATATTGCATCCAATAGATGCACTTTTTACAAAATATTTGCTTGCTTAGCTTTAGCTACTATTGTTGCTCTCCTCTAAGTTGACAAAACAGTGGGTTCACTGAAAGATTCTACAAGCTACCCAGCATCATAAACACCTACCAAAGCACCCAAAGCAACAACTGCCATGATTCTTCCTGCTAGTTTCTCTCCAAAAGTAGATAGTGCCAACTCTTGCCTCACCAAAATACACTTGTGCGTAGAAGGGGGTAAAGGCACAAGGGAGACTAGCTTTGAAAGTACCCTGCACTTTATCGTCTCTTCCTTCCCATAAGGGGAGAACAAGCACACTAGGCTATGGTGCTCGAACATTCCCATGTAGTGTCCTAGTGCTGAATCCATGCTAATGCTATCATCTCGACCCCCTTTACATGTCGCAAACTTATCAACTTCGATGACATCTTGAAAATTGAGATAACATCAGTAATCTTCTCAATGCTAAACTAAGAACATAAATTCATTCATATTGACAAAATATCATGAACTTACAATGTGGGTAGCATCTTGTTCGTCCATTCCCGGCTGAGTTATATTGATGGAGCTTTTGCTCTCATCAATTGCTGGAGGTGGTGCCAATGATGAGGCCTCTGCAGTATTCTCAAGTCTCTGGCGTCTTTGCACCCTCTGTACCTCCAATCTTTCTTGGACCTCGAGGAACTCTGTCTCTGTAACTGTTGCATTAGTAGAGTCATGCATTTCCTCCCACATAGTTAAGATTGGATGCTCCAAAGTGTTTGCAGGTGCCAAATCTGTGCACCTATCCAACCCCTCTTCTAGGTAACCTAAGTTACTACTACTCTCCCAAGCGGAGAGTGCCCCCAGTACTTCATCTTTTGTCAATTTTTTAATATATTGAATGTCAATCAATAATAAATATTATATGTTTTCAATCAAAATATACGGAAGGGTTTGCATCAAAACCTTATCCGTCATACCTTCTTCCTCTTTTTTTTGCTCTCCTTCCTCCTCTTCCTCTTTTGGCTGTCCTGTGGGGGATGATGTCCCACCTGCTTCGGGAACCACAACCAACTCTATCATCTGCTCTATTTCTGTTGTGTGTTTTCCCTTGTCCAAAGTTGCACTAGACCAATCTAGAGCAATGGCAGCTTCCGCAACCACATCTTGCCCTGTTGCTGTTAGAAGAAGAGTTGGCTCTACATTGATGAATGGAGGTGCATCTGTGTCCTCCATTTCCAAAAAAATTACACAATAGGCTATTCCCAGGGATACAAAATGAATTCCTATAGGACCCGCTTGCAGATCCAACTCTTCATCCTTGGAAATCCTTCTAAAACCTTTTGGACTAAGGGATTTCCAAATTCTTTGCAACCTAAACTTGAAAGTGCTATCAGCCCAGTGATAGTTCATGAGGAGATTCACAGGAACCCATTGTACTCTATCTATGTCTAGCTAGGGATCACAGGTAAGGCTTGATTTTCTCTCATGTATCTACCACATCTCTAAAGAGATCTAGACGCTTGTGGACTATCGATGACATCTATATGATGATGAAAAATGTCATACAACTCTGCCTCTCTACTCGAATGACAAGTAGAAGCGATGAAGTCATGGTATGCCTTGCGGGGTGTGGCCATTCGAGGTTTGTGGAAGATGGCAAGAGCAGGCTGTCTAGGAGGTGAGGACAATAAAGGCTATGTCATACCTAATGGCCCTTTATATAGTCGACTTCAATCTCTAAATATCTTAAAGGTCTGACTACAATTTAGGTAATAAAATATTGGACAATGTAATATATTGGCCTAAATAATTTGCTATCATATTCCACTCCCACCTCCCCCCACCACCCAAAATAATGGATTTTGTTTTGGAATTTAAGGGGCCCTATGTTGGTACAAATGACATCGCACTTAACAAAAACTATTACATTTAGTCAAAAACTATTACAACATAGTTTCAAAACTTTTACATTTATTCAAGTGCTATTACAACACACTTCAAAATCTATATCATATTTTCAAAACTATTACAACACACATCAAAAACTACTAATTTTATTAAGTATACTCATTGCCACCAGTACAAATGACATCACACTTCAGAAACTATTACATTTATTCAATACCAATATGAATGGACAAGTTACAAGGAGGCTTCCATTTCTTAAGCATTGATGTTCCTTCGAGTCACCTTCTTACTATCTTCCCATTTAGTGTAAAGAAAAAATCACTATCATCAAAGGTGACAGCAGCGATGTATTCTTGAACATGCTTCAAGCTCTAGCTACCTGTGACCTCAAGATATTGGATATCCCCATTGGTCATATGTACCACATACCTCTGTGGTGTCCACTTATCACAATCCATAGGTATCCATGTGCCATGATTATTTTTCCAATGTTTGTAAGCATATCTCATGTAGCAAATACTCCGCACCACTTGATATCTTATTACTATATTTTCTTTAGGAAGTATACGTCGAAAATGGTCTCCCTTTTGCAAACCCTCCCTAACATCCCACACTGGGTATAGAAGAGTAGCAAGAAATTCATTTTCTAGGCCTTTGCATACCCACATGGTCTTTGTCTTGTAAATGAATACTGATTTGAAAAAATAGATAAATGTAATGGAGGGCATGAACTAACACCCACAGATTTTGAACCGAATGTAAACTTCATCGATGATTGAATATCCGATCTCATCTTCATTCTAAATTCATCTATATAGAATGGATCAGGAAGAGGCCATTCTGGACTATCAAAGTTAGGGAGAGGAATAGGATGTAGGCTTCCATATGCACCTTCTATTCGAGGAACTTGGTAACATGAATTATAGAAAAAAATACTAGACTTTGTCAAGGAGGCAGCACTCCGTCCTGAGAACATTACTTCCCCAATATTTGAATGGAAAGCTTGAAATATTCCCGTGAGACTATCTAGAGGCTGGGTTTCAACTTTGGTAGAGGGGAAGATATCTATATAGAAAGCAAAGAAAGATGTTAATGGGCCAATCAATCTGTCTCTCTCACTCTCTACCTATCTCTCTCTCACACACATACACACTTCTCTCTCTCTCTCTCTCTCACTCACTCACAAATCTCTCCCCTCTACTATCTCCCCCTAACACCCCTCAACCCCTCCATCTCTCTCTCTCTCTCCCTCCCCCCTTCCCCCTCTACTATCACCACAAGACACCCTCTCTCAAAATGTATGCCCACATATAATCATTAGAATACACAATTGAAGTGAAAATGAAAAAAAATTAATGTAAAAGAGAGATACAATTTGAAGGAAAGCGAGTTTGACTAGCAGGATCCAAGTTCATGTCTTGGGCCATGTACACGTGCTGAACCTTCACCTTAATTCCTTTTTTTGTATTAAAAAACCCAACAATGCAACCCTTCCAATGCTTCTCTTTCTTTGCTCTATCCTTTCTAGAAACCTTGAATGGACCTATTGCAGATGGTTGCATTGTGACCCATGACATTAACCTAAACTCTTGAGGGATCCAAATATCATTGTTGTCCTTCAAAATGCAACCCACACAAGATTTAATTCATAGCTTTGGCCTAGGGGAAGGGGAGTGCTTCACCATTGTAGAAAAAATGGGAGTAAGCAAAGATAAAGAGGTTGGGAGGAGGAAGAGGTTGAGAGGAGGAGGCTGAGAGAAGGTTGAGAGGAAGAAGAGGTTAGGAGGAGGCTGAGAGGAGGTAGAGGAGGAAGAGGCTCGAAGAAAGGTGGGGAGTCGATGGGGATAGTTTGGGGAGACTACTAGGAGGAGTTTGGGGTGCTAGGGACACTTTTAAAAATTTTGATTTTTTTGAGGGAAAAAAAAGTCGCGGATTTGGGGGCCTACCAAGAGAGCCTAGGAGGATATGGGGACCATCCAAAAGTGAAAGGGGGGAGTAAATGCCTCGAGGTGGTGGGGGCAAGAGAGAGGCAAGTGGAAGCCTAGTGGGGCCAAGGAGGACTCTCCACCAATGAGAGGCCAATATGGAATCCTCCATTCTTTCTTAATGCCCAAACCTTCCCATTGGCTTGTTTTCTAATCACAAATCTTAAGGGACTAATCCAAGAGGCCCTTTTTGAGTCCAAAATTCCCCTAATGATTATGTATTTGATGGGAGAAGGACAGGTTATCAAGTTTTGAGTATTTTAAAAAAATTACATGGAACTTTCCATCATGTTCTACACTTTGTTGTTGCCATTGAAAGAGGATATGGGTGTCATGCGTTTCAAAATGTGTTTCATTTTCAAATGTTCGCTCGGTTTCTCCTTCACTTGGAGATTAGGAGAACTCATCAAGGAGCTATGCATCATTGTCCACCTATTAAATCCACAAGTCCCAAGATCCGAAAAGGGCAGACGAATGGAAGCCATGTACATGCATGCCCTACTAGAGCTACAGAAGACCACTGTGGATATCTTCCACTGGCATAAAGAAGCACAGGAGGCAACATCGCGGTGGCAGTGGCCCAATTGGTGACTCAGAGAGACAATCTCAAGGCTTCTCTCAACAAGGCCAACAAAGACAAGATAGCACTTTAGGGAGTCGAAGAGAAGCAATTGAGACTTCTCGATAGTACCACAAGCAAGCAAAAATGACACGAGGCTTTACATACTTGAACGACGTAGTGGAATCGTTTATGTTGCACTCGAAATATCTTTCTTATGTTCCCCCTCTACAACGTCCCACTTTTCTCCAAGTAGGGTATCCATGTCCACTTTTGTTACATTTTTGTAGATGAACATGGTAGGTGTTTGTGAGACAATGAATCGTTTGAACATTGAAGCAAATAAATGAATTGAGCACATCCAATTGAGACCCACAGATCAAGATGGCTTTGAAAATTTCAAAGATTTGTGTAAGTCACGATGAATCTTTGATTTCATGTTGAATAGAACTATTGTGGTATTAGGGGCTGAGCATTCAGTAATAGATGAGAGGGAATGAGATGGAATGATGTGTAGCCTGCCAAACCCACTGCCATGTTTTGGAACATCATAAGATTGTTGATAAAAGAAGATTTTCTCCTTAACAAGGTCCACACTAGTTTTATCACAAAACAAAGCTCGACCAATGTCTGCATGGAATGCTTGAAATGTTTCGGTGAGGCTTCTCTACAGAGTACCACCAAAGAATAGAATCAATAAAATATCAAATGGTCTCTTTTTTGTCAAAGTTGCAAAGAAAATATCCATACTTTCTTCATCTTGTCATACATCATAAGATCAATAAATATGAAATATCTAACATCTCCTTCTTACCTTGTAATACTTACAATTGCATGGAAATCATTAGGAAAAAAGGAGCTCATTTTGGGGCCTTTTGGACAAAATGAAAAATAGCTCTCAACCAATGGCCATAGAGCCAACATAACATGGAGAAATTTATAAAAAAAAGAATTGTATCTAGATTGTCAGAGCAAAAAAGAATATTTATTCATGTACAACTATCAATAACAAATAAAAAATTGGTTGAGCTACTGACACGATTCTACTATCTAACAATGTCACATTCAAAATACATCACCAACTGAAATGTGCTTTCCCTCTCCCAAACTACTCTCCCCTCCCAAATTACTCTTCCCCCCCTCTCTCTCTCTCTCTCTCTCTCTCTCTCTCTCTCTCTCTCTCTCTCTCTCTCTCTCTCTCTCTCTCTCTCAGTTTTTTCCTCGTGTACGTTCCTTCAACCTATAGATTGGGTTGCCTTCCATGAGTTTTGGCTGGCGATGGCAAACTAGTATCTCGAAGTAACTCTAGGAGCAAGGTACAAGAGCAAGCTCTTGTATTTGTCAATCTCTCTCTTTGAATCTAATCTATGCTTGTACAAAACGGTGTGTTTATCAGAATGTTGCAGACTAGAATATAACTTTTGCAAGCTTTTCATGGGTATAGCAAACCATTGATAGGACCTCTCTCTTTAAGAAGCTTTCTTTATCAAAATATTGAGGAGCAAGGTACACCAGCGAGTTCCTTTCTTTTTCAATCTCTCTTTTTTATATTTAAGAAGTGAAAGTGTTAAGTTGGATAATATTCTTTCAGTTTTTGGTGAACAAGATTTTATTTATAAAGATGTTGCAGAATTGAATATAACTTTTGAAAGTTTTTCATGGGGACGACAACACAATAACTGGTCCTAGTTTTTCAAGAAGTTTTGTTGATCATAATATTGAAGTGCAAGGTATGAGAATGATGTCGTTGCTTTTTCAATCTCTCTCTTTGATAATATTGTTAAATTTTTGAATAAGAAGATCGTGCTTATGCAAGATTAGAGTATAATGTGTGCTCTTTGATATGTCCATTGAGTTTTTAGGTGTTCAAGTATAAGTTTGGATACTATAGTCTCAATGGAATGTTGAGATATCGAGCGCCACTCGTGATATGCCAGGGTGACTATTGTGCATTTATGTCACTAACTTGCTAGCTGCAAATGCGTTTGGTACACTGCCCATACATAATAGCTGGATGACAACTATCCTTATGTACTCTAATTAGTGGCTCAGCTAGTATGCCACCTAGGTTAGTTGAGTTTGGTTTGAGACCCACATATAGGGTTCATCTATTCCTTTTTGTATGAGAGAGAGTTTTTTTGGCTTTCACAACTAAGAAGAGGAAAATTGTTTTCAGCCTCCACCTTTCTGTGTATTCCCCCATTGTGTATGTGAGAAAGCTGCAAGTGAGACTCCTTACTTCTCTCCCACTCTCTTCACATGGTATCAGAGCTTGGTTCATGGTAAGGAGCTCAAGGAAGCAAACCAAGTTCGTAGTATCTTGGTAAGAGGACCAATGTTGCTTTCCTTTTTTGAGTTTGGGAGCAAATCTCTGCAAGAGTGCACTGTCTTAGATTGAGACGCCCTTCGTGGTGTGGCAAGGGGGTACTATATGCTACGGGTTAGGGCAAAGCCCTAAGAGACATTATTTTTTTGATTTGAGGTCATTTCGAGGCCCGTTTTGGTGGCGAAAGTTTTTTCTGCAGGCACTCAAAAAAGTGGCCTATTTTGGTTGTGCGACCATTGTTCTACAGGTTCGTGAAAAGTTGTCACTGAAATTGCATCATATGCGTATGCACAGAGATATTGGGAGTGACAGTATCATTCTTATTGCCTGTTGATGCAAAATTATCACTAGAAAGTGACTGTGTGGTCAAATACCACTTTCGTCAGCTTTGCAGATTTGCCTTGTGAGGCAGAAGTGTTTTTTGTAGTGACAGAATATTTTTCAGTGTTCTGTAATGGCGTCTAACTCTCTTTCACCACTTATGCTTTAGCTCTCAACATGTGCACTAAGAATCCTTGATACAATAACTGCTACCTTATCTTTGCCAAGTCTTCTAAAGTGACAAATAGAATTTGAATTACTTTCATGGATTGTAGCAAATGCAACTACTTCTCTTTTGCAACATAGAATCACCTCCATCCCCGGAACAAATTTTGTACCCATCTTCTTTGTGAGTTTCCTTTGCAAACAAGCTGTAACAACCATGATAAAGAACATTAGTCTTTTCTCAATAATCTACTTTATTAATTATTTAGAAATCTAGATCTTGTTTGAAAATTTAATTAAACCCTAAACCCTAAACCCTAACCCCCAATCCCCAAACCCTAAATCCTAATTCAGGCACTTGAAACCATAAACCCTAATCCCTAAATCCTAAACCCTAAATCTTAAACCCTAACCCCTAATTTCTAAATCCTAAATCCTAATCCTAACCCTCAAAACCCTAAATTCTATACCCTAATCCCTAACTCCTAAACCTTGACCCCTAATTCCTAAGCCCTAACCCTTAAACCCTAAGCCCTAAATCCTAAACCCTAATCCCTAAACTCAAATCATAAACCCCTAAATCTTAATCCATAAACCCTAACTCCTAATCCCTAATCCTAAAACCCTAATACCAATACCCTAATTCCTAAACCCTAACCCTTAAACCATAAACCCTAATCCCTAAACCTAAATCCTAAACCCCTAAATCGTAATCTGTAAACCCTAACCCCTAATCCCTAATCTCAAAACCCTAAACCTAAACCCTAACCCCTAAACCCTCAATCCTAATTCTAGACCCCTAAACGCTAAATCCTAAACCCTAAACCCTAAGCTCAAAACTCTAAACCTAAACCCTAACCCCTAATTCCTAAACCCTCAATCCTAATCCTAGACCTCTAACCCCTAACCCCTAAACCCTAAATCCTACACCCTAAACACTAAACCCTAACCTCCAATCCCTAATTACTAAACCCTAACCCGTAAACCCTACATCCTAATCCCTAATCCCTAAATCTTAAACCTCTTAACCCTAAACCCTAATCCCTAAACCCTAACCCCTAATCCCTAAGCTGTAAATGTTAATCTTGACCCTCTAAACCCTAAACCCTAACCAGTAAAAACTAATCCCTAATCTCTAAACCCTAAACCCTAACTCCCAAACCCTAAACCCTAAATTCTAGCCCCCAAAACCCCAAACCCTAAACTCTAAACCTTAACCCCCAAACCCTAAACCCTAAAGCCTAACCCCCAAACCCTAAACCCAAACCACCAAACCCTAACGCACAATTCCTAAACCCTAAAGCCTAACCCCCAAACCTCCCAATGCTAAACCCAAACCACCAAACCCTAAACCTTAAATCCTATGAGTGTTTTCAGTAATATAATTTATTTAAGTAATAGTTTAATTAGGATTCAGATGTGGGAGTGGAATTGATAGTAGGAATGTGGGAATGGGAGTGGGAGAAAGGGAGAGTGGGAGTGTGGAAGTGGGAGTGGGAGTAGGAGAGGGGAGGTGGGCATGCGAGTTGGAGTTGGAGAGGAAGTGGGATTGGGGGAGGTGGGGGTGGGGGTGGGGGTGGGAGGATGGGAGTGAGAGTGGGAGAGGGAATGGGAATGGGGGAGGTGGGAGTGCGGGTGGGAGAATGGGACTGGGACTGGGACTGGAAGAGGGAGTGGGAATGGGGGAGATGGGGGTGGGGTGGGGGTGGGAGGATGGGCGTGGGAGTGGGAGTGGGAGTGGGAGAGGGAGTGGGAATGGGGGAGGTGGGGGTGGGGTGGCGGTGGGGGTGGGAGAATGGGAGTGGGAGTGGGAGAGGGACTGGGAGGGGTGGGTGGGAGTGGGAGAGGGAGTGGGAACAAAGGAGGTGGGGGAGTGGTGGGGGTGGGAGGATGGGCATGGGAGTGGGAATGGGGGAGGTGGGGGTGGGAGGATGGGAGTGGGAGTGGGAGTGGGAGTGGGAGTGGGAGTGGGAGTAAGAGGTGGGGCTGGGAGGATGGAAGTGGGAGTGGGAGTGGGAGTGGGTGGGAGAGGGAGAGAAGATAATGTGATGGAGAGGCCAATGGTAGAGGAGATAATGATATAGAAGGACCAATGAGAGAGAAGCACTTAAAACCCTAGTTTTTCTTGACAAAACATGTGTGCCTCAGGATTTATGGAGCACTCTAAGGTGGATGGAACCTATGTGGAAACATGATGAAGAGAGTGCTCATGACATGTACCTCAAGTCAATTAGGTTCCAAGATAGATTAGCTTGGACTCATAAAGAGAATCTTGAGATAGTGCAAAGTGCTTAATTGATATTACTTCAAATGAACCTCCCTTTTATAGGTGAGGATACTTACATCCATTTGCTTTCTCACATGTGGGATATGTCCTCCATGCCATGTGGCATCTTACCCTTTACTCATACCTTTGCTCTACATGTGCTCATGGCACTCAACACCTCCCCTTGGTGCCATAATCCTTTGGCTACTACAAGGTGGTCAGATGTGAGTTACATTCCATCACCTCCCCTTAGTGCATACATTGCTACTTAAGGTGGTAAAGTGTGGTTTTACATGTCAATACCTCCCCTGGGTGCTTTCATAGCTACTCTCAGGTGGACAGGTTTGATTACAAAATATAGGCAAGGTTGGCAAGGTTTTTTTTATTTCTCAATACATTCCATTGATGTCACCTTTTGGCTCATGGCTTGATGATGATTCCACGTAGTTGACTTGCTGGTTCTTCAATCTGCAATCTTCTTCCTTGTGTAGCTTCATGCATGATGCTTTGTTCTTCCATGTGCCTTAATGCTTTATGTGTGGATGCCATGCTTTCTGCTATGGTCATCTCATGCACTTGTGCTTTTGGCATGCTTTCTGCATTCATGTGTTGCTTTTTCATTTATTGCAAAGGTCTTACCAATTGATTTCTTTCAATATTGGTAGTGTCTAATTGCATACAATGATTCTGAGCTGACAGGCGCGTAGAGCTCAAAAAGATGATCACTTTTCCTTTTTGGAGCGTGTGCAAATTCTTTCTGGATTGGAAGTTATGCTTTGTCAAAGCTTTTGTGAAGAAGAGGGCCTTTGATGATGTGGCACAGGGATTCACATGCAGAATTCCATACTGTGCTTAGCAGGGGCTTTGTGCTTAGATGGCGTTGTAGGTGATGTGGCATATTAACCAATTCTAACCCTAAACCCAACCATGGCTATGATTTACCTTACTGGGGTCAGGTCTTATCTGCCATGTGGCATACTTTCAAGCCAATCTTGACCACTGATCACTTAACCCAAGGTAACGAACCTAACTCGGGTAAATCTCTATCTGCCATGTGTCTTTTTT